>NC_135896.1:1310715-1734875 GCF_964194155.1 Cetorhinus maximus
CAGTGACCCACCCTCTGATAGTGCAGCTCTCCTCCAGTGACCCACCCTCTGACAGTGCAGCTCTCCCCCAGTGACCCACCCTCTGACAGTGCAGCTCTCCTCCAGTGACCCACCCTCTGACAGTGCAGCACTCCCTCAGTACTGGACTGGCAGTGTCAGCCGAGATTTTATGCTCAAGTTTCTCGTTAATGACTTGAATTCATGACCTGCAGATGAAAACCCTTCCACTGAACTGGTCTAATACCAGGAAAACAGGCAAACACATATGGGAGGATAGGAAGGGTTTGATTCTGATCTCCACACACCCTGTGGGCTGTGGATAATCCCTGGGCTCTCAGGGATTTCAGTGCCAACTTTTTTTGAAAGCAGGGACTGATTGTTGGTGAAGGGCTGGTATCCCTGTATTTCCTTCTGTTCTCCACCTGAGGGCAGTCTCTACCTTTCTGCTGCTTGTAGCTCAATAACTATCTCCTGAATCCTGGTTTGGGATTGGTCAGTACTTCTGGGCACTGGACTGTGATTGGACAGTGGTTCTGGCTACTGACCTGCGATTGGACAATGTTCCTTAACATTGGTCTGGGATTGGGCAATGGTCCTGGATACTTATGGGATTGGACAGTGATCCTGGATATTGGTCTGTGATTGGGCAGTGATCCTCGATACTTGCAGCAGATGAAGCTGCTGAGCAGCCAACCCCTCTAACCCCTGATAATACCATCAGATGGAACTGACAGTGAGGAAGAGACAGTGAGATGGTCTATTATTGCTGTCCCACATTCAAGAAGTCTGAAGCATCGCAGCCAGACTCATCCCATTAGCAAAAACAGAAATACCTGGAAAAACTCAGCAGGTCTGGCAGCATCGGCGGAGAAGAACAAAGTTGACGTTTTGAGTCCTCATGACCCTTCAACAGAAGTTCCTGCTGAGTTTTTCCAGGTATTTCTGTTTTTGTTTTGGATTTCCAGCATCCGCAGTTTTTTTTTTACATCCCATTAGCTATAGTCAACACCTGGAAGAGACAAAATGAAGAACAAAATATCCATCAAACACTCCCAGGACAGGTACAGCACGGGGTTAGATACAGAGTAAAGCTCCCTCTACACTGTCCCCATCAAATACTCCCAGGACAGGTACAGCACGGGGTTAGATACAGAGTAAAGCTCCCTCTACACTGTCCCCATCAAACACTCCCAGGACAGGTACAGCACGGGGTTAGATACAGAGTAAATCTCCCTCTACACTGTCCCCATCAAACACTCCCAGGGCAGGTACAGCACGGGGTTAGATACAGAGTAAAGCTCCCTCTACACTGTCCCCATCAAACACTCCCAGGACAGGTACAGCACGGGGTTAGATACAGAGTAAATCTCCCTCTACACTGTCCCCATCAAACACTCCCAGGGCAGGTACAGCACGGGGTTAGATACAGAGTAAAGCTCTCTCTTTCTTTCAATATTACGCACTGTATTTTCTCTCTCTTTTTTCTTTCTCTGTGAGTCTGACTCCTCTTTTTTCATTTTCTATCTTTCCCTCTCTTGGTTATTTTCAATCTATTTCTTTTGATGCTTTTCTCTCCCCGTTTTTCTCTTTCTGTGCTTGTATTTTATTTCTCTGTTTCCTTCTCTCTCTCTTCCTGTTTCATCTCTGAGGGAATTATTAGAACTAAAAGCAGAAATGTACCCACATGTTTTTTTTATTCTTTCAATGATGTGAGCATTGGTGGCTGGGCCAGCATTAATTGCCCATCCCTAGTTGCCCTTGAGGAGGTGGTGGTGAGCTGCCTTCTTGAACCGCTGCAGTCCATGTGGTGTAGGTACACCCACAGTGCTGTTAGGGAGGGAGTTCCAGGATTTTGATCCAGCGAGAGTGAGGGAACGGTGATATATTTCCAAGTCAGGATGGTGAGTGATTTGGAGGGGAACTTCCAGGTGGTGGTGTTCCCATGTGTCTGCTGCCCTTGTCCTTCTAGATGGTAGTGGTCGCAGGTTTGGAAGGTACTGTCAAAGAAGCCTTGGTGAATTCCTGCTGTGCATCTTGTAGATGGTACCCACTGCTGCTACTGTGCGTCGGAGGTGGAGGGGGTGGAAAAAAAGTGGATGAAGGGAGTTCATCCTAGAGTCTGAAAAGAAGTGGCTGCTGAGATAGTAGATGCATCAGTTTTCATTTTCCAAAATTCCCTAGTTTCTGGAATGATCCCATTAGATTGGAAAATGGCAAATGTGACTCCTCCAATCAAGAAAGGGGGGAGACAGAAAGCTGGAAACTACAGGCCAGCTCGCTTAACATCCTTCATAAGAAAAATGCTGGAACCTGTTATGAAGGATGTTATAGCGGTCATTTAGAAAATCCCACTGCAGCCAGGCAGAATCAACATTGTTTTGTAAAAGGGAAATCGTGTTTGACTAATTTATCAGTGTTCATTGAGGAAGTAACAAGCAGTGTAGATAAAGGGGAACCTGTAGATGTGGTGTACGTGGATTTCCAAATGGCATTGCCAAGGTGCCACATCAAGGGCTCATGGTGTAGGGATAACATATTAGCACGGATGGAAGATGGTTAGCTAACAGAAAACAGACTAGGGATAAACAGGTCATTTTCCAGTTGGCAAGATGTAATAAGTGGAATGCAACAGTGATCAGTGCTGGAGCGTCAGCTATTTACAATCTATATCAATGACTTGGATGAAGGGACTGAATGTATCGTTTCTCAATTTGCTGATGACACAAAGATAGGTAGGAAAGTAAGTTGTGAAGAGGACATAAGGAGTCTGCAAAGGGACGTAGACAGGTTAAGTGAGTGGGCAAAAAATTAGCAGATGGAGTAGAATGTGGGAAAATGTGAATTTGTCCACTTTGACAGGAAGAATAAAAAGGAGCTTATATTTCAATGTGGAAAGATTGCAGAACTCTGAGATACAGAGGGATCTGGGTATCGTGGTATATGAATCGCAAAAACATAGGATGCAGGTCTGGCAAGTGATTAGAGAGGCAAATGGAGTGTTGTTGTTTATTGCAAGGGGAATGGAATATAAAAGTAGGGATGTTTTGCTACAGTTGTACAGGGCGTTGGTGAGACCACATCTAGAGTACAATGTACAGTTTTGGTCTCCTTATTTAAGAAACAATATAAATACATTAGAAGCAGTTCAGAGAAGGTTCACTTGACTGATACCTGGGTTGAGGGGCTTATCTTATGAAGAAAGATTGGACCTGTGCCCATTGGAGTTTAGAAGATTGAGAGGTGATCTTAGTGAAACACATAAGATCCTGAGGGGACTTGACAGGGTGGATGCTGAGAGGATGTTTCCCCTTGTGGGAGAGACTAGAACTAGGGGACACAGTTTAAAAATAAGGGTCTTACAGTTAAGATGGCAAAAAATGTTTAAGATGGAGAAAATCTTTCACTCAGAGGGCTGTTGATCTGTGAAACTTTCTCCCCAGAGGCAGTGGAGGCAGGGTCATTAAATGTCTTTAAGGCAGAGGTAGATAGATTCTTGACTATCGAGTGAGTCAAAGGATATTGGAGGTAGGCGGAATGTGGAGTTGAGGCCACAGTCGGATCAGCCACAATCTTATTGAATAGTGGGGCAGGCTTTAGGGGCTGAATGGCCTACTCCTGTTCCTAAGTTGTATGTTCATATGCTTTAAATTCCTCTCTGTATTTTTTGTCCTTTTCTCTCTCTGTCTCGATAAATATCTTTGTTTTGCTCGCTCATTCACTCTCATTATATCTGGGCTTCTACAAGAGCAAAATATTGCAGATGCTGGAAATCTTCAGCAGGTCTGGAAGTGTCTGTGGAGAGAGAAACAGGGGCAGATTTTTCTGGTTTGGCTCAGGACCCTGATGTCAGGGTCATATACAGCTCCCAACCCCATAACATGTTGGGAGCAGCAACCGACATTGATTTTTGATGGATTGACCAACTAGTGGCCACAGGGCAGGCTTGCTCTGACCAACCAAGGATGGTGGGTGGACTCTCAAAGCTGGAGGGCCAATTTTTTTATTCTTTCACGGGATGTGGGCTTCACTGACCAGATCAACATTTATTGCCCATCCCGAGTTGCCCTTGAGAAGGTGGTGATGAGCTGCCTTCTTGAACCACTGCAGTCCATGTGGTGTAGGTACACCCACAGTGCTGTTAGGGAGGGAGTTCCAGGATTTTGACCCAGTGAAAGTGAAGGAATGGCGATATATTTCCAAGTCAGGAAGGTGAGTGACTTGGAGGGGAACTTCTAGGTGGTGGTGTTCCCATCTATCTGCTGCCTTTGTCCTTCTAGATGGTAGCGGTCGTGGGTTTGGAAGGTGCTGTCTAAGGAGCCTTGGTGAGTTGCTACTGTGCATCTTGTAGATGGTATACACTGCTGGCACTGTGCGTCGGTGGTGGAGGGAGTGAATGGATGTGGTGCCAAACAAGTGGGCTGCTTTGTCCTGGTTGGTGTCAAGCTTCTTGAGTGTTGTGGGAGCTGCACTCATCCAGGTAAGCCGGGAGTATTCCATCACACTCCTGGCATGTGCCTTGTAGATGGTGGACAGGCTTTGGGGAGTCAGGAGGTGAGTTACTCTCCGCAGGATTCCCCGCCTCTGACCTGCTCTTGTAGCCACAGTATTTATGTGGCTGGTCCAGTTCAGTTTATGGAAGCTCTCCAACACAGAAGGAGTTGCAGCCTGCCCTTGCAGATAAGGGAGAGAGAGTTCACCTCCCTCTCAGCTGTCAGCTAAATATTTCAGAATGCTGAGAGTGGAGGGAGTTGAGGATGTGTTTGGTGTTGGCACTACACTGGAGGTGGTGGAAAGGATGGGTGGAATGTGGAGGCTGCTGGGGTGGAAGGTGGATCGAGGGGAACCCTGATAAAGACAAAATATTGCGGATGCTGGAAATCTGAAACAAAAACCAAAAATGCTGGGAAAACTCAGCAAGTCTGACAGCGTCTGTGGAGAGAAAGACGGAGTTAACGTTTCGAGTCCGCATGTGGTAATGTTAAGTCTGTCTTTCACCCCACAGAGGCTGTCAGACCTGCTGAGTCTTTCCAGCAATTTTGGTTTTGGTTGTGCAAGGAGAGGGAGCCCTGTCCTGATTCTGGGAGGGAGGGAGGGGAAGGGATGAGAGCTGGAAATGGGAGGGAATTGTCTGAATTCCTCTAGTATTTTTGTGCTTTGTTGGCCATTCTGTGAATGTGCCTGAAACACAGCGTGTGTTTGTGACACTGCTTTTCCCTCCATCCCTCCTGTGTCTCCCTCCCTGCTAGTCTATCCAGGGGGTGCTGCTGGAGGATGACGCTGTCATCAGGGACAGGCCTGAATAATCCAACCCTCCCGGAACGTCACTGACCCGGGATATAAAAGGCCGGAGTGAGGGGGCGAGCGAGGCTGGGGAAAGGGAGAGAGGATCGGAGAGAGGGAGTTTGCAGCCTGGCCAAGGGGCTTTGCAGCCGATATCGCGGTGGGGACTCCGGGGAGGTCGGTCTCCCCGCTTTAAAACAAGCAGCTTGTGTGTGTGAGAGAGGGAGAGAGAAGCGGATCCGGAGGAACAGGGGAGCCGGGAGCCCGTCAGCAGCAGCAGCGAACAGCCAGCAAGTGCTGGGAGAGTTTGTGGTGCCGAGCAGGCGGGGATCTGTCTGTCTGTCTGAGTGCGGGGGGCAGCAGCTCGGCGCCTGGGATCGGTTCCTGCTGGACCTGGGAGCGGGGACCATGTGTGTACAGAGGCTGCTGCTTCTCCTGACTGCCTTCGACCTAGTGGCTGTCACTTGGGCGCTTTCCACCTGCACCACCCTGGACACGGAGCACATCAAGAGGAAACGAGTGGAAGCCATCAGGGGACAGATCCTCAGCAAACTCAGACTGACCAGTCCGCCTGAGGAAGCCAGTCCGGCCGAGGTCCCAGTCCAGGTACTGGCCATGTACAACAGCACCCGCGAGTTACTGCAGGAACTGGGCAGAGACCGGGAGCAAAGCTGCGTTACTCACAACACCGACTTCGAGTACTATGCCAAGGAGGTGTACAAGTTTGATATGATCCAGGGCCCGGCCGTGGACAGTAAGTGTGACCCAGAGAGAGAGAGAAAGAGAAACCCTCCAAGCTAAAAGTTACCAACATATTCGGTCACAAAGTGAGGGAGCAACAGCGAAAAAAAAACAACCTCTTCACACTCCTAACTCATGGGGATGTGGTGAGCAGATCGTCTCCCACACTCAGGAAACAATAATTGAGGCGCACAGAACAAATTCTGATTTAGATTTTCATCCATTGGATGGTGCCAGTCATGGTTAAACAGTGGCAGCTCTGTCTGGGATATGGTCCTGGGTAAAGTGACATTCACTGTTACTGTAATCCCCTCGCCCCTCAATCGACTTTCCTCTGGCTGCCCTCCCCCACCTTTGTTGTTGATGCTGGTCCATGGGGGGGCTGGTCAGTATCTCCCCCTCCTGCTGGACAGCAGATGGGCATCATGGTGGTCAGCCAGTCCCAGCATTCAATGTAGTAGAGAAAGGCCTCTATTGAAACTGCAGATCCTGTATTCTTCAGGGAGAGAGGGTGAATGACAGGCACAGGGAGATGTCACAGGGCAACCCTGACCCCACAGGGTACAAATCAAAAGGTCACATGTGATAGCCACACTAAATCTGGGCAGATTAACTGACCTGACACTGACAGCGAGGGAAAATGTGGATGTGCAGAGTGCCTGTCACCACCTCAGGACAACCCCAAAAATACTGTGCAATACAGGAAATACCTTTAAAGTGTAGTCACTGTTGTAATGCAGCAAACGATCACAAAATTATGCACAGTAAGATCCCACAAACAACAATCTGATAATGACCGGTTCAGGATAAGATACTGGCCAAGTTACACAGGTTACCATATTAACAGCTACCTTCATATGTGTATACACAGGAATTTTTTCATATACACAGCTAGTCCAATAGAAGAGATCAACTGATATTAATATCCAGTTATGTCAATAATATATATATATGAAAATACCAAACTTAATGCTGAAGATCACCCATAACTCTACTGAAAAACACTCCCAGGACAGGTACAGCACAGGGTTAGATACAGAGTAAAGCTCCCCCTACACTGTCCCCATCAAACAATCCCAGGACAGGTACAGCACGGGGTTAGATACAGAGTAAAGCTCCCTCTACACTGTCACCATCAAACACTCCCAGGACAGGTACAGCATGGGGTTAGATGCACAGTAAAGCTCCCACAACACTGTCCCCATCAAACACTCCCAGGACAGGTACAGCACGGGGTTAGATACAGAGTAAAGCTCCCTCTACACTGTCCATACCAAACACTCGCAGGGCAGGTACAGTACGGTGTTAGATACAGAATAAAGCTCCCTCTACACTGTCCCCATCAAACACTCCCAGGACGGGTACAGCACGGGTTAAGTATAAGAGATATGTTGAAATGTGTTGTCTCAGTGAGGATCCATTATTTGCACCCTTGTCGGGCATTCTGATGTGCTTTTTATGTGAAGATCTGCCCATTAAATTTAATGTTTTGTTAATTATGCACAGTGTGTGACTGAATTCCAAGTGTGAGTTTCTCATAAACAGAGCTCCCTCAGTGGGAGCTCCTCACACATTCGGTGAGAACGAATGTTAACCCCGAGCCCAGCCAAGTGCCCGTACTGACTGAGTGTAATCCTTCCTGTACCTGTCACCCTGTGCCTGTGCCAGTTTTAATGCTGAGGCTCCTATCCTCCAAGACCTGGATCCGGATGGCATGGTCTCCTTGCACAGAAGAGGCTGGCAGCCAGTAGAGGGAGCAGACTGCCATTTCACCAGACTTGGCAGGATGTGAATCAGGCTGGACATTACTGCATTCAGCTGCTGGATCCTATTTCTAAACCATTGTGTAGCCTTTCCCCTGCCAAGCTGAGGCTGATCGAAGGACCAGCAGCCTCACCGAATATCCTGCTCACTGGCCCCCAGCCCCGAGAACCTGGATGTGAGAGTCTGCACACTGACACTGGGCGTAACTCTCCACACAGGGACAAGAACTCTCCACACTGACATCAGGCTCCTCCCTACACGGCCCCATCAAACATTGAAGGGTGATGGACGGACAAACAGCAACTTCTCAGGTTGCGAACTGAATACGTTTTGATCAATTCTCGGCAGCCATTTCCTCACAGGTTCCCTATTTTGCTTCATCCTGACCCCTGACCCAGCTGGGCTGGCACCTGATCCAGTCTCACTTCCCAATCCTCAGTTAAGCCCCCATCACTGGGACGGGTTGGGCTCTTGTCATTGCTTTGAGCTCAGCTCTGTCATTGGGCTAGAGTTCTCCAATAGGAGGTTGTTTATTGTAACTCAGTTGCAGCTAATTCTGAAAGTGCTGGCTGAAATATTAGTGTTTGTAATTCCAGAATTCACATATTGTACAGGACATTCTCGTTGTTAATACCAGTCAATCTCCTGTAGCATTGCATTCAATGTAAGCGTGGCCCTAAAATGAAGTGGAGTTAGAACATACGACCGAATGAATTAGGAGCAAGAGTAGGCCATTCGGCCCCTCGAGCCTGCTCCACCATTCAGTAAGACCATGGCTGATCTGACTGTGGCCTCAACTCCACATTCTGTCTTGCCCCGATTATTCTGCCTACCGCCTAAGAGGGCACAGATAATTAGACCAGAGGTTCAGTGACATCTTTCATTCCCAATTTTAAAGTCTTACATTCTATCCATATTTTTGCATTTCCATGATAAATTCTGCTATCTTGGCCGTGGATGTTGCCGATGTAAACTGACAAGGATGTAATTACACCGTGCCACGAGTGGTGGCGCTGAGGTACCTTCATTGGGGGAGGAGTTACAGGTGACAAGTTTACATCGGGATTTTCCAGCAGAAATGTTGACATAGGAATTTTAACAGAAAAAGTTGATGGGAAGTGTTCATAGATTTAAGATTTATAATCCTCCTGTGTGGTTTTCACAGAAAGTGGGAAAGCTCTCTTTTTACAAGAGTGGTGATTATGTGACATAGATGGTAAAATCAGGCCCTCTGAAAGGGATTGCAAAGTCTGGATGTATTCACGGAGGTTCCAACATGACTGCCCACCTACACTCTCCTGCTGTTGGCCATGTGATGCTCCCATCCTTGTACCCACCAATTGAAAACAAACGACCTGGTTTCCTGATTGAATCATTCTCCACTGTCAGGCAAATAGTCTTTATTCACCGTGTCCAATATTTTTATAAGTAATTAACCATTTCATTTTAATGGCCCCTGTGATGTTCCTGCTCTGTTTGTGCACAGCGGGTGTCCGGGATCATCTTCAATTTCTGGGGATCCCACGACAATTCTGAATTGCTGATTCCCCTGATCACAGCCTATAACTTGGCTGGAAACCCCATTTAACACAGAATTCCCACCCATCTCCTGAAATTATAACTAATCAGGAAAAAGCTGATAACATCCTCCCCAATACTTCAAATTCCAGTTATTAATTCAAGAGCAAAATATTCAAAGGCTGATGACCTCTTGTCACAAAGGTTCTGGTGAAAGGTCATTGCCCTGAAATGTTAACTTTCTTTTTCCACAGATGCTGCCAGACCTGCTGAGTTTTTCCAGCATTTTCTGTTTTTATTCCAGTTATTAATTAATGTATTCTGGGACTCTTCTTATTGCGCTGCAGATTGGATTCCACAACTGTACCCATTATTCTGTGAAAACTATATATCAGTGGCTTCATCTTCATATATTGTCCTCTACCATATTTAAGAAAAACCTTATTTTATTTCACCTTGAGAGAATGCAGCAAGATTAAATGCTAGAGGCTCAAATTTGTGGTAATTTAAAAAAATTCATTCTTGGGAGGTTAGCGTCGGTGCTGGGTCAGCATTTGTTGCCCATCCCTAATTGCCCTTGAGAAGGTGGTGGTGAGCTGCCTTCTTGAACCGCTGCAGTCCATGTGGTGTAGGTACACTCACAGTGCTGTTAGGAAGGGAGTTCCAGGATTTCGACCCAGTGACAGTGAAGGAATGGCGATATATTTCCAAGTCAGGATGGTGTGTGGCTTGGAGGTGATTGCAGGTGGTGGTGTTCCCATTGGGTATAATACTGCTGCGGTAATATAGAATAACATATCATGCATTACTGGATAGAAGACTTCGATATATATTATACATTACTACACTGTGTTACTGGGAATCACAATCCTGTATATATGTATATATTATAACAACACAGCTTGTATGACTGAGCACATATTACATTGTAGAGTAATAACAGCACAGGAACAGAAGTAGGCTATTTCGCCCTATGAAAACATTGATCAAATCACCTCTTAACCTTCTAGATTCCAGGCAATATAATCTAGATTACGTAATCTCTCCACATAATTTTAACCCTTGGAGTCCCAGGTATCATTCTGTAAATCAACTCTGCACTCTCTCCAAGGTCTGTTACAAAGATAGATTAGAGAAGTTGAGACTGTTTTCCTTGGAGAAGAGAAGGTTGAGAGGCAATTTGATCGAGGTATTCAAAATCATGAGGGGTCTGGACACAGTAGGTAGGGAGAAACTGTTCCCATTGGTGGAAGGATTGAGAAGCAGAGGGCAGTTGGCAAAAGATGCAATGGGGGAAAACTTATTTTGAACTCAGTGAGGGTTAGGGCCTGGAATGTACTGTCTGAGTGTGTAGTGGAGGCAGGTTCAATCAAGGCTCTCGAAATGGAATTGGATCATTATCTGAAAAGGAAAAATGTGCAGGGCTACCGGAGAAAGGTGGGGGAGTGACACTCGGTGAATTGCTCTTTCAGAGGGCCAGCACAGATACAATGGGTTGAATGGCCTCCTGTATTGTAACTATTCCATGCGTTTATAGCCTTTGTAAGGTGTGGTGCCCAGAACTGCTCACAGTGACTCCAAGTGTGGTCTAACCAGGACTTTGTACAGCTAAAGCATGACTTCTACCCCCTTGTATTCTAGTCCTCCAGATAGAAAGGCCAGCAATCCATTTGCCTTTTTGATTATTTTCTGTACCTGTTCATGACATTTTAATGATCTGTGTACCTGAACCCGAAGTCTCTTTGGACCTCCACTGTTTCTAGTTTCACATCATTTAGAAAATATCCTCTTTAGGTCCAAAGTGGATGATGTCACTTTTGCTTACACTGAAATCCATTTTAATTTATTCTTTTCATGGGATGTGGGCGTTGTTGGAAGGGACAGCATTTGTTGCCCGTCCCTAATTGCCCTTGAGCTGATTGGCTTCCTAGGCCATTTCAGAGGGCAGTTAAGAGTCATCCATTGCTGGTTCTGGAGCCACATGTAGGCCAGACCAGGTAAGGACAGCAGATTTCCTTCCCTAAAGGACATTAGTGAACCAGATGGGGTTTTATGACAATCAATGATAGTTTCACGGTCACCATTACTGAGACTAGCTTTATATTCCAGATTTATTTGTTTAATTTAAATTCCACCAGCTTTGAACTCATGTCCCCAGACCAATAGCTTGGGCTCTGGATTACTAGTCCAGTGACGTTACCACTACACCACCATCTCCCCCACCATAGTTTTGCTCATTTATTTAATGTATTAATATCCCTTTGTAATGTTACGTTTCCATTGACATTGCTTACAGAGCCACACATCTTTGTGTCCCAGCAAATTTGAATATGTGGCTTTCTATCTCATCTAAGTTGTTAATGAGTACAATGAATAGCTGAGGGCGCAACACAGATCCTTGCGATACACCACTAGTCACATCTTGTCAATTAGAGTGCCTGGTCATTATCCCTACTCGCTGTCCACTGCTGTTTAACCAATTTGCTAACCAGGCTGATGATTTGCTTTCAATTCTATGAACTTCAACTTGATCTAACAGTCTCTTATGGGGAACTCGGCATTACACTGGATATAACACTGCTGTATATATTATAAAACAATACAATATATTATATATCCATAATATATATAGAGGAATATTCATATAAAATCACTCGAGCTATTCAATCAAATTTCAACCTGCAGCTCATTTCTGGATACCTATAATTTAACATATAAACCCCACCGAACCACTCGATTAGATTGCAGTCTGTAATTCACTCCCGGGTTTCTGTTATTCTGTATATAAACCCCCGAACCCCTCGATTAGATTCCAGTGTGTAACTCACTCCCGGGTATCTGTTATTTTATATATAAACCACCCCCAAATCCCTCGATTATATTCCAGTCTGTAACTCACTCCTGGGTATCTGTTAGTCTATATATAAACCACCCGAACCCCTCGATTGGATTCCTCTCTGTAACTCACTCCCGGGTATCTGCTATTCTCTATATAAACCCCCCGAACCCCTCGATTAGATTCCAGTCTGTAACTCACTCCCGGGTAACTGTTATTCTATATATAAACCGCCCCCGAACCCCTCGATTAGATTCTAGTCTGTAACTCACTCCTGGGTATATGTTATTCTCTGTATAAACCACCAGAATATCTTGATTAGATTCCAGCCTGTAACTCACATTCCGGGTATCTGTTTTTGTCTATTTAATCCCCCGAACCCCTCGATTAGATTCCAGTCTGTAACTCACTCCCGGGTAACTGTTATTCTATGTATAAACCCCCCCGAACCCCTCGATTAGATTCTAGTCTGTAACTCAATACCGGGTATCTGTTATTCTATAAATAAACCCCCCCGAACCCCTCGATTAGATTCCAGGCTGGAACTCACTCCTGGGTATATGTTATTCTCTGTATAAACCACCAGAATATCTCGATTAGATTCCAGCCTGTAACTCACATTCCGGGTATCTGTTATTCTATATATAAACCCCCCCAAACTTCTTGATTAGATTCTAGCCTGTAACTCACTCCCCGGTAACTGTTATTCTATATATAAACCCCGCCGAACCCCTCGATTAGATTCTAGACTATAACTCACTTCCGGGTATCTGTTATTCTATATATAAAACCCCCCGAACCCGTCGATTAGATTCCAGTCTGTAACTCACTCCGGGGTATCTGTTATTCTATATATAAACTACCCGAACCCCTCGATTAGATTCCAGTCTGTAATTCACTCCCAGGTATCTGTTGTGCTATATATAAACCCCCCGAACCACTCGATTAGATTCTAGTCTGTAACTCACTCCTGGGTATATGTTATTCTCTGTATAAACCACCAGAATATCTCGATTAGATTCCAGCCTGTAACTCACATTCCAGGTATCTGTTTTTGTCTATATAAACCCCCCTGAACCCCTCGATTAGATTCCAGTCTGTAACTCACTCCCGGGTATCTGTTATTCTATATATAAACCCCCCCCCAACCGCTCGATTAGATCCAGTCTGTAACTCACTCCCGGGTAACTGTTATTCTACATATAAATGCGCCCAAACCCCTCGATTAGATTCCAGGCTGTAACTCATTCCCAGGTATCTGTTATTCTATAAATAAACCACCCACAAACCTGTTGATTAGATTCCAGTCTGTAACTCACTCCCGGGTATCTGTTATTCTATATATAAAATCCCACGAACCCCTCGATTAGATTCCAGTCTGTTACTCACATTCCGGGTATCTGTTTTTGTATATATAAACCCCCCGAACCCCTCGATTAGATTCCAGTCTGTAACTCACTCCCAGGTATCTGTTATTCTATATATAAACCCCCACGAACCCCTCGATTAGATTCCAGTCTGTTACTCACATTCCGGGTATCTGTTTTTGTATATATAAACCCCCCGAACTCCTCGATTAGATTGCAGTCTGTAATTCACTTCCAGGTAACTGTTATTCTATATATAAACCCCTCCGAACCCCTTGATTAGATCCAGTCTGTAACTCACTCCTGGGTAACTGTTATTCTACATATAAACCATTCAAATCCCTGAATTAGATCCAGTCTGTAACTCACTCCTGGTTAACTGTTATTCTACATATAAACCACTCAAATCCCTCAATTAGATTCCAGTCTGTAACTCACTCCCAGGTAACTGTTATTCTATATAAAAACCACCCAAATCCCTCGAGTAGATTCCAGTCTATAACTCACTCCCGGGTAACTGTTATTCTACATATAAACTCCCCCCAAACCCCTCGATTAGATTCCAGCCTGTAACTCACTCTCAGGTATCTGTTATTCTACATATAAACCACTCAAATCCCTCAATTAGATTCCAGTGTGTAACTCACTCCCGGGTAACTGTTATTCTATATATAAACCTTCGCGAACCCCTCGATTAGATTCCAGTCTATAACTCAGACCCGCGTATCTGTTATTCAATATAAAAACCCCCCCAAAACCCCTCGATTAGATTCCAGTCTGTAACTCACATTCCGGGTCTCTGTTATTCGATATATAAACCTCTGAACCCCTCGATTAGATTCCAGTCTGTAACTCACTCCCGGGTATCTGTTATTCTATATAGAAACACCCCCCACCAAACCCCTTGATTAGATTCTAGTTTGTAACTCACTCCCGGGTATATGTTATTCTATGTATAAACCCCCCCGAACCGCTCGATTAGATTCCAGTCTGTAACTCACTCCCGGGTAACTGTTGTTCTATATATAAACCACCAGAATATCTCGATTAGATTCCAGCCTGTAACTCATATTCCGGGTATCTGTTTTTCTCTATATAAACACCCCCGAACCTCTCGATTAGATTCCAGTCTGTAACTCACTCCCGGGTATCTGTTATTCTATATATAAACCCCCCCGAACCCCTCAATTAGATTCCAGTCTGTAACTCACTCCCGGGTATCTGTTATTTTATATATAAACCACTCAAATCCCTCAATTAGATTCCAGTCTGTAACTCACTCCCGGGTATCTGTTATTCTATATATAAACAACCCAAATCCCTCGATTAAATTCCAGTCTGTAACTCACTCCCAGGTATCTGTTATTCTATATATAAACCACCCCGAACCCCTCGATTAGATTCCAGTCTATAATTCAGACACGCACATCTGTTATTCTATATATAAACCCCCCCAAAACCCCTCAATTAGATTCCAGTCTGTAACTCACATTCCGGGTATCTGTTATTCTATAGATAAACACCCCCCCAAACCCCTTGATTAGATTCTACTCTGTAACTCATTCACGGGTATATGTTATTCTATGTATAAACCCCCCCGAACTGCTCGATTAGATTCCAGTCTGTAACTCACTCCCGGGTGTATGTTATTCTATATATAAACCCCCCCAAACCCCTCGATTAGATTCTAGTCTGTAACTCACTTCCGGCTATCTGTTATTCTATATATAAACTACCAGAATACCTCGATTAGATTCCCGTCTGTAACACACTCCCGGGTATCTGTTATTCTATATATAAACCCCCCCAAACCCTTTGATTAGATTCCATTCTGTAACTCACCACCGGGTATCTGTTATTCTATATATAACCCCCCCCCAAACCTCTCGATTAGATTCCAGTCTGTAACTCACTCCCGGGTATCTGTTATTCTATATATAAACCACTCAAATCCCTCAATGAGATTCCAGTCTGTAACTCACTCCCGGGTATCTGCTTTTCGAAATATAAACCACCCCGAACCCCTCGATTTGATTGCAGTCTGTAACTCACTCCCGGGATTCTGTTATTCTATATATAAAGCACCCCGAACTCTTCGATTAGATTCCAGCCTATAATTCAGACCTGCGTATCTGTTACTCTATATTTCAACCCCCCCAAAACCCCTCGATTAGATTCCAGTCTGTAACTCACTCCCGGGTATCTGTTATTCTATATATAAACACCCCCCCTCCCCAAACCCCTTGATTAGATTCTAGTCTGTAACTCACTCCCGGGTATATGTTATTCTATGTATAAACCCCCCCGAACCGCTCGATTAGATTCCAGTCTGTAACTCACTCCCAGGTAACTGTTGTTCTATATATAAACCACCAGAATATCTTGATTAGATTCCAGCCTGTAACTCACATTCCGGGTATCTGTTTTTCTCTACATAAACCCCCCGAACCCCTCGATTAGATTCCAGTCTGTAACTCACTCCCGGGTATCTATTATTCTATATATAAACTCCTGAACCCCTCGATTAGATTCCAGTCTGTTACTCGCTCCCAGGTATCTGTTATTCTATATATAAACCCCCACCAAACCTCTCGATTAGATTCCAGACTGTAACTCAATCCCAGTTATCTGTTATTCTATATATAAACCACTCAAATCCCTGAATTAAATTCCAGTCTGTAACTCACTCCCGGGTATCTGTTATTCTATATATAAACAACCCAAATCCCTCGATTAGATTCCAGTCTGTAACTCACTCTTGGTATATGTTATTCGAAATATAAACCACCCCGAATCCCTCGATTAGATTCCAGTCTGTAACTCACTCTTGGTATCTGTTATTCTATATATAAACGACCCCGAACCCCTCAATTAGATTCCAGTCTATAACTCAGACCCGAGCATCTGTTATTCCATATATAAACCCCCCCAAAATCCCTCGATTAGCTTCCAGTCTGTAACTCACATTCCTGGTATCTGTTATTCTATAGATAAACACCCCCGCCAAACCTCTTGATTAGATTCTAGTCTGTAACTCATTCACGGGTATCTGTTATTCTATATATAAACACCCCCCTAAACCCCTTGATTAGATTCTAGCCTGTAACTCACTCCTGGGTATATGTTATTCTCTGTATAAACCCCCCCCGAACCGCTCGATTAGATTCCAGTCTGTAACTCACTTCCTGGTATCTGTTATTCTATATATAAAACCCCCCGAACCCCTCGATTAGATTCCAGTCTGTAACTCACTCCGGCGTATCTGTTATTCTATATATAAACTACCCGAACCCCTCGATTAGATTCCAGTCTGTAACTCACTCCCGGGTATCTGTTGTTCTATATATAAACCCCCCGAACCCCTCGATTAGATTCCACCCTATAACTCACTCCCGGGTATCTGTATTCTCTATATAAACTCACCAAACCCCTCGATTAGATTCTAGTCTGTAACTCACTCCTGGGTATATGTTATTCTCTGTATAAACCACCAGAATATCTCGATTAGATTCCAGCCTGTAACTCACATTCCGGGTATCTGTTTTTGTCTATATAAACCCCCCTGAACCCCTCGATTAGATTCCAGTCTGTAACTCACTCTCGGGTATCTGTTATTCTATATATAAACCCCCATGAACCCCTTGATTAGATTCCAGTCTGTTACTCACATTCCGGGTATCTGTTTTTGTATATATAAACCCCCCGGACCCCTCGATTAGATTGCAGTCTGTAACTCACTTCCAGGTAACTGTTATTCATATATAAACCCCACCGAACCCCTCGATTAGATTCCAGTCTGTAACTCACTCCCAGGTAACTGTTATTCTATATAAAAACCACCCAAATCCCTCGAGTAGATTCCAGGCTGTAACTCACTCCCGGGTAACTGTTATTCTACATATAAACCCCCCCCAAACCCCTCGATTAGATTCCAGCCTGTAACTCACTCTCGGGTATCTGTTATTCTACATATAAACCACTCAAATCCCTCAATTAGATTCCGGTCTGTAACTCACTCCCGGGTATCTGTTATTCTATATATAAACCACCCAAATCCCTCGATTAGATTCTAGTCTGTAACTCACTCCCGGGTATATGTTATTCTATGTATAAACCCCCCCGAACCGCTCGATTAGATTCCAGTCTGTAACTCACTCCCGGGTAACTGTTATTCTATATATAAACACCCCCGAACCCCTCAATTAGATTCCAGTCTGTAACTCACATTCCGGGTATCTGTTATTATATATATAAACCCCTGAACCCCTCGATTAGATTCCAGTCTGTAACTCACTCCCGGGTATCTGTTATACTATATATAAACCACTCAAATCCCTTAATTAGATTCCAGTCTGTAACTCACTCCCGGGTATCTGTTATTCTATATATAAACAACCCAAATCCCTCGATTAGATTCCAGTCTGTAACTCACTCCCGGGTATCTGTTATTCGAAATATAAACCACCCTGAACCCCTTGATTTGATTTCAGTCTGTAACTCACTCCCAGGTATCTGTTATTCTATATATAAACCACCCCAAACCCCTCGATTAGATTCCAGTCTATAATTCAGACCCGCGCATCTGTTATTCTATATATAAACCCCCCCAAAACCCCTCGATTAGATTCCAGTCTGTAACTCACATTCCGGGTATCTGTTATTCTATAGATAAACATCCCCCCAAACCCCTTGATTAGATTCTAATCTGTAACTCATTCACGGGTATATGTTATTCTATGTATAAACCCCCCCGAACTGCTCGATTAGATTCCAGTCTGTAACTCACTCTCGGGTATATGTTATTCTATATATAAACCCCCTCAAACCCCTCGATTAGATTCCCGTCTGTAACTCACTCCCGGGTATCTGTTATTCTATATATAAACTGCCCCAAACCCTTTGATTAGATTCCATTCTGTAACTCACTACCGGGTATCTGTTATTCTATATATAAACCCCCCTGAACCCCTCGATTAGATTCCAGCCTGTACCTCACTCCCGAGTATCTGTTATTCTAGAAATAAACCACCCAAATCCCTTGATTAGATTCCAGTCTGAAACTCACTCCCGGGCATCTGTTATTCGAAATATAAACCACCCCGAACCCCTCGATTAGATTGCAGTCTGTAACTCACTCCCGGGTATCTGTTATTCTATATATAAACCACCCCAAGCCCCTCAATTAAATTCCAGTCTGTAACTCTCTCCCGCGTATCTGTTGTTCTATACATAAACCACCCTGAACCCTTCGATTAGATTCCAGTCTGTAACTCACTCCCAGGTATCTGTTATTCTATATATAAACCCCCCCCGAACCACTCGATTAGATTCCGGTCCATAACTCACTCCCGGGTATCTGTTATTCTGTATATAAACCACCCCAAGCCCCTCAATTAGATTCCAGTCTGTAACTCACTCCCGGGTATCTGTTATTGTATATATAAAACCCCCCGAATCCTTCCATAAGACCATAAGACATAGGAGCAGAAATTAGGCCATTCAGCCCATCGAGTCTGCTCCGCCATTCAATCATGCCTGATAAGTTTCTCAACCCCATTCTCCTGCCTTCACCCCGTCACCTTTGATCCCCTTACCAATCAAGAACCTATCTATCTCGCTCTTAAATACACTCAATGACCTGGCCTCCACAGCCTTCTGTGGCAATGAATTCCATAGATTCACCACTCTCTGGCTAAAGAAGTTTCTCCTCATCTCTGTCCTAAAAGGTCTTCCCTTTACTCTGAGGCTGTGCCCTCGGGTCCTAGTCTCTCCTACTAATGGAAACATCTTCCACACGTACACTCTATCCAGGCCTTTCAGTATTCTTAAGTTTCAACCAGATCCCCATCTCATCCTTCTAAACTCCATCGAGTATAAACCCAGTGTCCTCAAACGTTCCTCATATGTTAAGCCTTTCATTCCTTGGATCGTTCTCGTGAACCTCCTCAGGACCCTCTCCAGGGCCAGCACATCCTTCCTGAGATACGGGGCCCAAAATTGCTCACAATATTCTAAATGTGGTCTGACCAGAGTCTTATAAAGCCTCAGCAGCACATCCCTGCTTTTATATTCTAGACCTCTCGAAATAAATGCCAACATTGCATTTGCCTTTCTAACTACCGACTCAACCTGCAAGTTAACCTTAAGAGAATCCTGGACTAGGACTCCTAAGTCCCTTTGCACTCCAGGTTTCTGAATTCTCTCCCCATTTAGAAAATAGTCTATGCCTCTATTCTTCCTACCAAAGTGCATGACCTGACACTTCCCCACGTTGTATTCCATCTGCCACTTCTTTGCCCATTCTCCTTACCTGTCCTAATCCTTCTGCAGCCTCCCCGCCTCCTCAATACTACCTGTCCCTCCACCTATCTTTGTATCATCTGCCATCTTAGCCAGGATGCCCTCAGTTCCTTCATCTAGATCATTAAGTGTATAAAGTGAAAAGTTGTGGTCCCACCACTGACCCCTGCGGAACTCCACTAGTCACCGGCCGCCATCCTGAGAAGGACCCCCTTATCCCCACTCTCTGCCTCCTGCCAGACAGCCAATCTTCTATCCTATTCTAGTACCTTGCCTCTAACCCCATGGGCTCTTATCTTACTGAGCAACCTCCTGTGCGGCACCTTGTCAAAGGCCTTCTGGAAGTCCAAGTAGATAACATCCATTGGCTCTCCTTTGTCTAACCTACTCGTTACCTCCTCAAAGAATTCTAAGATTTGTCAGGCATGACCTCCCTTTGATGAAGCCATGCTGACTTTGCCCTATGTTATCATGCACTTCCAAGTATTCTGAAATCTTATCCTTAATAATGGACTCTAAAATCTTACCAATGACCGAGGTCCGGCTAATCGGCCTGTAATTTCCCGTCTTTTGCCTCACTCCCTTCTTAAACAGGGAGGTTACATTAGCGATTTTCCAGTCCTCTGGGACCCTCCCTGACTCCAGTGATTCCTGAAAGATCGCCACTAACGCCTTCACTATCTCTTCAGCTATCTCCTTAAGGACTCTGGGGTGTAATCCATCTAGTCCAGGTGATTTATCCACCTTCAGACCTTTTAGTTTTCCTAGCACCTTCTCCTTGGTAATGGCCACCATACTCACCTCTGCCCCCTGACTCCCTTGAACTTTGGGGATGTTACTCGTGTCTTCCACTGTGAAGACTGATGCAAAGTACCTATTCAGTTCCTCCGCCATTTCTTTGTTCCCCACTACTACTTCTCCAGCGTCATTTTCCAGCAGCCCAATGTCCACTTTGCCTCTCTCTTACCCTTTATATATCTAAAAAAACTCTTGCAATCTTCTTTTATACTACTGACTAGTTTACCCTCATATTTAATCTTCTCCCTCCTTATTTCTTTTTTGGTTGTCCTCTGTTGGTCTTTGTAGGCTTCCCAATCCCCTGGTTTCCCAGTGCTCTTCGCCGCGTTGTATGCTTTCTCTTTAGCTTTTATGCTGTCCCTGACTTCCCTTGTCAGCCATGGTTGCCTCATCCTCCCTTTAGTATGCTTCTTCTTCCTAGGGACGAATTTTTGCTGTGTCTCCCAAATTACTCCCAGAAACTCCTGCCATTGCTACTCCACTGTCTTTCCTGCTAGGCTCATCTCCCAGTCAATTCTGGCCAGCTCCTCCCTCATGCCTCTGTAGTTGCCTTTATTCAACTGTAATACTGTTACATCTGATTCCAGCTTTTTCCTCTCAAATTGCAGGGTAAATTCTACCATATTATGGTCACTTCCTCCTAAGGGTTGGTTCACCTTAAACTCCCTTATCAAATCTGCCTCATTACACATCACTAAATCTAGAATTGCCTGTTCCCTAGTGGGCTCCACCACAAGCTGCTCCAAAAAGCCATCTCGTAGACATTCCACAAATTCCTTTTCTTGGGATCCACTACCAACCTGATTTTCCCAGTCTACCTGCATATTGAAATCCCCCATGATCACTGTAACCTTGCCTTTCTTACACGCCTTTTCTATCTCCTGGTGTATCTTGTGTCCCACATCCTGACCACATCCTGTACATAACTCCCATTATGGTTTTTTTACTTTTGCAGTTCCTCAACTCTACCCACACAGATTTTACATCATCTGACCCTACGTCATTTCTTGCTATCGATTTAATTTAATTTCTTCCTAACAAAGCAACCCCACCCCCTCGACCAACCTGCCTATCTTTTCGATAGGATGTATATCCTTGGATATTTAGCTCCCAGTCCTGATCCCCTTGCAGCCATGTCTCCGTGATGCCCATCACATCATACCTGCCAATTTCAATCTGCGCCACAAGCTCATTTACCTTATTTCGTATACTGTGTGCATTCACATACAACACCTTCAGTCCTGTATTTCCCGTCCCCTTTCTCCCTCGATTAGATTCCAATCAATAACTCACTCCCGGGTATCTGTTATTCTATATATAAACCACCACTGAACCCCTCGATTAGATTCCAGTCTGTAACTCACTTCCAGGTATCTGCTTTTCTGTATATAAACCGTCCGAACCCCTCGATTAGATTCCAGTCTGTAACTCACTTCCGGGTATCTGCTTTTCTGTATATAAACCCCCCTGAACCCCTCGATTAGTTTCCAGCCTGTACCTCACTCCCGAGTATCTGTTATTCTATATAGAAACCACCCAAATCCCTCGATTAGATTCCAGCCTGTAATTCACTCCCGGGTATCTGTTATTCTATATATAAACCCCCGAACCCCTCAATTAGAATCCAGTCTGTAACTCACTCCTGGGTATCTGTTATTCTATATATAAACCACCCGAACCCCGAGATTAGATTCCAGTCTGTAACTCACTCCCGAGTATCTGTTATTCTATATATAAACCCCCTGAACCCCTCGATTATATTCCAGTCTGTAACTCAGTCCCGGGTATCTGTTATTCTATATATAAACCCCGAACCCCTCCATTAGATACCAGTCTATAAGTCTCTCTCGGGTATCCATTATTCTATATATAAACCCCCCGCGAACCCCTCGAGTAGATTCCAGTCTGTAACTCACTCTTGGGTATCTGTTATTCTATATATAAACCCCGAACCCCTCGATTAGATTCCAGTCTGTAACTCACTCCTGGGTATCTGTTATTCTATATATAAACCCCGAACCCCTCGATTAGATTCCAGTCTATAACTCACTCCTGGGTATCTGTTATTCTATATATAAACCCCGAACCCCTCGATTAGATTCCAGTCTATAACTCACTCCCAGGTATCTGTTATTCTATATATAAACCCCCCAAACCCCTCGATTAGATTCCAGTCTATAACTCACTTCCGGGTATCTGTTATTCTATATATAAACCCCCCAAACCCCTCGATTAGATTCCAGTCTATAACTCACTTCCGGGTATCTGTTATTCTATATATAAACCCCCCCGAAACCCTCGATTAGATTCCAGTCTGTAATCACTCCCAGGTTTCTTTGGTTCTATATATAAACCACCCTGAACTCTTCGATTAGATTCCTGTCTGTAACTCACTCCCGGGTATCTGTTATTCTATATATAAAGCCCCCGGAACCGCTCGATTAGATTCCAGTCTGTACCTCGATTAGATTCCAGTCTGTAACTCACTCCCGGGAATCTGTCATTTTATATATAAACCCCTGAACCCTTCGATTAGATTCCAGTCTGTAACTCACTCCCGGGTATCTGTTATTCTATATATAAACCCCTCAAATCTCTCGATTAGATTCCAGTCTCTAACCCAATCCCGGGTATCTGTTATTCTATACATAAATCACCCCGAACCCCTCGATTCTCTTCCAATCTGTAACTCACTCCCAGGTATCTGTTATTCTATATATAAACCACCCCGAACCCCTCAATTAGATTCCAATCGGTAACTCACTCCCGGGTATCTGTTATTCTATATATAAACCCCCCCAAACCCCTCGATTAGATTGCAGTCTGTAACTCACTCCCGGGTATCTATTATTCTGTATATAAACCACCCCAAACCCCTCAATTAGATTCCAATCTGTAACTCACTCCCGGGTATCTGTTATTCTATATATTAACACCCTGAACCCCTCGATTAGATTCCAGTCTGTAACTCACTCCTGGGTATCTGTTATTCTATATATAAACCCCGAACCCCTCGATTAGATTCCAGTCTATAACTCACTCCCGGGTATCAGTTATTCTATATATAAACCCCCCCAAACCCCTCGATTAGATTCCAGTCTCTAAGCCACTCCCGGGAATCTGTTATTCTATATATAAACCAGCCCAAACCCCTCGATTAGATTCCAGTCTGTAACTCACTCCCGGATATCTGTTATTCTATATATAAACCCCCCCGAACCCCTCGATTAGATTCCAGTCTGTAATCACTCCCAGGTTTCTTTGGTTCTATATATAAACCACCCTGAACTCTTCGATTAGATTCCTGTCTGTAACTCACTCCCGGGTATCTGTTATTCTATATATAAAGCCCCCGGAACCCCTCGATTAGATTCCAGTCTGTACCTCGATTAGATTCCAGTCTGTAACTCACTCCCGGGAATCTGTCATTTTATATATAAACCCCTGAACCCTTCGATTAGATTCCAGTCTGTAACTCACTCCCGGGTATCTGTTATTCTATATATAAACCCCTCAAATCTCTCGATTAGATTCCAGTCTCTAACCCAATCCTGGGTATCTGTTATTCTATACATAAATCACCCCGAACCCCTCGATTCTCTTCCAATCTGTAACTCACTCCCAGGTATCTGTTATTCTATATATAAACCACCCCGAACCCCTCAATTAGATTCCAGTCTGTAACTCACTCCTGGGTATCTGTTATTCTATATATAAACCCCCCCGAACCCCTCGATTAGATTGCAGTCTGTAACTCACTCCCAGGTATCTGTTATTCTATATATAAACCACCTCGATCCCCTCAATTAGATTCCAATCTGTAACTCACTCCCGGGTATCTGTTATTGTATATATAAACCCCACCGAACCCCTCCATAAGACATAGAAGCAGAAATTGCGCCATTCGGCCCATCGAGTCTGCTCCGCCATTCAATCATGGCTGATAAGTTTCTCAACCCCATTCTCCCGCCTTCACCCCGTCACCTTTGATCCCCTTACCAATCAAGAACCTATCTATCTCGGTCTTAAATACACTCAATGACCTGGCCTCCACAGCCTTCTGTGGCAATGAATTCCATAGATTCACCACTCTCTGGCTAAAGAAGTTTTTCCTCATCTCTGTTCTAAAAGGTCTTCCCTTTACTCTGAGGCTGTGCCCTCGGGTCCTAGTCTCTCCTACTAACGGAAACATCTTCCCCACGTCCACTCTATCCAGGCCTTTCAGTATTCTGTAAGTTTCAATCAGATCCCCCCTCATCCTTCTAAACTCCATCAAGTATAGACCCAGTGCCCTCAAACGTTCCTCATATGTTAAGCCTTTCATTCCTTGGATCATTCTCGTGAACCTCCTCTGGACCCTCTCCAGGGCCAGCACATCCTTCCTGAGAGACGGGGCCCAAAATTGCTCACAATATTCCAAATGTGATCTGACCAGAGCCTTATAAAGCCTCAGCAGCACATCCCTGCTTTTATATTCTAGTCCTCTCGAAATAAATGCCAACATTGCATTTGCCTTTCTAACTACCGACTCAACCTGCAAGTTAACCTTAAGAGAATCCTGGACTAGGACTCCCAAGTCCCTTTGCACTCCAGGTTTCTGAATTCTCTCCCCATTTAGAAAATAGTCTATGCCTCTATTCTTCCTACCAAAGTGCATGACCTGACACTTCCCCACGTTGTATTCCATCTGCCACTTCTTTGCCCATTCTCCTAACCTGTCCAAATCCTTCTGCAGCCTCCCTGCCTCCTCAATACTACCTGTCCCTCCAACTATCTTTGTATCATCTGCAAACTTGGCCTGGATGCCCTCAGTTCCTTCATCTAGATCATTAATGTATAAAGTGAAAGGTTGTGGTCCCAACACTGACCCCTGCGGAACTCCACTAGTCACTGGCCGCCATCCTGAGAAGGACCCCCTTATCTCCACTCTCTGCCTCCTGCCAGACAGCCAATCTTCTATCCTATTCTAGTGCCTTGCCTCTAACCCCATGGGCTCTTATCTTACTGAGCAGCCTCCTGTGCGGCACCTTGTCAAAGGCCTTCTGGAAGTCCAAGTAGATAACATCCATTGGCTCTCCTTTGTCTAACCTACTCGTTACCTCCTCAAAGAATTCTAACAGATTTGTCAGGCATGACCTCCCCTTGATGAAACCATGCTGACTTTGGCCGATTTTACCATGCACTTCCAAGTATTCTGAAATCTTATCCTTAATAATGGACTCTAAAATCTTACCAACGACCGAGGTCCGGCTAATCGGCCTGTAATTTCCCGTCTTTTGCCTCACTCCCTTCTTAAACAGGGGGGTTACATTAGCAATTTTCCAGTCCTCTGGGACCCTCCCTGACTCCAGTGATTCCTGAAAGATCACCACTAACGCGTCCATTATCTCTTCAGCTATCTCCTTCAGAACTCTGGGGTGTAATCCATCTGGCCCAGGTGATTTATCCACCTTCAGACCTTTTAGTTTTCCTAGCACCTTCTCCTTGGTAATGGCCACCATACTTACCTCTGCTCCCCGACTCCCTTGAACTTTGGGGATGTCACTTGTGTCTTCCATCGTGAAGACTGACGCAAAGTACCTATTCAGTTCCTCCGCCATTTCTTTGTTCCCCACTACTACTTCTCCAGCATCATTTTCCAGCGGCCCAATGTCCACTTTTGCCTCTCTCTTACCCTTTATATATCTAAAAAAACTCTTGCAATTTTCTTTTATACTACTGGCTAGTTTACCCTCATATTTAATCTTCTCCCTCCTTATTTCTTTTTTAGTTGTCCTCTGTTGGTCTTTGTAGGCTTCCCAATCCCCTGGTTTCCCACTGCTCTTCGCCGCATTGTATGCTTTCTCTTTAGCTTTTATGCTGTCCCTGACTTCCCTTGTCAGCCATGGTTGCCTCATCCTCCCTTTAGTATGCGTCTTCTTCCTAGGGATGAATTTTTGCTTTGTCTCCCAAATTACTCCCAGAAACTCTTGCCATTGCTGTTCCACTGTCTTTCCTGCTAGGCTCATCTCCCAGTCAATTCTGGCCAGCTCCTCCCTCATGCCTCTGTAGTTGCCTTTATTCAACTGTAATACCGTTACATCTGATTCCAGCTTTTTCCTCTCAAATTGCAGGGTAAATTCTATCATATTATGGTCACTTCCTCCTAATGGTTCCTTCACCTTAAGCTCCCTTATCAAATCTGCCTCATTACACATCACTAAATCTAGAATTGCCTGTTCCCTAGTGGGCTCCACCACAAGCTGCTCCAAAAAGCCATCTCGTAGACATTCCACAAATTCCTTTTCTTGGGATCCACTACCAACCTGATTTTCCCAGTCTACCTGCATATTGAAATCACCATGTTCACTGTAACCTTGCCTTTCTTGCACACCTTTTCCATTTCCTGGTGTATCTTGTGCCCCACATCCTGACTACTGTTCGGAGGCCTGTACATAACTCCCATTATGGTTTTTTTACTTTTGCAGTTCCTCAACTCTACCCACACAGATTTTACATCATCTGACCCTATGTCATTTCTTGCTATCAATTTAATATCATTTCTTACTAACAAAGCACCCCCACCCCCTCTGCCAACCTGCCTATCTTTTCGATAGGATGTATATCCTTGGATATTTAGCTCCCAGTCCTGATCCCCTTGCAGCCATGTCTCCGTAATGCCCACCACATCATACCTGACAATTTCAATCTGCGCCACAAGCTCATTTACCTTATTTCGTATACTGTGTGCATTCAGATACAACACCTTCAGTCCTGTATTTCCCGTCCCCTTTCTCCCTCGATCAGATTCCAATCAATAACTCACTTCCAGGTATCTGTTATTCTATATATAAACCACCACTGAACCCCTCGATTAGACTCCAATCTGTAAGTCACTCCCGAGGATCTGTTATTCTAAATAGAAACCACCCAAATCCCTCGATTAGATTCCAGTCTGTAACTCACTTCCGGGTATCTGTTATTCTATCTATAAACCACCCGAACCCCTCGATTAGATTGCAGTCTGTAACTCACTCCCGAGTATCTGTTATTCTATATATAAAACCCCCGAACCCCTCAATTAGATTCCAGTCTGTTACTCACTCCCGTGTATCTGTTATTCTATATATAAACCCCCCGAACCCCTCGATTAGATTCCAGTCTGTAACTCACTCCCGGGTATCTGTTATTCTATATATAAACCCCGAACCCCTCGATTAGATTCCAGTCTGTAACTCAGTCCCGGGTATCTGTTATTCCATATATAAACCCCGAACCCCTCGATTAGATTCCAGTCTGTAACTCACTCCCGGGTATCTGTTATTCTATATATAAACCCCTCAAATCTCTCGATTAGATTCCAGTCTCTAACCCAATCCCGGGTATCTGTTATTCTATATATAAACCACCCCGAACCCCTCGATTCTCTTCCAATCTGTAACTCACTCCGGGTATCTGTTATTCTCTGTATGAACACCCCCGAACCACTCGATTAGATTCCAGTCTGTAACTCACGCCCGGGGATCTGTTATTCTACATATCAACCCCTCCGAACGCCTCGATTAGATTCTGCTCTCTAACTCACTTTCGGCTATCTGTTATTCTATATATAAACCCCCCCGAACCCCTCGATTAGATTCCAGTCTGTAACTCACTCCCGGGTGTCTGTTATTCTATATATAAACCCCTCGAACCCCTCGATTAAATTCCAGTCTGTAATTCTCTCCCGGGTGTCCGTTATTCTATATATAAACCCCCCGAACCCCTCGATTAGATTCCATTCTGTAACCCACTCCCGACTATCTGTTATTCTATGTATAAACCCCCCGAACCCCTCGATTAGATTCCAGTCTATAACTCTCTCCCGGGTATCTGTTATTCTATATATAAACCCCACCCGAAACCCTCGATTAGATTACAGTCCGAAACTCACTCCCGGGAATCTGTCATTTTATATATAAACCCCTGAACCCTTCGATTAGATTCCAGTCTGTAACTCACTCCCGGGTATCTGTTATTCTATATATAAACCCCTCAAATCTCTCGATTAGATTCCAGTCTCTAACCCAATCCCGGGTATCTGTTATTCTATATATAAACCCCCCCGAACCCCTCGATTCTCTTCCAATCTGTAACTCACTCCTGGGTATCTGTTATTCTCTGTATGAACACCCCCGAACCGCTCGATTAGATTCCAGTCTGTAACTCACTCCCGGGGATCTGTTATTCTACATATCAACCCCCCCGAACGCCTCGATTAGATTCTACTCTGTAACTCACTCCCGGCTATCTGTTATTCTGTATATAAACCCCCCGAACCCCTCGATTAGATTCCAGTCTGTAACTCACTCCCGGCTATCTGTTATTCTGTATATAAACCCCCCGAATCCCTCGATTAGATTCCAGTCTGTAACTCACTCCCGGCTATCTGTTATTCTGTATATAAACCCCCCGAATCCCTCGATTAGATTCCAGTCTGTAACTCACTCCCGGCTATCTGTTATTCTGTATATAAACCCCCCGAATCCCTCGATTAGATTCCAGTCTGTAACTCACATTTCGGGTATCTGTTTTTGTATATATAAACCCCCCGAACCCCTCGATTAGATTCCAGTCCCTAACCCAATCTCGGGTATCTCTTATTCTATATATAAAGCCCCCGAACCCCTCGATTAGATTCCAGTCTGTTACTCACTCCCGGGTATCTGTTATTCTATATATAAACCCCTCCGAACCCCTCGATTAGATTCCAGTCCGTAACTTACTCCTGGGAATCTGTTATTCTATATATAAAGCCCCCCCAAACCCCTCGATTAGATTCCAGTCTGTAACTTTCTCCAGGGTATCTGTTATTCTCTATATAAACCCCCACCGAACCCCTCGATTAGATTCCGTCTGTAACTCAATCCTGGGTATCTGTTATTCTATATATAAACCCCGAACCCCTCGATTAGATTCCAGTCTATAACTCTCTCCCGGGTATCTGTTATTCCATATATAAACCACCCGAACCCCTCGATTAGATTCCAGTCTGTAACTCACTCCCGAGTATCTGTTATTCTACATGTAAACCCCCTGAACCCCTCGATTAGATTCCAGCCTGTAACTCACTCCCATATATCTGTTATTTTATATATAAACACCCTGAACCCCTCGATTAGATTCCAGTCTGTAACTCACTCCCAGGTATCTGTTATTCTATATATAAGCCACCCCGAACCCCTCGATTAGATTCCAGTCTGTAACTCAATCCCGGGTATCTGTTATTCTATAAATAAACCACCCCGAACCCCTCGATTAGATTCCGTCTGTAACTCAGTCCTGGGTATCTGTTATTCCAAAGATTAACCCCGCCGAACCCCTCGATTAGATTCCAGTCTCTAACTTACTCCCGGGTATCTGTTATTCTATAGATAAACCCCACCGAACCCTTCGATTAGATCCCGTCTGTAACTCACTCCTGGGTATCCGTTATTCTATATATAAACCACCCCGGACCCCTCGATTAGATTCCAGTCTGTAACTCACTCCCGGGTATCTGTTATTCTATATATAAACCCCGCCGAACCCCTCGATTAGATTCCAGTCTGTAACTCACTCCCGGGTATCTGTTATTCTATATATAAACCCCGCCGAACCCCTCGATTAGATTCCAGTCTGTAACTCACTCCCGGGTATGTTATTCTATATATAAACCACCCGAACCCCTCGATTAGATTCCAGTCTGTCACTCACTCCCGGGTATCTGTTATTCTATATATAAACCACCCGAACCCCTCGATTAGATTCCAGTCTGTAACTCACTCCCGGGTATCTATTATTCTATATATTGTTCTGACCTGGTGAGAAAGAATGAACTGGCTCCCCTCTAGTCAACCTCCTCAGTTTTTCACAACAAAAGTTTAAGTTTCTTTTTCATGAGAATCTATCTTTTCCAAATCAGAATGTATTTAACTATTTAAGCTGTGAACAATAAGGAGCCAATCAAACCAGGATTGCGTGAGCCAAAGAAAGAGCAAATTTATTACGCACTAAAGCTGAGAAAATTGATAAAAATTAGAAGCACCATATGTCTCTCACTCGGCCCTCATGCAGTAATTTGGGCACACACATGCACATATATACACGCAGACACATACATACACGCAGACACATACATACATGCAGACACATACATACACGCAGACATACATACACGCAGACACATACATACACGCACACACATACATATGAACACACATACATATGCACACACACGCACACATATGGACACATACATGCATATATATACATAGGGAAGAATTCTCCCCCCGTGGGGGGAATTGCAGGAGCAGCCGCATCTTGGCGTGCCTCCAATCGGGGGACGCGCTGTCATTTTGCGTGGGCGGGCCAATTAAGGCCCACCCAGCGTGACGTCCGCCAGTAAGCGCTATGCGCTCCCTCTGCGAGAGGGGTGGATTCCCTAAGCCGAGAGTGTGCTGTTTCACGCATGCGCGCAAAAGAGTGCACTGACCTCCCTGAGGCTAAGTGTTGCCTCAGGGAGATCGGCACCAAATTTAAAAATGGCGAAGGGGCAAAAATAAAACTTCCCTGACATGTCCCCTCATGTGACACTGTCAGATGAGTTGGGACATGTCCATCACTTCTAATCCAACTTTTATTAAATTTTTAAAAACCCTCATGAAATCTCATCCTGCCTGTGGATGAGGTTTGATGTTTTTTCCGATGCCTGCCAGGGCTCCCGGCCTGTCCGCCAACCCTAAGGTTGGATGGGCAGGTCCATTAACTACTTGAATTAGTTATTAAATAGCCTCAATTGGCTGTTGGCAGGTCGGTGGGCGCACAGCTGATTCGACTGCGCCCCCGCCAACCTGAAAAAAAACATTGTCTCACGTCGGCGAGCAGGCCCCGGCCCCTGCTCACCAACCTAAATGTCCTGGCCGTACATACACACACATACATACGCACACATACACATATACACACGCACACACGCACGCACGCATACACATAGAAATGTACACACACATACATTGCCTTATGACACCTCCCTAGCACAAACAAGTGAAATAAGATTCACTCTCATTTCTTCACTAAGTATAAAAACACAAAACAAAAAAAAATCTACCTTGACTTCCATTCATTCTTTTAGCCTTGGCCTGGATTATCCCCTCAGCTCTAACTGTGTCTCTTTAAGTTCTAGACAAGACATCCTCAATCACGTTCGAATTCCTTGGAATGTCTGTGACTTTTAAGTGATGTGGCCGGAGAAACAAACTCCAATGGAATAACTTTGCAATTCTGAGTTTTGAGTTTCTCCATAAAGGTTGAAGGGCAGTTGTGGTCGGTGTGGACTGTGGTCTCTCTGTATCCATGTTGAACATATGCCTCAGTGTTTGAGGGCCTGTAATTAACCTAGGGTTTCTTTATCTACTGTGGAATACCATTTCTGATGTGTGTTCAGTTTTTTGGAGAAGTACCCGATTGGGGGTCTCTTTATTCCTGAATTGTCTTCCTGGAGGAGGACAGCCTTTACCCTGAGGTCACTCTCATCGATGGCTACTTTAAATGTTTGGTTAAAGTCTGGAGCTGCTAGCACTGGTTCATTTATTAAAATGGATAAATTAAAATTAAATTTCAACTTCTCCAAAGCTGCCTGGCCTTTCTCGGTTTATACTATTGATTTTTTTTTTCTGTAGTAGGTCTGTCAGCATTGAAGTTTGTGACAACCTTGTAATAGAATCCACAGATCCCGAAAAATCCCACGGGGCAGCGTTTACCTGTTGGCTGAGCAGGGGGCAGGGTCCGCTTGCTGACGGACCCTGGCGCGCGGTGACGTTGGGTGTGTGTCCTGATGTCACCGCGCATCATTTCGATTGTCAGTTTGGCGGGTGTGCAGCTGAGTCAGCTTCATGGCCGCTGAACTGTCAAAGACCTATTAAGACCTGTTAAAAACCAATTAAAACAATTAGCTGAGCTGCCCGTCCAACCTTAAGGTTGGCGGCAGACGAAGATCCCAGGCGACCTTCGCATATTTCCTGGAACCTCATCCACGGGCGGGAGGAAGTTTCATGAAGTGTCTAAAAAAAAATCAGTAAAATTTTTTCCAAAATTTAATTAACATGTCCCAGCTCATGTGACACTGCCACATGAGGAGACATGTTTCAAAAGTTTAAAAATCCTTTATTTAACAGTTTAACACTGAAACATATCTCCCCGAGACGTGGGGGTGCCTCAGGGAGATCTCTGCACTCTTTCACGCGCATGTGCGCGGAGAACCGCTCAGAGAATCTCCCCCCCACCACCCGCACAGGGAGCACTCAGCGCTTCTGGGCGAGCGTCACAATGGGCGGGCCTTAATTGGCCCACCCATGTAAAATGGCGGCGTGGACCCGGTCGGGGGCACCAATCGGGTTCGCCCCCACACAACTCTCCCTCACAGGGGGTCATTTCTGGCCATGATTTCCTATTTTGTTGTGGGAATGGGAAACTGTACTTGCTGTTTGTACCTTTGCAGCTCTGGGCAGTACTTGTCCTTGACCCACCACATGTCCTAGGTAGGTCACCTGAGTCTTAGCAACCTTGTTTTTTGTGAGATTGGCCACTAGCTCAGCTGACCATACTCTATGGAAAAGGGCTTCCAGTTGCTCTTAGTGAGTTTCCCAGGTGTCACTGTGCACTAGGAGGTCGTCCAAGCGACAATACACAATTGGATAGGCCCACCACTACCTGGTTCATCAGCCTTTGAAAGGTGGCTGGTGCATCTCGGACTCCAAATCGCATCACTCGACACTGGTATAACCCATCCGGAGTTACGAAGGCAGGGATTTCTTTTGCTTGGGCAGTCAAGGGAACCGGCCAGTATCCCTTGTAATGTTGGCTGTGTTACCTACCCTATCTATGCAGTCTTCCAGGAGGGGAATCAGTTGGAGTTAGCTCTGGTTAGTGCACTAACCTTTCGGTAGTTAATGCAGAGCCTTGTGTAGCAGTCCGGCACAACTGGCGAGATCCAGCTACTGCTGCGAGGCTCCAGCATGGAGTTAATCTCCTCCTGGACCTGGACAAGCTTTTCTGGGCCTAGAGGATAGGGATGTCATTTAGAGCTAGTGTGATGCAGCCTGATTTGTCTCTACAGATGCTCTGAAATGCACCGAGCAGCATTGTCAGGTTGCTCACTGTTCTGCATTTAGGGGAGTGAATATGGTGTCCAATTTTGTTAGAATTTCTGTGTTTGTTAGCTGGACAGTAGGTGGTTTGACCACGTCTCCCTCCAATTCATCTTCACTGTTCCTCTCATCCTTCAGGTCCAGTGTTATTGGACAGATCATTACCTGCTTATCCCCTTCTCGACTCTCATGTTGATTTTTCCTGTGGTCTGGGGTCTCAGTTAGATCCTTTACTCCCCCAAACTTCTTTGCTACTCTATACAGATCCCTGAACCAGGCTTTCAAAGGTTCACCTGGTAATACACAGTCTCTTGGCTGAATGATTCAGGCCTTGGCCTGTTTATCTGCTTGTTCTTTTGTAATTGTCTGGGAGATTTTTTTAATGTTCTTGAGCCACATCACATGAGTTGCTCCTGGAACACGGCTACATCGTCGAACACGGGCACTTCCTCCTTCTGTTTGAAAAACCCCTCCTTGATTAGTTCCAGAGGATCTCCTAGTTGATGTCCGTACACCAATTCAAACGGAGTAAAACTGGTGGACTCATTGGGTGAGTCCCTTGTAGCAACAGAAGAAAACCTGGCCCTTTATCCCAGTCATGGGATGCCTGTGACAGGAAGCCCTGATCATTGTTTTTAGGGTCTGGTGGTACCGATCTAGCCCCCCTGTGACTGCGGGTGTTAAGCTGAAGACCTCAGCTGGGTCATGCCCAGGTTACCCATGACTTCCTGGAATATTCAGCACATGAAATTTGAGCCCTGATCCGACTGGGTCTCGGTGGGCAGTCCATACTGGGTAAAGAATTGTGTTAACTCCCTCGGCACTGTTTTAGCAGGTATGGTTCTCAGGGGAATGGTCTCTGGGAAGTGGGTAGACACGGCCAGGATGGTAAGGGTACAATAATGATATTAGTCCCCTTTTGTTCTGGGCAGGGCTCCCACACAGTCCTTGAGCATCTTGCTGAATGGTTCCCTAAAAGCCACAGCAGGAATTGTAGGTGCAGGTTTTATTGCGGTTTGGGACTTTCCCACAACCTGGCAGATGTGGCAGGTTCTGCAAAACCTTACCACACCCTTGTGGAGGTGTGGCCAGTAAAAATGTGGCTGATGCAAGCTTGGATTTTTCATATACCAACATGTCCAGCCATCGGGAATTTGTGTGCTCGCTGTAATATTTCCCCATGTACCTCGGCGACACCACTGGTGGATCACTGTCCACTCCTCACCTGCAGGCCTGTGAGGAGTATCTCCACCTCCATATCAACACCTCATTTTTAATGTAGCAGCATTTAGGGGTTGCCTCTGCCTCAGCTTCAGTTTGGGCAGCCTGAGCTCACTTTTTTAACAATGGGTCGGCTTGCTGAGCCACAACCATGGAAGACGCACTTATTACCTCCTTAGGGTCCTCTAAACTCCTGAAAAAGGTCTCCACTAACCAGACAGTCGGGTGGTCTGCCTGCAGTGGCACTTCAGCCTCTCTGCCGGAGTTTGTCTGGCCATAGACTGGGTCAGGGAAAATGCCAGGTACTTTCTCCTGCAGCTTTTCTGTCCCCCTGACCTTGGTCAGCTTCTCTGAGATTCCTGCGAATGCTTTCACTTTGATCCTTCCCAGTCATTACTGAGATCGACCCCATCCACAGGCAGGCTGGAGATAACTCCCACGGTCACTGGTCCTGACACAAGGTTGCACTCCAGTTACACCCGGTATAATGGGATGGGCATGTACCTCCCTTCAATACCCTTTACCAGCACTTTGGCACTTACTGCACTCTCTAGTGGAAAGATCATGTCTTTTCCCAGCAGTTGTGTTTGGTTGGCCCCTGCATCCCTCAGTATCACTATGGGCTCACTTGCCTCGCTCTGGGGAAATGTGGCCATTCTTCCTTCTGATACAAAGTCCTAGTAACTCTCAGGGATTTTTTTTGAACTCACCCACACTCACAGTGGTGTGTCTGCAGGGATTTGCTGCCACAGTCAGAGCCATAACCAGGCCTGATATAGTCTCTGACTCCCATTTTTCGCATGGGGGTTTGTGAACCTCCATAAGTCCCATGGGTTTTTCCCTCAACCTCCGGCAATCAGCACGGAGATGTCCTGCCTTGTAGCAGTTGAAACACAGGCTTCTTGGCTCATTCCTCTTCTCAGCACCATCCTTTCTGGCCTGAGGAAGGCCTCCTGTGTTTCCAGCCGTCCCTTCTCTCTGATGGATGGTCAGTTTCCTATCATTCTCCCACCTTTTATCCTTTTCAGTTAGTTGAGGGTGACTAGGGAAGGGTTTCCTTTGGGATGAGGGTTTGTGGACAAGCTCATTATCATCAGCCAGACTTGCTGCCTGCCTGGCCCCTGTTACTCTCTGTTCCTCTGAGTTTTTATTGGGTTTGGAGTTTCTGAACTCCTTGAGGAGGACTATTTCATGAAGATTTTCAAAAGTGGCCTCAATTTTAAGCGCCCGTACCAACTGGTCAAAAGTGAGCTGCTTAAACCATTCAAGTTCCAGGTACCTCTGGTCAGGCTGTTTCCGGAGGCTATGGAATTTCTGACAGTGCCTCTGGCAATAACTGGTACACACTTAAACTAACCCTTTTAGCTGCCTCGCAGCTTGTTACACTTGCCTCAGGCAGAGTAAGAGAGAGGAAACCTGGTGAGTTTTTCCTCAGCTGGGACCACTGTTGGGCTGAAAGAGAAACAGAAAATGCTGGAAAAACTCAGCAGGTCAGACAGCATCTGTGGAGAGGAAAAACAGAGTTAATGTTTCTAGTCCATATGGCCCTTCTTCAGTGTTGAGCTGGCTGCTTTAACTGCTGTGCTAACCTCTTGAAAGAGATAAGGAAGCGTCCACCTCTCCTTCAGCAAATTAAATGAGCAATTTGAATACCTCAGCCCTTAACTCTGAGCTAGGAGTGTCTTCAATGTGCACAGTGGGATCTCTCCTTCTCAGCTCAGGCTGCTTTAATTTCAATTCCCTTTCCTTTTCTCTTTCCCTCTCCTGGAATTCTATCCCCTCTTTCTATTCCTGTCTCTGTTTTCCTCATTCCTAGCTCTCTCTTTTTCCCTTTCCTGGAATGCTCCCTCTTCATTCCATTCCTGCCGCTTTCTCTCCTTGTCCCTTCCCTCAAATTCCAGTTCCAATTTCCACTGCTCTAATCTTAATTTCTCTACCACTGATTTATCTGTTTCAGTGTCCTCAATTTCCAGCTCTAGAAGTTTCATCACCTGTTTTAAAACTTCTGTTTTTCTGGCTTTCGGGCAGAACTCCAGCTCTAGGTGCCGAGCTGCACCTTTTAGTTCTTCCAAGGACAAAGCCCTTAACTCTTCGCCAGTTATCTCACCCTGTTCTGTGAAAGCATTGCCATTGAATGTGCATATTTTAGCACTTCCGTATTCCAGACCCAGCTTTTGCAGTTTTTAAATTGTTTTTGAAGGAACAATTTAATTTCCCCATTCCAATTATTTCCTCCGTCTGTGGGAGCAATTCCGGACACGAGCCCCCAATTTTGTTCTGACCAGGTGAGAAGGGGTGAACCAGCTCCCCTCTATTCAACCTCCTCAGTTGGTTCTTGTTCACCTTGTTAGTCACAACAAAGACTTAAGTTTCTTTTTCATGAGGATATGCTTTTTTCCAAATCAGAATGCTCACAGCTTAAATAGTTAAATATAATAAGGAGTCAATCAAACAAGGGTTTCTTGAATCAAAGAAAGAGCAGATTCATGGCCCACTACACCTGAGAAAAATAATAAAAACATGAGATTGAATACTTGGCCGCGCCACACACACACAGGCAGACAGGTATCAGAAATAAGGGGAGTTAAAGTCCAATAGAAAAGGTAAAAGAATATACGGATAAGTGTCTTATGATTGTCCTTGAGGCATAGATTTTAAAAGCTGTGGCTGATCTGGGTAAGCTGGCTTCTTGATGTAGAAGATGTTGCAATAATTATAAGATCTTGGTTTGCTGGTAGTTTTCTGGTAGAATTGGCTTCTCGAACTGGGTGGCTCACTTATTCCAAAAGAGAGAGGGAGATAGAGCAACCTTCAGCCTGTTTCCTCTGCTGAAGGCTTGTTTTGACACTGTCTGTGTCACTTGCAATCTCTCTCTAGTGGCAGGGCAGCCTTGCCTTGAAATACTGCATCCATTGTGTATTTCCAAGGGGTTTTGGGTCTATCTGCCTGTGGCAGCCATTGTTTCAATATCCAGTACTTTGCATTTTTAATGTCTCTTCCTTAGACAATTATGATGGGTGCCTGGATTATAGGAAATGTCTCTCTCTTCATGCTCTTCAATCCCTGAGAGTGATTTGTTTGTTTCTCATTTTAACCTTGAATGCGGCCTTGCATTTGTAAACAGTTTGCTCTGTCTCAGCTCAAATAGCAACATTTCCCGTCAGTTGAAAGCTTTAAAATATTTTCAAAAGTAAAGGGCATAGCCTCATGGTAATATAAACCCCTAACCCCTTGATTAGACTCCAGTGAGTCTGTAACTCATTCTTAGGTAGCATTTATTTTATGTATAAACCCCCCGAACTCCTCGATTAGATTCCAGTCTGTAACTCACTCCCGGGTATCTGTTATTCTATATATAAACCACCCCGAGTCCCTCGATTAGATTCCAGTCTGTAACTCACTCCCGGGTATCTGTTATTCTATATATAAACCACCCCGAGTCCCTCGATTAGATTCCAGTCTGTAACTCACTCCCGGGTATCTGTTATTCTATATATAAACCCCCCAAACCACTCAATTAGATTCCAGTCTGTAACTCACTCCCAGGTATCTGTTATTCTATATATAAACCCCCCGAACCCCTCGATTGGATTCCAGTCTGTAACTCACTCCCGGGTATCTGTTATTCTATATATAAACCCCCCAAACCACTCAATTAGATTCCAGTCTGTAACTCACTCCCAGGTATCTGTTATTCTATATATAAACCCCCCAAACCCCTCGATTAGATTCCAGTCTGTAACTCACTCCCGGGTATCTGTTATTCTATATATAAGCCCCCCGAACCCCTCAATTAGATTCCAGTCTGTAACTCACTCCCGGGTATCTGTTATTCTATATATAAACCACCCTGAACCCCTCGATTAGATTCCAGTCTGTAACTCACTCCCGGGTATCTGTTATTCTATATATAAACCCCGAACCCCTCGATTAGATTCCAGTCTGTAACTCACTCCCGGGTATCTGTTATTCTATATATAAACCCCGAACCCCTCGATTAGATTCCAGTCTGTAACTCACTCCCGGGTATCTGTTATTCTATATATAAACCACCCCGAACCCCTCGATTAGATTCCAGCCTGTAATTCACTCCCGGGTATCTGTTCACAGAATCACAGAATCTTAATGGCACAGAAGGAGGCCATTCGGCCCATCATGCCTGCACCAGCTCTCCAAATGAGCATTATGACCTAGTGCCATTGCCCTGCCTTTTCCCTGTATCCCTGCACATTAGATGATTATTTGAATAGAAACAATGTCCTCTTGAATGCCTCGATTGAACCTGCCTCTACCACACTTCCAGGCAGTGCATTCCAAACTGCTCACTGTGTGAAACAGTTTCTTACGTTACATTTGCTTCTTTTGCAAATCACTTGTATTTTTGATCCTTTTACAATCGGGAACAGCTTCTCCCTATCTACTCTGTCCAGTCCCCTCATGATTTTGAGCATCTCTATCAAATCTCTTCTCAGCCTCCTTCTCTCCAAGGAGAACAGTCCCAACCTCTCCAATCTATCCTCATAGCTGAAGGGCAGAGTTTGCTTGTCAGCGTGTGGGAGAGGGCCCCGCATGTCAATGCTTAAAATGACACGCGGTGATGTTCGGGCGTGCATCCTGATGTCACCGCGCCTCATTCCGATCTTCCGTTCAGCTTGTGTGCACTGGAGTCGGCTGCGTGTCCGCCGAACTGTCAAAGACCTGTTAAGGCCATTAATAAACTAATTAGCCAAATTAACAGGGCTGCCCGTCCAACCTTAAGGTTGGTGAGGGGGGCAGGTGAAGAGCCCAGGCGGCCTTCGCATTTTGCATGAAACCTTATCCACGGGCAGGATGAGGTTTCATGAAGGTTTTATTAAATGTATTTAAAAAATGTTGACACTTCATAAACCTGTCCCAGCTCATGTGATATTGTCATATAAGGGGATGTGCCTGAATAATTTTTATCTTTCCTTTTTTACAAACTTGAAAAGCGAACATTATCTCCCTGAGGCAGCTCTGTGCGTCACGCTGGGTGGGCCTTAATTGGCAGCACGCAGCCGATCGCGGGTGGCAGTCAGCTCCATGCCCGTCTGTACCTCCCTGACAGGCAGAAGATTCTGCCTGAAGTTTCTCATCCCTAGAACCATTCTTGTAAACCTCTTCTGTACTCTTTCCAATGTGTTCACATCCTTCCTATAACGTGGTGCCCAGAACTGTACACAATACTCCAGCTGAGGTCTAACGAGTGTCTTATATAAATTCAGCATAACCTCCCTGCTCTTGTGCTCTATGCCCCTATTAATAAAGCCCAGGATACTATATGCTTTATTAACTGCTCTCTCCACCTGTCCTGCCACCTTCAATGATCTATGCGCATATACACCCAGGTCTTTCTGCTCCTGCACCCCCTTCAAAATTTCACCCCTTATTTTATATTGTCTGTCCATGTTCTTCCTACCAAAATGCATCACCTCACACTTCTCCACATTGAACTTCATCTGCCACCTATCTGCCCACTCCAACAACTTGTCTGTGTCCTTTTGAAGTTCCACACTGTCCTCCTCACAGTTCACAACATTCCCAAACCTCGTATCATCCACAAACTTTAAAATTGCCCCCTGCACACCAAGATCTAGACTATATCATTAATATATATCAGGAAAAGCAAGGGTCCCAATACCGACCCCTGGGGAACTCCACTACAAATCTTCCTCCAGCCCGAAAAATATTTATTGACCATTACTCTCTGCTTCCTATTTTTCAGCCAATTTTGTATCCACGTTGCTACTGTCCCTTTTATTCCATGAGCAATAACTTTTCTCACAAGTCTGTTGTGTGGCACTGTGTCAAATGCCTTTTGAAAGTCCATGTAGACCACATCAACAGCATTACCCTCATCGACCTTTTCTGTTACCTCTTCAAAAAACTCCAGCAAGTTAGTTAAACACGATTTCCCCTTTAGAAATCCATGCTGGTTCTTCCTTATCAATCCATAGTTTTCCATGTGACTACTAATTCTATTCCAAATAATTGTTTCTAGAATCTTGCCCACCACTGAAGTTAAACTGACTGGTCTGTAATTGCTGGGCTTATCCTTACAACCTTTTTTGAACAAGGGCGTAATGTTTGCAATTCTCCAGTCCTCTGGCACCACCCCTGAGTCTAGGGAAGACTGAAAGATTATGGCCAGTGCCCCTGCAATTTCTACTCTCACTTCCTTCAATATCCTTGGATGCATCTCATCCGGTCCCGGTGCCTTGTCAACTTTAAGTACCGACAGTCTATTCAACACTTCCTCCTTATCAATTTTGAACCCTCCTAGTGATAGAGTTTCCTCATCTGTCACCATGGCCTAGGTAGCATCTACCTCCTTGGTAAAGACGAATGCAAAGTATTCATTTAATACGTCCGCCATGGCCCCTTCGTCCATGTGTAAATCCCCTTTTTGGTCCCTAATCAGCCCCACTCCCCCTTTTACCACCATTTTATTATTTATATGCCAAAAGAAGACTTTGGGACACCCCTTTATGTTGGCTGCCAGTCTTTTCTCACAATCCCTCTTCACTTCTCTAATATGCTTTTTCACCTCCCCTCTGAACCTTCTGTATTCCTCTTGGTTCTCAGTTGTATTTTCTACCTGACACCTGTCATAAGCGCACTTTCTTCTTTATCTTAATTTCTATCTCCTTTTTCATCCAGGGAGCTCTGGATTTGTTTGCCCTTTCGATGGAATATACCTTGACTGTATCCAAACCAATTCTTTTTTGAAGATAGACATTGTTAAGCTACATTTTTTCCCGCCAATCTTTCATTCCAGTCTATCTGGCCCAGCTCCGTTCTTGCCCCATTGAAGTCGGCTCTCGTCTAGTTAATTATTCTTACTCTGGATTGCCTATCGTCCTTTTCTATCATCATCCTAAAACATACAATACAATGATCACTGTCTCCTAAATGTTCCCCACTAACACTCGATCTACTTGGCCCGCCTCATTTCCATGAACCAGGTCCAACAGTGTGTCTCTTCTTGTTGGATTTGATACATACTGCTGTAGAAAATTCTCCTGAACACAATCTAGGAACTTTTGCCCCTCTCCACCCTTTACACTACCACTGTCCCAGTCTACATTCGGGTAGTTAAAGTCCCCCATTATAACTGCTCTATAATGCCTGCATCTCTCTGTAATTTCCCTGTAGATTTGTTCTTCTACGTCCCTCTCACTATTTGGCGGTCTATAGACAACACCAAGCAATGTAATTGCAGCCTTTTTGTTCCTTAGCTGTAGCCAAAGTGATGTCCTGACTTGGAAATATATCACCGTTCCTTCACTGTCACTGGGTCAAAATCCTGGAACTCCCTTCCTATCAGCACTGTGGATGTACCTACACCACATGGACTGCAGCGGTTCAAGAAGGCAGCTCATCACCACCTTCTCAAGGGCAACTAGGGATGGGCAATAAATGCTGGTCCAGCCAGTGAAGCCCACATCCCGTGAATGAATTAAAAAAAAATTGATTCTGTCCTTGAAGGCTCTGGGACATCCCTTTTCTCCAGCACAGCAACGCTCTCCTTAACCAATACCACCATCCCTTCTCCTTTCCTTCCTTTCCTATTCTTCTGAACACCTTGTACCCGGGAATATTTAACACCCAGTTCTGCCCTTCCTTGAGCCAGGTCTCTGTTATCGCCACATCATCATATTTCCACATGGCAATCTGCGCCTGTAACTCCCCAATCTTATTCACTGTACTCCGTACATTCACATACATGCATAGTAACCCTGATTTAGATTCTGTTACTTTCTCCCTCACCCCGACTCCACCTATTAACTTACTATTCTCTATACTAGTGCTATCTGTCTCTCCCCGTATTTTGTGCACCCTGCTATTCCTCTCTAATATTTTTTCTTGGTTCCCACACCCCTGCCGAGTTAGTTTAAAGCCCTCCCAACAGCACCAGCAAAACGCCCCACAAGGAACTCAGTCCCAGCTCTGTTCAGGTGCAGCTCGTCCGGCTTGTACAGGTGCCATCTCCCCCAGAGCCAGTTCCAGTGTCCCGGGAATCTAAAACCCTCTCTCCTGCACCATCTTTCCAGCCACACATTCATCTGCCTTATCCTCCTATTTCTGTACTCACTGGCATGTGGCACTGGGAGTAATCCGGAGATTACTACTTTAGAGGTCCTGTTAGCTAATTTTCTACCTAGCTCCCTAAATGCTGATTGCAGGACCACATCCCCCTTCCTACCTAAGTCATTGGTACCAATGTGGACCACGATCTCTGACTGATCTCACTCCCCCAGAAGAATGTCCTGCAGCCGCTCTGTGACATCCTTAACCCTGGCACCAGGGAGGCAACAAACCATCCTGGAGTCATGTCTACAGACACAGAAACACCTGCCTGTTCCCCTAACCAATGAATCCCCTATCACTATAGCTTTTTCTTTCTTCTTCCTCCCCTCCTGTACAGCCGAGCCGCTCGTGGTGCCACAAACCTGGCTCTGACTACACTCCTTCAAGGAACCAGCACCCTCATCAGCTCCCAAAACGGAAAACCGTTAGTGAGCGGGACCCCAGGGAACTCCTGCACTACCTGACTACTTCTCTTGGATTGCCTGGTGGTCACCCATTCCCTCCCTGTCTCTGGGCCCTTAAGCTGCAGTGTGACCACCTCTCTGAACGCACTATCCACGTAGCTCTCAGCCTCCCGGATGTGCCACAGTGACTCCAGCCGCCGCTCGAGCTCTGAAACCCGGAGCTCAAGTTTCTGCAGCTGACAGCACTTCCTGCACATGTGGTCGTCTAGGACACCGGTAGCGTCCATGGCTTCCCACATATTACAGGACACGCATTCCACTCGACTGAGCTGCTCTGCCATATCTTAACACTACTTCTCTTACGTCAATTTTATTCTACCATGGATTATTTAAATTACTTTATTATATTGGCCCTAAATTTTCCTTATTGTTGGTGCTTCTCAGTTAAATCCAAGTTTGGCAACTTGTTTAAAAATATTGCACTTTTCTAATTTACTCACCAGTTCCTACTTACCAAGGCCACTGCTCTTCTTTCTGAGCAAAGGTAGAAAAAGAAAGGAGCACCTCCTCCCTTCTCACCGAACTCCCTCAGTCACCAAACTCCAACTGAAGCTCTCTACTGCAGCCAAACACAGTACTCCAGTGCAGATAAAGTCAGCGCTATAAGATAGCCTATTTTTATACTCTCTGAACCTAGCCTCTGAAAACCTGATAAAGCCAGTTACCTAATTAACTAGTTGCAGTTTAGTTCCATATATAAACCACCTGAAGAGGTGTCAGCTGTGGCTCAGTCCATAGCACCCTCGCCTTTGAATCAGAAGGTTGTGAGTTCATGTCCCACTCCCGGAAAACCAAGAACTGTGATTGTGCTCAAAGAGTTGCAATCTGTGACTGTTGATAACTCGAAAGAGTATAAACCACCTGAACCCCTCAATTAGATTCCAGTCTGTAACTCACTCCTGGGGTATCTGTTATTCTATATATAAACCCCTGAACCCTTCAATTAGATTCCAGTCTGTAACTCACAACCGGGTATCTGTTATTCTATATATAAACCCCCCGAACCCCTCGATTAGATTCCAGTCTGTAACTCACTCCCGGGTATCTGTTATTCTATGTATAAACACCCCAAACCCCTTGATTAGGTTCCAGCCTGTAACTCACTCCCAGGTATCTGTTGTTCTATATATAAAGCCCACCGAACCCCTTGATTAGATTCCGGTCTGTAACTCACTCCCGGGTATCTGTTATTCTACATACAAAACCTCTGAACTCCTTGATTAGATTCCAGTCTGTAACTCACTCCCGGGAATCTGTTATTCTACATATAAAACCTCTGAACTCCTCGATTAGATTCCAATCTGTAACTCACTCCCGGGAATCTATTATTCTACATATAAAACCTCTGAACTCCTCGATTAGATTCCAGTCTATAACTCACTCCCGGGAATCTGTTATTCAACATATAAAACCTCTGAACTCCTCGATTAGATTCCAGTCTGTAACTCTCTCCCGGGAATCTGTTATTCTACATATAAAACCTCTGAACCCCTCGATTAGATTCCAGCCTGTAACTCACTCCCGGGAATCTGTTATTCTACATATAAAACCTCTGAACTCCTCGATTAGATTCCAGCCTGTAACTCACTCCCGGGAATCTGTTATTCTACATATAAAACCTCTGAACTCCTCGATTAGATTCCAGCCTGTAACTCACTCCCGGGAATCTGTTATTCTACATATAAAACCTCTGAACTCCTCGATTAGATTCCAGCCTGTAACTCACTCCCGGGAATCTGTTATTCTACATATAAAACCTCTGAACTCCTCGATTAGATTCCAGTCTGTAACTCACTCCCAATATTCTTCTGTTGTTTAGAAAATCTGGGACTGAACTCAATTGGTGACGTTACAATTTTCTGGCCTGAGGAAGAAGCAGTGACATGAAATGATAGTGTTGATTTGCTTTCCAGATGATGTCAGTTCTTGCCGTGGAATCACATCGAAGGTTTTCCGATTCAATGTATCCTCAATGGAGAAGAATGTTTCCAACCTGTTCCGGGCAGAATTCCGGGCTCTCCGTGTTCCAAATACGAGTGCGAAACGCAATGAGCAGAGGATTGAAGTGTATCAGGTAGGGACACCGATGGTGGCAGCTATTCCTTGGGTGAATGCACCTTATATTCAACCCGAGAACCTCACAACTCAGCCTGTTTCTCTCCTATCTGTGCTGCTGAGCAGAGTTTATCAGGTTGTACCCAGGGCAGGAACCCTGGCTCATTATCCCTCCCCTCACTCAGCCAGGACATTAAGGTAATCGTAACAACCTAACTCTTTGCCCCAATTAAACAGGACCATAAGGGTTTGCAGTACAGAGGGAAGCCATTCAGCCTATCATATCTTGCCAAGCCTTTTCCTAGAATGATCCCACAACTCCAGTTCTTCCCCATTGCCCTGTACTTTCTTCCATTTCAAGTGTTTGCCCAATTTCCCCTTCAACGATACAATGGTCTCTGCCTCAGCTATTCCATTTGGAAAAACGCTCCCACAATGCCTTGATGTGTAGACGTCAGTTCTGGGCTCTAAACTGATCTGTTGGGCTCAGTGCCACCCGGGCTGTTGCAGCCATACAAGGAGTCATCTTTGGCATCACAAAAGTTTGCTGGTTGTGTTGTTGTACTGGACTATTAAGTCAGAGATCATGAGTTCAAATCTCACCATCGCAGCTTTAGAAACTGTATTCGGTGTAAGGATTTTGGAAATAACAGTAAAAGTGGCCATGAAGCTGTTGGATTGTTGTAAAAACCCAACGTCTTTTTTAATGAAGGCCTCTATGCGACTCCAGTCGCGCATCATTTCCCACTGAAGAGTGGTCTAACCAACTATTCAGTTGATGTCAAACACCTTAACAATAGTTCAAGAAGGCAGCCCACCATCACCTTCCCAGGGCAACTAGGGATGGGCAATAAATAGTAGCTGAGAATGAATAATAAACACAAGGTTAATTGTCTTGAATAGGTGGAGCTGTCAGTGATATGTTCCAAACTGCGAAACACCAAATCTAGAAACACAATGCACAGCTCTGGTCCATTTGTCCTTTCTACACACTCTCTGACTGAAATTTCATCTCCCAACTTTCTGTCCACTCACATATTTGAGGGAGAGGGAAAGCATATGGGCCAGTTAGCTTGACATCAGTAGTTGGGAATGTGCTACATCTATTATTATGGATGTGGTAACAGTCCTTAGAAAATCATAATGTTATTTTGCAGCATCAACACGGATTTAGGAAGGAAAATCAGGTTTGACAAATCTGTTGTTTTTTTGAGGATGTAATTAGTAGGATGGATAAGGGATACATGAATTTGGATTTTCAAAAAGCGTATTTGATAAGGTGCCACACGAAAGAGGCTATTACACAAAACTAGGACTCATTGGGATTAGGGGTAATATATTAGCAAGGATAGAGGATTGGTTAATAGACAGAAAACAGAGAGTAGGAATAGGCAGGCTGCACCCAGCTGAGTACAACAGGGATCAATGGTGGGGCCTCAGCTATTTACAATCTATATTAATAAATTGAATGAGGGGCCTGAGTGTAATGTATCCAGGTTCACTGACCATACAAAGTTAGGGTGGGAATGCAAGCTGTGTGAAGGAGGCAAAGAAGCTGCAGAGGGATATAGGCAGGTTAGGTGAATGGGCAAGAACATGGCAAATGGAATATAATGTGGACAAGTACAAAGTTACCCATTTTGGTAAGAAAAAAAGAGTAGAATATTTTTTCAGACACCCATCATAACAATTATGCAGTTCTTAAGGCTTTTCCCTGCCTGGTTGATGCTGTGCAACTACAAATCTGAAAAAAGAAATATTTTTATTAAGAGCTTCTATCTCACTGAGGAGGCTTCAGGCCAAACCACATCCAACAACCTGCTCTGAAAACTCTGCTCACATTTTGACAGCTGTGACAAATTGCACCACAGCAGCTGAAACAATCCATAACATTCTAAAACAATCACCAACATTCTAAATCAAACAATCCACAACGTTAAAAGAGTCAATTTGCTCCGCCTCTCAATGTTAACGGATCCTTTAAAAAAGTTCTAGGAAATGGATCCACAGCTTTGCCAGGAACGAATCAATTCCTCCTTGGGCTACATCCTATCTGTGTACCAAGTTTCATTGAAATCATTAGTTTTTGAGATGTATTGTTTACAGACAAACAGACTAATAAACAGGATGAAAACATTACCTCCACCCACCTTCAGTGGTGGAGAAAATAAGTGGTCAGCCATTTTACAGATCACTGAGAGAGTCGGAGTTGCTGTGGCAACATGCACTTTTACATGCATGTTGTAGTCTGGAGCTATGGATAGTGATAGTAGAGGCTCCAATTTCTTTCTATCACTTGGCTAACCAGGAATTTCTCCCACTCTTACAGCCTGCCATTGGCGCGTGTTGGAAGAATTTGCAGATTGGTACTCGACTTGTTTGGCTGCGTTATGAATGCACCTTCCTTGGCCGTCAAGCCCTGAAGTGGGACTTTAACCCAGAGCTTCTGGCTCAGAGGCAGGGTCGCTACCCAGTGCACCTCCGAAAATAGAATGGATAGGAAGGACCAATTTCCCTCAGCAGAGATGTCAATATCCAGGGGGCATAGATGTAAAGTAACTGGTAGAAGGATTAAAGGGAGCGGAAGATAATATTTTTCTCACGCAAAGGATGGTGGGGGGCCCGAACTCACTAAATGAAGGGGTGTTGGAGGCTCATATACTTTAGACATTGGCCAATAAAGTATCCTGTATGGTTTCTTAACCTACCTGTCCAGTCACTCCTCTGTTCCTCTACACTTCTCAGTATCACACCATTTATTGTCAAGTCCTTTGCCTTGCTTATCCTCCAAAATCCATCACCTCATACTTCTCCACATTGAATTCCATTGGCCACTTTTCCACCCCCCTGACCAGTCCATCGATATCTTCCTGTAGTCTACAGCTTTCTTCCTCACTGTCGACCATGAGACCAATTTTTGTATCATCTGCAAACTTCTTAATCATTTAAATCTAAATCATTGATATATATCATGAACAGCAAGGGACCCAGCACTGAGCCCTGTGGAATCTCACTGGAAACAGCCTTTGCTGTTTCCCTTTGCTTCCTGTCACTGAGACGATTTTGGATCCAACTTTCCCTTGGATTCCATAAGCTCTTAATTCTCTGATCAGTCTGCCATGTGGGACTTTGCCAAAAGCCTTGCTAAAATCCAGGTAGATTACATTAAATGCTTTACCCTGATTGATCCTCCTCGTCACCTCCTCAAAAAATTCAGTCAAGTTAGTCAGGCATGACCTTTCCTTAAATGCATGTTGACTTTCCTTGGTCAATCTGTGCCTTTCTAAATGGTGGTTTATACTAAGATAAAAGCAAAATACTGCAGATGCTGGAAATCTGAAACAAAAACAAATTGCTGGATAAACTCAGCAGGCCTGACAGCATCTGTGGAGAGAAAGACAGAGTTAACGTTTCGAGTCCGTATGACTCTTCTTCAGAACTAAAGAGAAGTAAAAATGTGGTGAAATATATACTGTTTAAGGTGGGGGGGTGGGACAGGTGAAGCTAGATGGAAGGCCAGTGATGGGTGGAGGCAAAGGGGAGATTGCAAAAGATGTCATAAACAAAAGGTCAAAGGGGTGTTGATGGTGGTGATATTGGCTAAAGGAAGTGTTAATGGTGACATTAAGAGTAGAAAGCAGGATGAACATGTGACTAGATGGCCCTAGTGGGGGTGGGGTGGGGGGAGGGGACGTTGTGGGAGAAAATATCAAAATAGGCTAAAATTATGAATGGAAATAAATTTAAAAATAATAGAAATAGGTGGGGAAAAAGTATAATATAAAAAGTAAAAAATAAATATTTGAAAAAAGGGGATCAAAAAGGGGTGAGGATGGAGGAGCGAGTTCATGATCTGAAGTTGTTGAACTCAATATTCAGTCCGGAAGGCTGTAAAGTGCCTAGTCGGAAGATGAGGTGCTGTTCCTCCAGTTTAAGTTGAGCTTCACTGGAACATTGCAGCAGGCCAAGGACGGATATGTGGGCATGAGAGCAGGGTGGAGTGTTGAAATGGCAAGCGACAGGGAGGTCTGGGTCATGCTTGTGGACAGGACCATCTATCACTTCAGTGGGCCTTGTCTACTTTAGATTTGTCTAAGATGCAAAGAAATTAATTGTTTATGTGTTCATCTTTGGGGTGAAAATGTTGCTCATTTCATTCCCTTGGATAAATAATCCTTAGTCAAGAGGAGATAATTGGCCAAGGTTTCAATTTCTGATCACTATGCAACAGAGCCTTACAGAGAATGAATGTATGATGGCTAGGCAAGGACAATATTGGACCCAGTGTTGAAATCTGCAGCCAGGAAATCTGATGAGTCCAGTCAGGCATGTGAGGAATGGGCAGTGAAACTGGCAGAGCTTACTGAGAGACAACGCCTACAGGAGGAAAGCTCAGGAATCTGGGAGAGGGAACTAGAAACTAGGGGAGGGGCTCACAAAATTGTGGGAGAGCTTCAGGAAACTAATGGAGTAGGAAGAAGAACCTGGATGACAGGACAGAAAACTGGAGAAGGGAAACTGGTGGGAGGGTCTGGCTCGGGAAGGTTGACAGGGAACTCAGGGAGCAGGTAGGAAACTCATGACAGCCCAGGAAGGGGTCAGGGAACCGGGTGGGGGGCATACTGACAAAAGAACTCTCGACCAGTGTTCACTGTTCCTGTTTCAGATTCTAAAGCCTGATGATCATATTGCCAAACAGCGATACATTGCAGGGAAAGTGGTCCTTACTAAGGGCATCAGCGAGTGGGTCTCATTTGATGTCACCGAGAGTGTGAAGGAATGGCTAATTAACAGAGGTGAGTTTTACATCATAATTTTGACACATCAAGCAGAAATCATCTCAGAGACCCAGAGGAACCTTCACCATACTCATTTCTTGACAATTGGTGTTGGACTGCGGTGGGTCTGGTGTTGGAATATGGTTTGTGTTAGACTATATTAGACCTGAGTTGGATTGTATTGGCTCTGTATTGGGTCATGTTGGGTCTGAGTTGGATCATGTTGAATCTGTGTTGTATTATTGTTGGGTCTGTTGGATTATATTGGATCATATTGAGTTTGTGTTGGATTATATTGAGTCTGTGTTGGGCCTGTGTTGGATTATGTGGGGTTTTTATTAGCCTGTGTTGGACCTGTGTTGAATTCTATTGGATCCATGTTGGATCTGTGTTAGATTATGTTTAGCTTGTGTCAGATATGTGATGTCAAGAAATGGCTGGATGCACTGGATACAGGAAAAGCCATAGCCCAAGAACGCCCCAGCTGTAGTACTGAAGATCAGCCCTTAGGTAAGCTGTTCTAGTACAACTACAACACTGGCATCCACCTGACAAAGCATAACGTTTTCCTGGTATGTCCTATCCACAAAAAGCAGGACAAATCCAGCCCAGCCAATTACCGCCCCATCAGTCTCCTCTCCATCATCAGCAAAGTGATAAAAGATGTCATCAACAGTGCTATCAAGTGGCACTTACTCAGCAATAACATGCTCACTGATGCTGAGTTTTGGCTCCACTACGGCCACTCAGCTCCTGACCTCATTACAGCCTTGGTCCAAACATGGACAAAAAAGCTGAATTCAAGAGGTGAGGTGAGAGTGACTGCCCTTGACATCAAGGCAGCATTCCGTGGAGTATGGCCTCAAGGAGCCCCAGTAAAATTGGAGTCAATGGGAATTAGAGGGAAAACTCTCCACTGGTTGGAGTCATACCTAGCACAAAGGAAGATGGTTGTGGTTGTTGGAGGTGAGCCATCTCAGCACCAGGTCATCACTGCAGGAGTTCCTCAGGGTAGTGTGCTTGGCCCAATCATCTTCAGCTGCTTCATCAATGACTTTCTTCCATCCTAAGGAAAGAACAGGGGTTCGCTGATGATCGCCCAATGTTCAGCACCATTTGTGACTCCTCAGATACTGAAGCAGCCCATGTCCACATGCAGCAAGACCTGGACAATATCCAGGCTTGGGCTGATCAGTGCCAGGCGGTGACCAAGAGAGAATCTAACCATCTCCCCATCACTAAATCCCCCACTAGCAACATCCTGGGGGCTACCATTGACCAGAAACTGAACTGGACTAGCCATATAAATACTGTGGCTACAAGAGCAGGTCAGAGACTAGGAATAGTGCAACGAGTAACTCACCTCCTGACTCCCCAAAGCCTGTCCACCAAGGCACAAGTCAGGAGTGTGATGGAATACTCTCCACTTGCCTGGATGAGTGCAGCTCCCACAACACTCAAGAAGCTGGACACCATCCAGGACAAAGCAGTCTGCTTGATTGGCACCCCATCCACAAACATTCACTCCCTCCAGCTCCGATGCGCAGCAGCAGTGTGTACCATATACAAGATGCCCTGCAACAATTTGCCAAGGCTCCTTAGACAGCATCTTCCAAACCCACGATCAAATATAGTCGAGGCAGAAACCCTCATAACATTTAAGAAGTATTTGGATGTGCACTTGCGATGCCATGGCATACAAGGCTATGGGCCTAGTGCTGGAAAATAGGATTAGAATATTTGAGTACTTGTTTGACCGACACAGACTTGATGGGCCGAAGGGTCTTTTTCTGTGCTATAGACTTCTATGATGCTACCATCTAGAAGGACAAGGGCAGCAGATAGATGGGAACACCACCACCTGGAAGTTCTCCTTCAAGCCACTCATCATCCTGACTTGAAAATACATCACCGTTCCTTCACTGTCACTGGGTCAAAATCCTGGAACTCCCTCCCTAATAGCACTGTGGGTGTACCTATGCCAGACTGTGGGGTTTCTGTTAGATTATGTTGGGTTTGTGTTGGATGATGTTGGGTTTGTGTTGGATGATGTTGGGTTTGCGTTGGATGATGTTGGGTTTGTGTTGGATTATGTTGGTTTTGTGTTGGATGATGTTGGGTTTGTGTTGGATTATGTTGGGTTTGTGTTGGATGATGTTGGGTTTGTGTTGGATGATGTTGGGTTTGTGTTGGATGATGTTGGCTTTGTGTTGGATGATGTTGGGTTTGTGTTGGATTATGTTGGTTTTGTGTTGGATGATGTTGGGTTTGTGTTGGATGATGTTGGGTTTGTGTTGGATGATGTTGGGTTTGTGTTGGATGATGTTGGGTTTGTGTTGGATTATGTTGGCTTTGTGTTGGATGATGTTGGGTTTGTGATGGATTATGTTCCTTTGTGTGTTGAATTATTTGAATATGTTTAGCCTGTGTTGGACTCTAACCACCTGCTTGTTACAGATACGAACCTTGGTCTGGAGATTAGCGTCCACTGTCCCTGTCACACCTTCCATGCCAATGGCGTCATCTCCAATGAACATGAGGTTCTGGATGTCAAGTTTAAGGGTAGGAGTTTACAGATTTTAGTTGCTGTCTCTGTCTTTCCCTATTTCCTCCTCTTCCTCAGTCCTTTCCTCGGGTCTCTTCTCCTTTTCATCTTCTGTTGTTTTCTTCTCACTCAACTGTACTGGGTGTGAGGGCTGTGGTGAGAAGGTGGGTTTGAGAGATATGGGGAGATGGTGGGAGTCAAGGGATATAGGGAGAAGGTGGAGTTTTGGGATATTGTGGGTTGATGGAGTTGATTTATTAGAAAGCGACTGCTTGTTGGTCATCCTGGTCCTTTTCTTGACTCACGCCACCAAAATGAATTGATATATTAACTGGATGGTTGTGGGACATTCATCAAGGGGCAGGGGAACAGCCAGATGTTGTGGTCCTTGTTGGAACCAGTGGGAAAAATCTGAGTTCCTACAGTCAGGATTTCAGGAGCAAGGAGAAAGATTAACAAACAGGATCTCAAAGGTGATAATCTCTGGATTACTTCCAGTGCTATGTGCTGGTGAGTGCAGAAAAAAATAGATAGTCCGAGTGAATGCATGGTGCACAAGGGAGGGCTTTAGATCTTACAGAATTGGGACCAATTCTGAGGGAGGTGGGACCTGTTCAAGCCACACCTCAACAGGACTGGGGACAGTGTCCTCATGAGGAGGTTAGCTAGTGCTGTGGAGGAGGATTTTAACTAATTTGACAAGAAGAGCAGCTCTTGACATGGCAGCAGGGAGGAAAGACAAGGTGTACAGGAATATTAGAGGAACAAACAGCAGCAGAACAAAGAACAATGTAGGAAGAGCAGGAATTAGATGGAGGAGGAAGATGAAGCCTACTAGTGTGGTTTTTTAAAGCCTCTGTGTTACTAATAAGGTTGAGGAGTTACAGGCACGATACTGCACTTGGGATTATGATATGATGACTACAATAGAGACCTGGCTTAAACATCGACAGGAATGGGAACTAAACATTCCTGGTTACAATCCATCTGGATAAACAGGGAAGGAAAAAAAAATAGGAGAATATGGCAGTATTGATCAAGGATAATATTACAGTTCTACATCAGAGGGTATCAGGGGGTTCAAAGATTGAATCTATTTGGTTTGACTTAAGAAACAGGAAAGGAGCTGTTACATTGCTGGGAGTTTAGTGTAGACCCCCAAATAGGGTTAAGTAAGGCTTAGGGTGACAGGCGAGGTGACAGGCGACTATGCCGGGGTGAGGCAGGAGCTGAATGAGTAGCAAATTAGGTTCACGTGGTAATTCAGTGCACGGGGGGAAAAGAAGTGTGGCATACATAGGAATTATTCTAAATTAATTAAGTGTACCTAAATTAAGTTAACTAAATAACGTAAGTAACAATGGCAGGATAGGTGTTATGTTGCAGCTGTGGAATGTGGGGTCTTTTGGATGCCTAGTCGATGCAGGACAAATACGTGCAGAAAGTGTCACCAGATAGAGGAATTCCAGATCAGGATTATTGATCTGGAAGCTGGACTGCAGACACTATGCAACATAAGGGAGGGGGAGAAATGTTTGGACACTTTTTTCCAGATGACAGTCATGCCTCTTAGAAAAGGGTAATCTATTTTGGTTATCAGTGAGGGACAGAAGATTGTGACTGTCAGTGAGGCAGGTAATGGGACCGAGCAGACAGTAGTAGAGGAGCCTCAGATTTTGCAATTGTCAAACAGGTTTGAGGTGCTCACAACCTGTGTGGATGAAAGGGAGGTCTGCAAGGTGGATGAGCTGGCTGGCCATGGCACTGTGGTACAGGAAGCCATTCAAGAGGGGAGAACAAAAAGGAATGTAATGGTAGTAGGGGACAGTATAGTGAGGGGGATTGACACTGTTCTCTGCAGCAAAGAACGAGACTCCAGGAGCCTGTGTTGCCTGCCCAGTGCCAAGGTTTGGGACATCTGCTCAGGGCTGGAGAGGAACATGCAGTGGGAGGATCCAGTTCTCGTGGTCTATGTGGGCACTAATGACAAAGGTAAAACGAGGAAAGAGGTTCTGCAGAGCCAGTATGAGAAGCTAGGTACCAAATTAAGAAGCAGAACCTCAACGGTATTAATCACTTGCAAATTGGCATAGGGCAAATAAGATTAGAGAGATGAATGCGTGGTTCAAAGACTGATGTGGGAGAAATGGGTTCTGGTTTGTGGGGCATTGGCACCAGTAACTGGGGAAAATTGGGGCTGTACCACTGGGATCTGAACCATGTTGGGACCAGTGTTCTTGTGAATCACATAACTAGGGAAGTAGAGAAGGCTTTAAACTAAACAAGGGGGGTGAGGGATCAAGCCTGGGTGGTTGTGGCAAATCAAGGTGTAGATTCAAGGTAGGAGAGCATAATAGTAATGTGGGAAATGAGGGTCATAGACTAGCAAGAAGGGGCAGAGAGATAAAAGCTAAAACCAATAGTCAAGATTAAGTGTTACAAAGCAAATAAAAAAAACAAATCAAAGGCTCTATATCTGAATGTGTGAGGCATTCATGACCAAGTAAATGAATTGGTGGCACACATTGAAGTAAATAAATATGATCTAATAGCCATTACAAAGACATGACTGCAGGATGACAAAGATTGGGTCCTGAATACTGAGGGGTATACGACATTCACGATGAATAAGAAGGTAGGACTGGTGATCAAAGAGGGCATTGGTACAATAGTTAGAGATGACCTTGGTTCAGGAGATCAGGATGTAGAATCGGTTTGGGTGGAGATGAGGAAGAGTAGGGGAAAAAAGGTCATTAGTGGGAGTGGTGTACAGGCCCCCTAACAATAGCCACAGTGTAGGACTAAGTATTCAAGAAGAAATATTGGGTGTTCAGGTGATTTTGATGCGTGGACATTTTTTACTGGATTGTAAAATCTTTACTGATTGCTTTTAAACTCTTCAACTCCCTGAGGCAGCTCTCTGCCTTCAGGGAGCTTTCATTCCGCGCTCCCCCGCGCTTATGTCAGTGCCGGCCCTCCCTCACTCCCACCCCGACAACATTGAGCGTTTCAGCATTTCTGGATGGCCAATTAATAGCGTGAAGTTGTGATCGGGGGCCGATTGTGGTCAGTGGTCTGTTCCCTGACTGCTCCCGGGCCTGCCAATCATGCGCACCCTCTGAACTAAAAACCCTGCCCAGAGAGTATTCACAAATGGGTCTTTGTCTGATTGGCAGGATGTGACGAGTGGACAGGGATCTGGGCTGGAGCCTCAACGTTTTACAATTTACATCATGATAAAGGGATGGTAATAATAATGGGTGACTTTAATCTAAATTTTACAATTTACATCATGATAAAGGGATGGTAATAATAATGGGTGACTTTAATCTACATAAAAACTGGAAAAATCAATATGACAGTAGTAGAATATTTTTGAGATAGTTTCTTAGAGCTTCTGAAACCAGCCAGAGAGCAGGTTACATTAGACTTGGCATTGTGTAATGTGACAGGATTAATTAATGACTTCAGAGTAAAGGCAACCCTAGCAGCAACCGTAGTATGATTAAATTTTACATCCAGTTTGCAAGAGAGAAGAGTGGGTCTAAGACTAGTATGTTAAACTTAAATAAGGGCAACTATGTGGGGATGAAAGCTGAGCTAGCTGAAGTGAACTGGGATACTAGACTAGGGGAGAGATCAATGGAGAAGCAGTGGCAGACATTTAAGGGGATATTTCACAATTCTCAGAATAAGTATGTTCCTACCATAAAGAAAAATTCTGAAGGGAGGACCCAGCATCCATGGTTAACTAAAGAAGTTAAGGAAAGAATCAAACTTAAGGAAAAAGCATATAACTGCACAAAGATGAGTGGCAGGTCAGATGATTGGTCAGAATATAAAGAGCAACAGAGAATGTCTAAAAGGTTAATCAGGAGAAAGAAATTAGAATATGAGAGGAAGCTAGCTAGAAATGTAAAAACGGATAGCAAGAACTTCTACAGATATTTAAACAGGAAAGAGTAAGTAAAGTGTTGGTCCTCTAGAGAGTGAGAATGGGGAATTAATAGTAGATAATAAGGAAATGGTGGATGAAATGAACAAATATTTTGCTTCTGTCTTCATTATAGAAGAAAAAAACATTCCAGTAATAGCTGTAAATCAGGAGGTGGAGGGGAGAGAGGAACTTGGTGAAATTACAATCACTGGGGAATGGGCACTGAGCAAACTGATGGAGCTGCGGGCTGACAAGTCTCTGGGTCCAGATAGACTTCATCCTAGGGTCTTAACACAGGTAGCTAATGAGGCAGTAGATGTGTTGGTGTTAATTTTCCAAAATTCCCTAGATTCTGGAAAGGTTCCATCAGGCAGGAACATAGTAAATATAACCCTTCTCTTAAAGAAGCGAGGGAGGCAGAAAACAGGAAACTATAGGCCAGTTAGCTTGCCATCTATCATGGGGGAGGTGTTAGTCGATCATCAAGGAGGTTAGAGCAAGGAGTCAGCATGGTTTTGTGAAAGGGAAATTGTGTTTAACCAATTTATTGGAGTTCTTTGAAGGAATAATATGCGCAGTGGATAAAGGGGAGCCTTAGATGTGCTGTACTTGGATTTCTAGAAGGCATTTGATAAGGTGCCACATCAAAGGTTATAGTGGAAAATAAAATCTCATGGTGTAGGGGGTAACGTATCAGCATGGATAGAAGATTGGCTGGCTGGCAGCAAACAGAGGGCAGAATTTTTAGCTTGGCATGCGGGTGCACGCCTGACCCACTGGAGCATAAAATAACGTGTGATGAGGTCAGACAAGCATCCTGACGTCATCCTGCGCTTGCGCAATATTTCGGTTGGCGTGCGTGCACAAAAATCGGAAGCGCGCCCACTGACAAATAAGAGGCAATTAAACCCATTAAAGTTCCAATTGACTCCAATGTTTTGTGATCCATTCAACCTTACAGTTGGTGGATGGGCAAATCTACCAGGCAGAATTTGCATGTTTGATGAAACCTCATCCAAGGGTGGGATGAGGTTTCCGTTATTAAATAGAAAAAAGATATTTGGACAGAATTTTCATCATCTATATGTTCAGGTGACTGATTTTGATGCGTGGACATTTTTTTCTGGATTGTAAAATCTTTATTGATTGCTTTTAAACTCTTCAACTCCCTGAGGCAGCTCTCTGCCTTCAGGGAGCTTTCATTCCGCGCTCCCCCGCGCCCACCCTTATGTCAGTGCCGGCCCTCCCTCACTCCCACCCCGACAACACTGAGCGTTTCAGCATTTCTGGATGGCCAATTAATAGCGTGAAATTGTGATCGGGGGCCGATTGTGGTCAGTGGTCTGTTCCCTGGCTGCTCCCGGGCCTGCCAATCATGCGCACCCTCCGAACTAAAAACCCTGCCCAGAGAGTACGCACAAATGGGTCTTTTTCGGATTGGCAGGATGTGACAAGTGGAGTCCCACGGGGATCTGTGCTGGAGCCTCAACGTTTGACAATTTACATCAATGACTTAGATGAGGGGAGCACAGGCATGATAGCTAAATTTTCAGACAACACAAAGATAGGTAAGAAAGTATGTTGTGAAGAGGACATAAGGAGGTTGCAGATGGATATAGATAGGTTGAGTGAGTGGATAAAAATATGGTAGATGGAGTATAATACAGGAAAATGTGAAGTTGTTCACTTTGGCAGGAAGAATAAAAAAGCGGAGTATTACTTACATGGAAATCGGCAGCAGCAGAGGGATCTGGGTGTTCTAGTACACGAGTCACAAAAAGTTAGCATGCAGGTACAGCAAATAATTAAGAAGGCTAATGGAATGTTATCCTTTATTACGAGAGGAATTGAACATAAAAGTAAGGATGTTATGCTTCAGTTGTACAGGGCATTGGTGAGACCGCACCCCGAATACTGTGTAGTTTTAGTCTCCTTATTTAAGGAAGGATGTAAATGCATTGGGGGCGGTTCAAAGGAGGTTTACTAGATTGATACCTGGAATGAATGGGTTGTCTTATGAGGAAAGGTTAGACAGATTGGGCTTTTTCCCACTGGAGTTTAGAATAGTGAGGGGTGACTAAATTGAAGTATGTATGATCCTTAATGGTTTTGAACAAGGTGGACGTGGAAAGGATGTTTCCTCTTGTGGGTGAGTCCAGGACTAGGGGACACTGTTTTAATATTAGGAATTGCCCTAATTAAGGACCCAAATTACCACATTCATTTAATGTCATGTGCATCTATTTTCTGAATAAGTCCTGCATGTGATATTTTATCAAATGCCTTTTTAAAATCCATTAATACAACACAGGGGGCTGGTTAGCTTAAATGTCTAGCGTGTGGTTCAGAATGACACCATCCTGGGTTTAATTCCCGTTCGGGATCACCCTAATAGGTCAGAGATGAGGAGAAATGTTTTCTCTCAGAGGGTTTGTGAGTTTGGAACTCTCTGCCTCAGAAGGCGGTGGAGATGGGGTCACTGAATATTTTTAAGGTGGAGGTAGATTGATTCCCTTGCCTAACAAGAATCTAAGGTTATCGGGGGTAGATGGAAATGTGGAACTCGAAACACAATCAGATCAGCCATGATCTTATTAAATGGCAGAGCAGGCTCGAGGGGCCGAATGGCCTACTCCTGCTCCTATTTCTTATGTTTGTAGTGAGAGGGAGATGGAGAAGTATTGAAATGTAATAATAAAAGAATGGTAATAGCAAGATGTTCAATTCTCCCACGATAGGCTGGGAACTAATTGATTGAATATTTTTAATGAAGTAACAGAGAGGTAGTGCAGCATGTGTTGTGCATCTATTCAGTCATGTGTTTTGTGCCTGAAGGCAGGTCCTTGGCTCAGGATGAAGCATCAGCTGACACTGAGCCATTCTCCTGACAGGTTTTGTCAGTGGTGGTTTGTCTTTGCCTTTCACTCTCAGGGGCAGGGCAAGGAACCTGGTCCCAAATCTCCCTCAGCCCGAACGGGAACTAAACCCAGGATGTTGGCGTTACCCTGAACCACACGCTAGACATTTAAGCTAACCAGCCCCCTGTGTTATATATATGGATTTTAAAAAGGCATTTGATAAAATATCACATGCAGGACTTATTCAGAAAATAGATGCACATGGCATTAAATGAATGTGGTAATTTGGGTCCTTAATTGGTTTAGGGGTAGGACAGTGGCAGAAATTGAGATTTTTCGAGCTGGAAGGGAGTTTGCAGTGGGGCCTCCCCAGCTGTCAGTATTGTTGGTTTTCTTGTTATATATTTTAATGGCCTCGGCTTGATTGATAAGGGAGTTAAGAAAATGTATGAGATACTTGGCTTTGTCAGTTGGGACAATGAATATAAAAACAAGCAAGGGGGAGACAGTGGTGCAGTGGTATTGTCACCGGATGAATAAACCAGAGGCCCAGGCTAATGCCCAGGGGACATGGGTTCACATCCCACCACAGCCGTGGATGGAGTTTAAATTCGGTTAATTAAAGCATACCAAACCGAGGAAGTCATGTTACACTTCCCAAGTCTCTGGCTTAGCCTCAATTAGAGTATTGTGCCCAATTCTGGGCAGTGCAGAGGAGATTTACTACAATGGTACCAGGGATGAGGAACTTCAGTTATGTAGAGAGACTGGAGAAGCTGGGATTGCTCTCCTTCGGGCAGAGTAGATTAAAAGATTACAGAGGTGTTTCATGTAAGGAAGAGTTCATAGGGAGAAATTGTTTCCTCTGGTAAGAGGGTCATTAACCACAGTCATATTTTAAAATAATCGACAAAAGAAGTAGAAGGGAAATGAGGGAGGTTTATTTCACACAGAGGGTTCATACGATCTGGAATGCCCTACCTGAAAGGGTGGAGGAATCAGATTTCAGGGGAACTTTCAAAAGACAATGGAACACGTAACTGAAGAGAACTAATTTGCAGGATTAGTGGGGGAAAGCTGGAGAATGGGACTAAATTGGAGAGTTCTTTCAAAGAGACAGTATGAGCAGAATGGGCTGAATGGCCTCTTTCTGTCCTGGAAGATTCTATGATTAAGCTGTGACTTATTTTTCTTCTCTGAAGGAATTGATGACTATGAATTCTCGGAAAGAGGGGATCTGGGCAGACTTCAGAAACGCAAGGAGAAGAAGCTGGTGCATATGGGCCCCACCAACCCCCACCTCATTCTCATGGTTCTACCCCCACACCGACTAGATAACCAGCAGCACAGCCACAGGAAGAAGCGTGCCCTGGACACTGCTTATTGTTTCAGGTAGGTCATGCTTCATTCATTGTCCCAAACTCCAGTACAAACAGTCAATATTTATATTGATTCGAATGTCACTTGAGCCCATAATCCAGGCTGGCACTCCTAGTGCGGTACTGAGGGAGTGCCGCACTGTCGGAGGGTCAGTACTGAGGGAGTGCCGCACTGTCGGAGGGTCAGTACTGAGGGAGTGCTGCACTGTCGGAGGGTCAGTACTGAGGGAGTGCTGCACTGTCGGAGGGTCAGTACTGAGGGAGTGCTGCACTGTCGGAGGGTCAGTACTGAGGGAGTGCTGCACTGTCAGAGGGTCAGTACTGAGGGAGTGCTGCACTGTCAGAGGGTCAGTACTGAGGGAGTGCTGCACTGTCGGAGGGTCAGTACTGAGGGAGTGCTGCACTGTCAGAGGGTCAGTACTGAGGGAGTGCTGCACTGTCAGAGGGTCAGTACTGAGGGAGTGCTGCACTGTCAGAGGGTCAGTAATGAGGGAGTGCTGCACTGTCGGAGGGTCAGTACTGAGGGAGTGCTGCACTGTCAGAGGGTCAGTACTGAGGGAGTGCTGCACTGTTGGAAGTGCCATCTTTTGGAGCAGATGTTAAATTGAGGCTCCATCTGCTGTCTCACATGGGGGTAAAAGCTCCTACAGTCACTATTGTAAGAAAATCAGGGAACTGCCCTGAGGAGTTCCTGCCAACATTTATTCCTCACGTTGCTGTTTGTGGGAGTTTGCTCTGCACAGGCTGGTTGCTGTGCTTCCTACATTACAACAGTGACTTCATTTCAAAAAGTACTTCATTGGCTGTGAAGCACTTTGGGTTGCCCTGAGGTTGTGAAAGGTGCTATAGAAATGCAAGACTTTCTTTCTTTCAATAATTGGCCATAATGCATGAAAAGGGACCCACTGTTTCTGGGGTGAATAAAATGTGTTAGGTGGTTCAGGGGGTGTGTAACAGGGCCTGAAACTGCCCAGAACCAGTCATGGAGCTGCCATCCTAATCTCTCTGAAGACTTAGGAGTTGCTTCAGTTCAAATGCAACCATGTGGACTCTCAATAACATGGATTCAGGCCAATAGACAAAGCTTGGAGCGCAGAGTGGGTGGCATCAGCTGGGGGATTGTTGGTGGAGAGTGTGTGAAAGAATCAAACTCACTCACATGTGAGCTCACCTCTCAGTGCTGCCCACAATACTGCAGGGATCTTCTGTGAACACTCAGTCTCACTCGGGGAGTAAGGGTTCTTGTGGGAAATGGAGTGACTGTATATTGATGCATTGGGTCACTAATTGGAAAACACTTTCAAAGCACCAGCACACATCCGATGGGCTGAATGGCTACATTCTGTGCTGGATAATTCTATAGTTCCAGTCACTTCCCCATCCAAGTCCAGCAGGAGGTGGTAGTAGGCAGGATTAGAACATCAGTCATCAGGCAGAAGGGAGGGTCCCGACACTGAGATAACTCACAGTAGGTTGTAGGGATGGGCCGTGCGATGGGTGAGGGAAGGAGGGAATCCCAAGACTGGGGAGGTCTAAGCCTTCCTTGTGGGGTATTTCTGCTGCTCCAGGCCTCATATAAATGTGGTTACACAAGTGTAACCATTTCCTTCTTTGGGCCTCTCAAGGTAGGGAGTCCTCAGCAGCCTCTCTGCATAGGCCCTGGGTTAAAATGGGAGCCAGGCCTCAATGACATAATCAGAGTCCAAGCTGCCAGTTTAAAGAGGGACTCACTTTGGAGGGGATCCCTCTCATCTGCTCCACAAAGGTGAAATTCAGGACCTGTGGGATCGATGCAATATATCAGTGCTGCGTCCACTGGTGATTTTAACTGCTCCAGGCAGGGTTAAAATCATCTCTCCTGTTTCTAATACATATAAAACAATAACTTGCATTTAAAAAGGACCTTTAGCATTGTAAAATGTCCTAAGCTGTTTATCAGGACGTTATCAGAACAAAATTTGACAGCAATCAGCCTAAGGCGAGATTACGACAGGTGGACCAATAGCTTGTTACAAGAGGTGGCATTTAAGAAGCTTCTTAAAAGGAGAGAGAGGCAGAGAGATTTAGGGAGGAAGTTCCAGAGCTTAGGGCCCAGGCATGGCCATCAAAGGCAGAGCGCTTAAAATTGAGGCTGCTCAAGAAACCAGAATTAGAGGGGTACAGATATCTCAGAGGGCTGTGGAGATGGAGAGGATGATAGACATAGGGAGGGGCTGAGGCCATAGAGGAATCTGAAAATGAGGATAAGAATAATAAAATGAAGTTTAAGTGGGTGTAAGGTTTCCCCAGGGCACCCCAAATATAACCAGCTATCCTGTCAGAAACTCTTTAAAGGACAGAAACTGCTTCCCACCAATTTATCATGGAAACAAAATTCTAAAAACTAGGGCACTGCTTTTTCATTTTTGTCAGGAATTACGAAGATAATTGTTGTGTGCGTCCGCTCTACATCGACTTCAGACAGGACCTCAGGTGGAAATGGATTCATGAACCCAAAGGATACTACGCAAATTTCTGTGCAGGTCCCTGCCCATATCTACGCAGCGCTGATACTCAACACAGCACGGTAGGACTCAGGGCCTGAGTGACGTTCTCTATCTATCAAACTCAGTACTTCGCATGCACACATTCTTTTCCTTTCAACATTCATGATTCCTCTCCAATTCACTGATGACTCCTACATTCATTGATATTTCCCCCAGTCCTCTGAGAGGTGAGTTATACACTTGGGCAATGCGGACTTATGTTGGCTAAATTGGATGTTGGACTGGGTAGTGTGATATTACACTGGGTGAATGTGATATTGCACTGGGTGAGTTGAATATCATAAAGTCATTTATGGCACAGAAAGAGAGCATTTGGCCCATCGGGTCCATGCTGGTTCCCTGTAGAGCTATCCAGTCAGACCTATTCCCCCGCTCAATCCAGGTAGCCCCGAAATTTTATTTCCTTCAAGTGCCCATCCAATTACCTTTTGAAATCATTGAAGGTCACTGTCTGTGGCCACCATCCTTGTGGGCAGCGAGTTCCAGGTCATTACCACTCACTGTGTAAAAAAAAAAGTTCTTCCTCACATCCCCCCACTGCATCTCTTGCCCAAAACCTTAAATTTGTGTCCCCCAGTCCTTGTACCATCAGCCAATGGGAACAGTTTTTTCTTGTCTACTTCACCTAAACCTGTCATAATCTTGTACCCCTCTATCAAATCCCCCCTCATTCTCCTTTTCTTCAAGGAGAACAACCCCAGCTTCTCCAACCTAACCTTGTAACTAAAATCCCCCATCCCCGGAACAATGCTGGTAAATCTCCTCCGCACCCTCTCAGGGACCCTCACATCCTTCCTAAAGTGTGGTGACCAGAATCGGACACAAAAGTCTAGTTGGGGCCTAACCAGAGCTTTATAAATGTCCAGCTTATTTGCTTTTGCTTTTGTACACAATGCCTCTTATTTATGAAGACCAAATGCCATGTGCTTTGCTATCTACTCTCTCAATGCCCTGCCCTCTCACCTTCAAAGATCTATGCACATAATAAGTCCTCAGGTCCATCTATTGTTGCACACTCTTTAGAAATGTATCATTGAGTCTATCTTGCCTTTCTATATCCCTTTTGCCAAAATGCATCACCTTACATTCCATTTCCCACAATGTTCCATGTTGAGCGTGGTGAGCGGGATACGGGCTGGGGGCGAGCGGGATACGGGCTGGGGGCGAGCGGGATACGGGCTGGGGGCGAGCGGGATACGGGCTGGGGGCGAGCGGGATACGGGCTGGGGGTGAGCGGGATACGGGCTGGGGGTGGGCGGGATACGGGCTGGGGGTGAGTGGGATACGGGCTGGGGGTGAGCGGGATACGGGCTGGGGGTGGGCGGGATACGGGCTGGGGGTGGGCGGGATACGGGCTGGGGGTGGGTGAGCGGGAAATGGACTGGGTGAGCGGGAAATGGACTGGGTGAGCGGGATATGGGCAGAGAATGCTTAAAAGGTTAATCAGGTGAAAGAAATTAGAGTATGAGAGGAAGCTAGCTAGAAATGTAAAAACGGATAGGAAGAGCTTCTACAGGTATTTGAAAAGGAAAAGAGTAAGCAATTGTTGGACCTCTAGAGTGTGAGAATGGGAAGTTAATAGTAAATAATAAGGAAATGGTGGATGAAATGAACAAATATTTTGCTTCTGTGTTCATGATAGAGGATACAAAAAACATTCCAGTAATAGCTGTAAATCAGGAGGTGGAAGGGTAACTTGGTGAAATTACAATCACTGGGGAAGCTGCACTGAGCAAACTGATGGAGCTGTGGACTGACAAGTCTCTGGGCTTCATCCTAGGGTCTTAAAAGTGGCTAATGAGGTAGTAGGTGCATTGGTGTTAGTTTTCCAAAATTCCCTAGGTTCCATCAGACTGTAAATATAACCCCTCTATTCAAGAAGGGAGGGAGGCAGAAAACAGGAAACTATAGGCCAGTTAGCCTGACGTCTGTTGTGGGGAAGGTGTTGGAATTGATCATTAAGGAGGTTATAGCTGGGCACTTAGAGAAACTCAAGGTAATCGGGAAAAGTCAGCATGGTTTTGTGAAAGGGAAATCACGTTTAACCAATTTAATGGGGTTCTTTGAAGGAGTGACATGCGCATTGGATAAAGGGGAGCCTGTAGATGTGCTGTACTTGAATTTCCAGAAGGCTTTTGACAAAGTGCCACATCAAAGATTTAAACGGAAAATAAAAGCTCATTGTGTAGGAGGTGATGTACTAGCATCGATAGAAGATTGGCTAGCTAACAGGAAGCAGGGAGTTGGCATAAATGGGTCTTTTTCTGCTGGTAGGATGTGGCGAGTGGTGTGCCACAGGAATCAGTGCTGGGGCCTCAACTTTTTACAATTTATATAAATGACTTCATGAAATGACCGAAGGAATGGTAGCTAAACTTGCTGTCGACACAAAGATAGGTAGGAAAGTAATTGTGAAGAGGAGGTAAGGAGGCTACAGAGTGACATAGATAGGTTAAGTGAGTGGGCAAAGATCTGGCAAATGGAGAATAATGTGGGAAAATGTGAAATCGTTCATTTTGACAGCAAGAATAAAAAAGCTTATTATTTAAATGGTGAGAGATTGCAGAGCTCTGAGATTCAGAGGGATCTGGGTGTCCGAGTGCGTGAATCACAGAAGGCTAGTATGCAGGTACAGCAGGTAATTAGGAAAGCTAAGAGAATGTTATCATTTATTGTGAAGGGAATTGATTACAAAAGTAGGGAGGTTTTGCTTCAGTCATACAGGGCATTGGTAAGACCACCATAAGACCATAAGATGTAGGAGCAGAAGTAGGCCATTCGGCCCATCGAGTCTGCTCCCCCATTCAACGAGATCATGGCTGATCTGAAAATCCCGAACTCCACTTTCCTGCCTTTTCCCTGTAACCCTTGATTCCCTTACTGATTAAAAATCTGCCTATCTCAGCCTTGAATATACGTAATGACCCAGTCTCTACAGCCCTCTGCGGTAAAGAATTCCACAGATTCACTACCCTCTGAGAGAAGAAATTCCTCCTCACTCTGTTTCAAATGGGCAACCCCTTACTCTGGTCCCAGACTCTCCCACAAGGGGAAACAACCTCTCAGCATCTACCCTGTCAAGCCCCCTAAGAAGCTTATATGTTTCAATAAGGTCGCCTCTCATTCTTCTAAACTCCAATGAGTACAGGCCCAACCCACTCAACCTCTCATAAGAAAATCCCTCCATACCCGGGATCAACCGAGTGAACCTTCTCTGGACTGCCTCCAATGCCAGTATATCTTTCCCTAGATAAGGGGACCAAAATTGTTCACAGTATTAGAATCATAGGGCAGGATTTTCCTGTCGGTGAGCGGGTGGGTGGGGGGCGGGGCCTGCTCACTGACGCGTAAAATGACACGCGGTGACGTTGGGCGGAACTCCTGACATCACTGCGCCCCATTTAAATTTTCCATTAGGCGGGGGCACAGCAAAATCAGCTGCGCACCCGCCGACCTGTCAAAGGCCAATTGAGGCCATTGACAGTCATTTATCTCATTAAAGGAGCTGCCCGTCCAACCTTAAGGTTGGTGGGTCGGCCAGGAGTAGAAAAAACATGAAACCTCATCCACCGGCGGGATGAGGTTTCATGTAGGTTTTAAAAATGTAATTAAAAGTTTTTGTAAAAATTTTGGATAGGTCCCAACTCATGTGACAGTGTCACATGAGTTGGGACCTCTCCATAATTTTTACAAATGTCACATGACCAGGGGGCATAGATTTAAGGTAAGGGGCAGGAGTGTCCCATGAGGGGACATGTCGGGAATTTTTTTTTTCTATTTTTAATTTCTGTCACAGAACAGCCGATCTCCCTGAGGCTGCACTTAGCCTCAGGGAGATGAGTGTGATCTTTCATGCGCATGCGCGAAAGAGCGCACTCTCGATTTTAGGAATCCCCCCCCTGCCCGCACAGGGAGTGCACAGCGCTTCCCTGCAGACATCACGCTGGGTGGGCCTTAATTGGCCCGCCCATGTAAAATGACGCCACGCCCCCAATGAGGGGCGCCGATCGGAAGTGCACTTGTGTGCGCCCACCCTTCAACTTCGCCTCCGACGGGGGGAAAATCCTGCCCATAGAGTCATAGAGGTCCACAGCACAGACAAAGGCCCTTCGGCCCATTGAGTCTGTGCCAGTCAAACAAGTTCCAAACTATTCTAATCCCATTTTCCAGCACTAGGCCCATAGCCTTGTATGCCATGGCATCGCAAGTGCACATCCAAATACTTCTTAAATGTTATGAGGGTTTCTGCCTCTACCACTCTTTCAGGCAGAGAGTTCCAGATTCCCACCACCCTCTGGGTGAAAAAAATTCTTCCTCACATCCCTTCTAAACCTCCTGCCCCTTACCTTAAATCTATGCCCCCTGGTTATTGATCCCTCCACCAAGGGGAAAAGTTCCTTCCTGTCTACCCTATCTATGCCCCTCATAATTTTATACACCTCAATCATGTCCCCCCTCAATCTCCTCTGCTCCAGGGAAAATAACCCCAGTCTATCCAATCTCTCCTCATAATGTCCTTAGCCACGGGTGAGGTGCCAGAGGATTGGAGGGTAGCTCATGTTGTTCCGTTGTTTAAAAAAGGCTCCAAAAGTAAACCAGGTAATTACAGGCCAGTGAGCCTGACGTCAGTAGTAGGTAAATTATTGGAAGGTGTTCTGAGAGATCGGATATATAATTATTTGGACAGCCAAGGGCTGATTAAGGATAGTCAGCATGGCTTTGTGTGTGGTAGGTTGTGTTTAACGAACCTTGTAGAGTTTTTCGAGGAGGTTACCAAGAAAGTAGATGAAGGAAAGGCTGTGGATGTTGTCTACATGGACTTTAGTAAGGCCTTTGACAAGGCCTTGGGAGGCATGGGAGGTTAGTTCAGAAGGTTCAGACACTTGGTATCCATGGAGAGGTTGTAAACTGGATTCGAAATTGGCTGTGTGGGAGAAGACAAAGAGTGGTAGTGGATGATTGCTTCTCAGACTGGAGGTCTGTGACTAGTGGTGTGCCTCAGGGATCTGTGCTGGGACCATTGTTGTTTGTTGTCTATATCAATGATTTGCATGATAATGTGGTGAATTGGATCAGCAAGTTTGCTGATGACACTAAGATTGGAGGCGTTGTGGACAGCGAGGAAGGCTTTCAAAGTTTGCAGAGATCTGGACCAACTGGAAAAATGGGCCAGAAAATGGCAGATGGAATTTAATGCGGAAAAGCGTGAGGTGTTACATTTTGGAAGGTCAAACCAAGGTAGGACATACACAGTAAATGGTAGGGCACTGAGGAGTGCGGAGGAACAAAGGGATTTGGGAGTTCAGATACATAATTCCCTGAAAGTGGCGTCACAGGTAGACAAGGTTGTAAAGAAAGCTTTTGGCATACTGGCCTTCATAAGTTAAAGTATTGAGTATAGGAGTTGGGATGTTTTGGTGAGGTTGTATAAGACATTGGTGAGGCCAACTTTGGAGTATTGTGTGCCGTTCTGGTCGCCTAACTACAGGAAGGATATCAGTAAGATTGAGAGAGTGCAGAGAAGATTTACTAGGATGTTGCTGGGTCTTAAGGAGTTGAGTTACAGGGAAAGATTAAACAGGTTAGGACTTTGTTCCTTGGAGCGTAGAAGAATGAGGGGAGATATGATAGAAGTTTACAAAATTATGAGGGGTATAGACAGAGTAAATGTGAGTAGGCTCTTTCCACTTAGATTAGGAGAAATAAACACGAGAGGACATGGCTTTAGGGTGAAAGGGGAAAGGTTTAGGGGGAACTTCTTCACCCAGAGAGTGGTGAGAGTGTGGAACGAGCTACCATCTGACGTGGTAAATGCGGGCTCACTCTTAAGTTTTAAGAATAAATTAGATAGATACATGGATGGGAGAGGTCTGGAGGGTTATGGACTAGGTGCAGGTCAATGGGACTAGTGGAATAATATTTCGGCACAGACTAGAAGGGCTGAATGGCCTGTTTTCTGTGCTGTAGTGTTCTATGGTTCTATAACTAAAACTCTCCAGCCCAGGCAACATCCTGGTAAATCTCCTCTGCACTCTCTCTAGTGCAATCACATCCTTCCTATATTGCGGATTCCAGAACTGCACACAATACTTTAGCTGTGGCCTAACCAGCGTTTTATACCGTTCGAGTATAACCTCCCTGCTCTTATATTCTATGCCTCGGCTAATAAAGGCAAGTATCCCATATGCCTTCTTAACCACCTTATCTAACTGTCCCACTACTTTAAGGGACCGGTGGACATGCACACCAAGGTCCCTCTGTTCCTCTGTTTTTCCCAGGATCCTACCATTCATCGTGTATTCCCATGCTTTGTTTGTCCTGCCCAAGTGCATCACCTCACACTTATCCAGATTAAATTTCATTTGCCACTGATCAGCCCATCTGACTAGCCCGCCTATATCCTCCTGCAATCCAAGGCTATCCTCCTCACTATTTACCACCCCACCAATTTTCGTGTCATCCATGAACTTACTGATCAACCCTCCTACATTCAAGTCTAAATCGTTTATATATACCACAAACAGCAAAGGATCCAACACTGATCTCTGTGGAACCCCACTGGACACAGGCATCCAGTCACAAAAACACCCCTTGACCATCACCCTCTGCTTCCTATCACTCAGCCAATTCTGGATCCAATTTGCCAAATTGCCTTGGATCCCATGGGCTCTTACTTTTGTTATCAGTGTCCCATGTGGGACCTTATCAAAAGCCTTGCTGAAGTCCAAGTAGACTATGTTAAATGCATTGCCCTCATCTACACACCTGGTCACCTCTTCGAAAAATTCAATCAAATTGGTCAGACATGACCTCCCCTTAACAAAACCACGCTGACTGTCCTTGATTAATCCCTGCCTCTCCAAGTGTAGATTAATTCTGTCCCTCAGAATTGCTTCCAATAGTTTCCCCCCCACTGAGGTTAGACTGACTGGCCTGTAGTTCCCTGGTTTATCCCTTCCTCCCTTCTTGAATAACGGTACCACATTGGCTGTCCTCCAGTCCTCTGGCACCTCTCCTGTGGCCAGGGAGGTATTGAAAATTATTGCCAGTGCCCCTGCTATCTCCTCCCTCACCTCACTCAACAGCCTGGGATACATTTCATCCGGGCCTGGAGATTTATCTACTTTTAAGCCTGCCAGACCACTTAGAACCTCCTCCCTTTCTATGCTAATTTCTTTAATTATATCACAGTCCTTCTGCCTGATTTCCATACCTACATCGTCCCTCTCACTTGTGAACACCGACACAAAGTATTCATTTAAAACCCTACCTACGTCTTCCGGCTCCACACACAAATAACCACTATGGTCCTTAATGAACCCTACTCTTTCCCTAGTTATCCTCTTACTCTTAATGTACTTGTAAAATAACTTTGGATTTTCCTTTATTTTACCTGCCAATGTTTTTTCATGCCCCCTTTTTGCTCTCCTAATTTCCTTTTTAAGATCCCCCCTACACATTCTATACTCCTCTAGGGCTTCCGCTGTTTTGAGCCCTCGGTATCTGCCATAAGCCTCCCTTTTCCTCTGTATCCAACCCTGTATATCCCTCGACATCCAGGGTTCCCTGGATTTGTTGGTCCCACCCTTTGTCTTTACTGGAATATGTTGGCCCTGTACTCTCCCTATTTCCTTCTTGAATGAGTCCCACTGCTCTGGTGCAGATTTACCTAAAAGTACCTGCTTCCAGGCCACTCTGGCCAAATCATATTTGATCTTATTAAAATCAACCTTCCCCCAATTTAGAACTCTGATTTCTGGCCCATTCTTGTCCTTTTCCACAACAACCTTGAATCTAACAGATTTATGATCACTATCTGCAAAATGCTCCCCCACTGATACCTCTACCACTTGCCCGGCTTCATTCCCTAAAATTAAGTCCAGGACTGCCCCCTCTCTTGTAGGACCTTCTATGTACTGGCTTAAAAAGCTCTCCTGGATGCATTTTAAGAGTTCCGCTCCCTCTAACCCTGTCACACTACAACTAACCCAGTTAATGTTGGGAAAGTTGAAATCCCCCACTATTACTACCCTATTATTTTTATACTTCTCTGAAATTTGCCTACATATCTGCTCTTCTATTTCTCTCTGATTGTTTGGAGGCCTATAGTACACTCCCAGCAATGTGAATGCTCCTTTTTTGTTTTTCAGTTCTACCCATGTGGCTTCATTTAAGGAGCCTTCTAAGATGTCATCCCTCCTTACTGCTGTAATTGATTCCTTGATCAATATTGTGATACCCCCTCCTCTTTTACCTCCTTCCCTGTCTCGCCTGAAGACCTTATATCCTGGAATATTGAGCTGTCAATCCTGCCCCTCTCTCAACCATGTCTCTGTGACAGCAATGACATCATACTTCCATTGTTAATTTGTGCCCTCAACTCATCTGCCTCATTCGTCAGACTCCTTGCATTAAAATAAATACCATCCAACCTTGCCAAACTCCCTTGTGCCTTAACTGGCCTATAATTTCTATGCCTTCCAGACTCATTTGCTCTCTCTTCTAATTTTGGCTGTGCATCTCCCCCTGCTAAACCCCCTCTCAGGATCCTATCCCCCTTGCCAAGTTAGTTTAAACCCTCCCCAACAGCACTAGCAAACCTCCCCGCAAGGATGTTGGTCCCATTCCAGTTCAGGTGCAACCCGTCTGCCTTGTACAGGTCCCACTGCCCCCAGAAACAGTCCCAATGTCCCAGAAACCTAACGCCCTCCCTCCTGCGCCATCTCTCAAGCCACACATTCATCTGGACTAACCTCCTATTTCTATACTCACCAGCATGTGGCACTGGAAATAATCCAGGGATTACTACCTTTGAGGTCCTGTTTTTTAATCTGTTTCCTAGCTCCCTAAATTCTGCTTGCAGGACCTCATCCCTCTTTCTACCTATGTGGTTGGTACCAATAAGTACCATGATCTCTGTCTGTTTGCCCTCCCCCTTTAGAATGCCCTGCAGCCATTCAGTGACATCCTTGACCCTGGCACCAGGGAGGCAACATACCATCCTGGAGTCACGTCTACAGCCACAGAAACACCTGTCTGTTCCCCTTACTATCGAGTCTCCTACCACTATTGCTCTTCCCCTTTTTTTCCTCCCACTGTGCAGCTGAGCCACTCTCAGTGCCATGAGTGTGGCTGCACTCCCCAGAGGAACCATCACTCTCACCGTTTTCCAACACAGAGCGAAGGTTCTCGAGCGAGATGCACCCTGGGATTTCCTGACTATCTGCCTAACGCCTTTCTTCTGACTGATGGTCACCCATTCCCTCTCTGTCTGCACTTCCGTAAGCTGCGAGGTGACCAGGTCTAAAAACGTGCTACCTACGAAACTCTCAGCCTCGCGGATGCACCTCAGCGTCTCCAGCTGCTGCTCAAACTCCAAAACTCGGAGCTCAAGTAGCTGCAGCTGGTGGCACTTCCTGCACACGTGGTCGGTCAGAGCGCAAGGAGCGTCTAGGACTTCCCACATTTTGCAGGCGGCACATAACACATGGACTGAGCTGCCCTGCCATGCCTCTAGTTGAAAAAAAACCCCTTACTTTAAGTTAAATACAGTAAAAAAAAGGTTAAATTATTTATGTACTTTAAATAAAAACTAGAACTCTTACCTTTCCTTAGCTTAATCTATTTTAAACTGGAGAAAAACACATACCCACTACTCACCAATCAGCTCTCACCTTTGTGCTGACATCACTTTTTGAAGCTTCCCCACACTTGCGCTGGCTCTGATCTCTCCGCTGCTCTCTTGCGCTGTCTTGTGATGTCACTGTTGTTATTTTCAACAAGAACCGACAGCAGGACACTCTTCCCAGACTGCTTCACCATGATGCTGTCTGGAGGACACTCTTCCCAGGCTGCTTCACCATGATGCTGTCTGCAGGACACTCTTCCCAGGCTGCTTCACCATGATGCTGTCTGCAGGACACTCTTCCCAGACTGCTTCACCGTGATGCTGTCTGCAGGACACTCTTCCCAGACTGCTTCACCGTGATGCTGACTGCAGGACACTCGTCCGAGTATTCTAGGTGTGGTCCAACTAGTGCCTTGTATAGTTTCAGCAAGACTTCCCTACTTTTATACTCCATTCCCTTTGAAATAAAAGCCAACATTCCATTTGCCTTCCCTATTATCTGTTATATGTTATAACGTATATGTTAGCTTTTTGTCATTCATGCACCAGGACTCCCAAATCCCTCTGTGCTGCAGCTTTCTGCAGTTTTTCACCATTTAAATAATATTCAGCTCCTCTATTCTTCCAGCCAAGGTGCATAGCCTCATATTTTCCCACATTATATTCCATCTGCCAATTTTTGCCCACTCACTTAACCTGTCTATATCCCTCTGTAGACTCCTTGTGTCACCCCCACCACTTGCCTTCCCACCTATTTTTGTGTCATCCACAAACATGGCGATGGTACATTCACTTCCCTCATCTAAGTCATTAATATATATTGTAAATAATTATGGCCCCAGCACTGATCCCTGTGGCACTCCACTAGATACAGATTGCCATCCTGAAAATCTCCCCCTTATCCCAACACTCTGTCTTCTATTAGTTAGCTAGTCCTCTATCCATGCTAATATACTACCCCCACCGCCATGGGCTGTTAGCTTATTAAGTAGCCTTATGTGCGGTACCTTATCAAACATCTTTTGGAAATCCAAATATATTACATCTACTGGTTCCCCTTTATCAATCCTGCTTGTTACCTCCTCAAAGAATTCTAATAAATTTGTTAGGCATGATTTCCCCTTCATGAAGCCTCCAACATTTTCCCAGTGACAGATGTTGAGCTAACTGGTCTATTGTTGCCTGTTTTTTGTCTCCCTCCCTTTTTGAATAAGGACGTTACATTGGCTGTTCTCCAATCCTCTGGAACTTTTCCAGAATCTAAGGATTCTTGGAAGATTACAACTCGTACACCCACTATTTCTGTAGCTACTTCCTTTAATATCCTAGGATGCAACCCATCAGGTCCAGGGGACTTTTTGGCCTTTAGCCCCATTAGTTTCCCTAGTACATTTTCTCTAGTGATGATTATTGTATTTATTTCCTCCTTCCTTTTGCTCCTTGATTATCTAGTATTTTTGGAATGCTATTAATATCTGCTACCGTGAAGACTGAAGCAAAGTATTTATTCAACTCCTCTGCCATTTCCTGGTTCTCCATTATTATTTCCCCAGCCTCATTCTCTAAGAGGCCTATGTTCACTTTGGCTTCTCTCTTCCTTTTTACATATTTAAAGAAGCTCTTACTGTCCATTTTTATGTTACTTGCTAGTTTATCCTCAAAGTTTATTTTCCCCCTCTTTATTTATTTTTTGATCATCTTTTATTGGTTTTTAAAACTTTCCCAATCCTCTGCCTTACCACTAATCTTTGCCACATTGTATGTTTTTTCTTTCAATTTGATACTGTCCTTAACTTACTTGGTTAACCATGGTTGGTTTATCCCCTTCCTTGAATCTTTCTTCCTCACTGGGATATATCTCTGTTGAGAATCATGAACTATTCTCTTAACCGTCTGCCATTGTTCATCAACTGTCTTTTCTGCTAAACCGCTTTCCCAGTTCACTCCAGCCAACTCTGCCCTCATTCCTTTGTAATTCCCCGTATTTAAGTTTAGCACAGTTGTTTCCGACCCAGTTTCTCACTCAAACTGAATGCTAAATTCTACCATGTTATGGTCCCCATCTGGAGTACTGTGTACAGCACTGGTCTCCTTATTTAAAGAAACATGTAAATGTGTTAGAAACAGTTCAGAGAAGGTTTACTAGACGAATACCAGGAATGGGAGGGTAGTCTTATGAGGAAAGGCTGGACAGGTTGGGCTTGTATCCACTGGAATTTAGAAGAGTAACAGGCGACTTGATTGGAACCTTTAAGATCCTGAGGGGTCTTGACAGGGTGGATGTGGAGAGGATGTTTCCTCTTGTGGGAGAATCTAGAACTAGGGGTCACTGTTTATAAATAAGGGGTCGCTCATTTAAGACAGACAAGAAGAAATTTTTTGTCTCAGAGGGTTGAGAGTCTTTGGAACTCTCTTCCTCAAAAGGCGGTGGAAGCAGAGTCTTTGAATATTTTTAAGGCAGAGCTAGATAGATTCTGGATTAACAAGAGGGTGAAAGGTGAAAGCAGGAACGTAGGGTTGAGGTTACATTCAGATCAGCCATGATCTTATTGAATGGTGGAGCAGGCTAGAGGGGCCGAGTGGCCTAATTCGTATTTTCATTGGTTGAGTGAGTGGACAAAAATATGGCAGATGGAATATAATGTGGGAAAATGTAAAGTTGGTGGAAGAATAAATAAGCAGAGTATTACTTAAACGGAGAATGGCTGGAGAATTCTGAGCTACAGAGGGATCTAGGTGTCCCAGTACATGAGTCACAAAAAGTTAGTATGCAGGTACGGCAAGTAATCAAGAAGACTAATGGAATATTATCCTTTATTGCGAAAGGAATTGAACATAAAAGTAAGGATGTTATGCTTCAGTTATACAGGGCATTGGTGAGGCCACATCTCGAATATCGTGTGCAGTTTTGGTCTCCTTATTTAAGGAAGGATTAAATGCATTGGAGGCAGTTCAAAGGAAGTTTAATAGATTGACACCTGGAATGAGTGGGTTGTCTTTTGAGAAAAGGTTAGACAGACTGGGCTTGTCTGCACTGGAGTTTAGAAGAGTGAGGGGTGATATGATTAAAGTATATAAGATCCTACATTGACAAGGTGGACGTGGAAAGGATGTTTCCTTTCGTGAGTGAGTCCAGATCTAGGGGTTGCACTTTTAGGACAGAGATGAGGAGAATTTTTTCTCTCAGAGGGTTCTGTGACTTTGAAACTCTGCCTTAGAAGGTGGTGGAGGCGGAGTCACTGAATATTTTTAAGGCGGAGGTAGATAGATTCTTGTTAGGCAAGAGAATCAAAAGCTATCGGGGATAGATGGGAATGTGGAAATCAAAACGCAAACAGATCAGCCATGATCTTATCGAATAGCAGAGCAGGCTTGAGGGGCCGAATGGCCTACTTCTGTTCCTATTTTGTTTGTGTGAGCGGGATACGGGCTCGGGTGAGCGGGATATGGACTGCGTGAGTTGGAGAGATAGTTAAATGGGCCGTATAGCTCTATTTCTTATTGTTTCTTCTCCATTGTAGGTGCTGGGATTGTATAACACATTAAATCCAGAGGCGTCAGCGACTCCGTGCTGTGCTCCTCAGGACCTCGAGCCTCTGACTATCCTGTACTATGTCGGCCGAACACCCAAAGTGGAACAGCTGTCCAACATGATTGTCAAGTCCTGTAAATGTAGTTGAGATTCCTCTCATCATATGTCCGTGCATGTGAGGTTTGCATGTTTGTGTGTGAGGTATATGTGTGCATGTGTAAAAGGACTGTGTGTGTGTGTGTGTGTGTGTGAGTGAGAGAGAGAGAGAGAGAGAGAGATATGTGTGAGGTATGTAAGGTTATTGTATGTGCGAAGGGCAGATCTTGAGACCCTAAACAGCTGACTGAACATGACCTACTGTTGGCACTTAGTGTCTGGTCGATAATCCCTGGTCTTACAGAACAGACTAGCAAGAGAAGAGTTACAAAGATTTACAAAAAAATGGGGAAAATATTAGAAAAAAATCCAAAATATGAATCAAAACAAAATGGAGTGGAATGGATTTAATCATTGGTCCTATTGGAGACTATGCTCACAGTTCTTTGGGCTGACTGTGTCTTCCTTATGGATTTATTAACTGTAAGCACACAGAAGCCTAGTGATGAGGCTGAAGATGGTTCACATCATGAGGGACAAGGCCAGTGGATATGCAGAATTCGAAGTGAATTCAAATGACTTTAATTGTAATTTCTTTTTGCGCTGTGCGCAGTGTCGGGAATGGGAGAGGGAGGTTGGGGGGGAGGGGGGCGGGGGGCAAAGTCATATTTTAAATTTCCTGGTTAGCAATTAGCCAGTGAAAGTTAATTTTCCCAATTGTGGATTTGAAGGCATCACCGCACAATAATAGGAACACTAGTGGCTTTGTGAGTGGCCAATAAGGCTTCGGCAGGTCAGAGAACACACTGAACAAGATGGAAGTTATACTAACATAAATAGCCATAATGCCATGCATTCTCGGGGCTTCCAAGAATTTCAATCTACTCCAGGCTCCAGTATTCAGGACTCCACATGTGTAAGAAGGTGGCAGGGAACACAAAGGTGGAAAGAGCTGATCGGCAAGCAAAGAAAGTTGCTCGGAAATAATTCCAGATCTTGCCAGAACATTCTGTTTAAAAACAAGCTTTACTTTCAGGTCAAAGTTGATGTTCTTTTTTCTCTAACACTAGCAGGACTGTAACTTTTAAATCAGTGAATCAGAACACCATGTACCTTCACTTCACTCAAGCTTTCATACAACTACTCAGTAATCTCATTCTGGGTTCCTTCACAACCCTTCATATTGAGTTGGTGACAAGTATAGATGAGTACTGCACAGACGAAGGGTAAATCGAGTTAAAAGATCCACAATAAACATGTCAATTAGAAGCTAATGCTGTACGTAAACAGCATCTCTGATAGACACTGACCCACAGAGACTCCCCGTCACTGATAGACACTGACCCACAGAGACTCCCCATCACTGATAGACACTGACCCACAGAGACTCCCCATCACTGATAGACACTGACCCAGAGAGACTCCCCATCACTGATAGACACTGACCCACAGAGACTCCCGTCACTGATAGACACTGACCCACAGAGACTCCCATCACTGATAGACACTGACCCACAGAGACTCCCCATCACTGATAGACACTGACCCACAGAGACTCCCCATCACTGATAGACACTGACCCACAGAGACTCCCGTCACTGATAGACACTGACCCACAGAGACTCCCCATCACTGATAGACACTGACCCACAGAGACTCCCCGTCACTGATAGACACTGACCCACAGAGACTCCCCATCACTGATAGACACTGACCCACAGAGACTCCCCATCATTGATAGACACTAACCCACAGAGACTCCCCATCACTGATAGACACTGACCCACAGAGACTCCCGTCACTGATAGACACTGACCCACAGAGACTCCCGTCACTGATAGACACTGACCCACAGAGACTCCCGTCACTGATAGACACTGACCCACAGAGACTCCCCGTCACTGATAGACACTGACCCACAGAGACTCCCGTCACTGATAGACACTGACCCACAGAGACTCCCCGTCACTGATAGACACTGACCCACAGAGACTCCCCGTCACTGATAGACACTGACCCACAGAGACTCCCGTCACTGATAGACACTGACCCACAGAGACTCCCCGTCACTGATAGACACTGACCCACAGAGACTCCCCGTCACTGATAGACACTGACCCACAGAGACTCCCCGTCACTGATAGACACTGACCCACAGAGACTCCCCATCACTGATAGACACTGACCCACAGAGACTCCCGTCACTGATAGACACTGACCCACAGAGACTCCCCATCACTGATAGACACTGACCCACAGAGACTCCCGTCACTGATAGACACTGACCCACAGAGACTCCCGTCACTGATAGACACTGACCCACAGAGACTCCTGTCACTGATAGACACTGACCCACAGAGACGCCCCATCACTGATAGACACTGACCCACAGAGACTCCCGTCACTGATAGACACTGACCCACAGAGACTCCCCATCACTGATAGACACTGACCCACAGAGACTCCCCATCACTGATAGACACTGACCCACAGAGACTCCCCATCACTGATAGACACTGACCCACAGAGACTCCCCATCACTGATAGACACTGACCCACAGAGACTCCCCATCACTGATAGACACTGACCCACAGAGACTCCCCGTCACTGATAGACACTGACCCACAGAGACTCCCGTCACTGATAGACACTGACCCACAGAGACTCCCCATCACTGATAGACACTGACCCAGAGAGACTCCCGTCACTGATAGACACTGACTCACAGAGACTCCCCATCACTGATAGACACTGACCCAGAGAGACTTCCATCACTGATAGACACTGACCCAGAGAGACTCCCACCACTGACAGACACTGACCCACAGAGACTCCCCGTCACTGATAGACACTGACCCACAGAGACTCCCGTCACTGATAGACACTGACCCACAGAGACTCCCATCACTGATAGGCACTGACCCACAGAGACTCCCCATCACTGATATACACTGACCCACAGAGACTTTATCACTGATAGACACTGACCCACAGAGACGCCTTGTCACTGATAGACACTGACCCACAGAGACTTTATCACTGATATACACTGACCCATGGATACCTCATCACTGATAGACACACCCATAGAGATTCTCCTTCGCTGACAGGTACTTACTTATCTGTGGTGGACTGTTGTTGATGCTGAATTCTGTGGGATTGTATGCATTAGTTAACAGACTCTTGGTATCTTTGGGTCAGTATGTCAGGCATGGTGCCTATGGGTGATGGTTTGAAAATATTTATGCTACCTATTGGATAGCCTTGCCCATGCAAGTGCATGTCAGAAATTCAAGGTGCACGTTTAGTTTTCTGAACATTTAAAATTTTGTCTGTGCAGTCATTAGTTTCCCCTAATAACTCTGGCATAAAAGGATCCTGCTCACAGCACAAGGTCAGAACATGACTGATGTCAAGTCCATTTCTGATGTAACCTGTTGTAATATTGTACAGCTGGAAAGGACTACTATATCTCAGTCTAACGTTGATGTTTACATTGTGGTAAATCTTCATTCAAGGGATTTTCCAGTAATATTTAATTTATAATTCCCATTTTTTAATTTAGTGAGTGATTTTATTTTAACTCTCAGTACATGTCCAGAGCATCATGCTCTTCTTTCCACTCCAAGATCCCTAATCTCTAGAAATACCAGGTCCCCACATCCCTAATTTCCTGACATTTGTTCAATGCTTCCATCTCCTCCTGTTATACCTGCTCTCCTCCCTGCTTCCCTGGTATCTGATATCTGCTTCCCGCTCCCTGTTCCTGCTCTTCTCTTTGCACACTGTGTTTCTGCTTTCCTTTTTGCTCCTTCCCCCGGGTCTCTCCTCCACTTCCTACTTCTCCTGCACTCTAGATCTTTGTTTCCATCAACCTGGACTGGCACTATGACCTGGGTGTGTCTCTCTGTCAGCTTCTGTACAGTACACAGCTGGCAAAGGGGGACTCATTTTTTTCACTGTTTCGTGGGATGTGGGCCTCTCTTGCAAGGACAGAATTTTTTGATCATCCCTAATTGACCTGGAGAAGGTGGCGCTGGGCTGCCTTCTCAAATCGCTGCAGTCCATCTGGAATGTACACCCACAGTGCTGTTAGGGAGTTCCAGGATGTTGACCCAACAACAGTGAAGGGATGGTGATATAGTTCTAAGTCAGGTTGGTGTTTGGCTTGGAGGGGAGCTTGCAGGTCGTCGTGTTACCATGCATCCGTTGCCCTTGTCTTTCCAAGTGGTAGAAGTCATAAGTTTGGAAGGTGCTGTTGAGGGAACCTTGGTGAGTTGCTGCAGTGCACCTTGTATATAGTACACACTGCTGCTATTGTGCGTCGGCGGGGGAGGGAGTGAATGTTTAAGTTGGTGGATGGGGTGCAGATCAAGTGGGCTGCTTTGTCCTGGATGGTGTTGAGCTTCTTGAGTGTTGTTGGAGCTGCAATCACCTAGGCAAGTGGAGAGTATTCCATCACACTCCTGACTTTTTGCCTTCTAGATGATGGACAGGCTTTGGAGAGTCAGGAGATGAGTTATTCACTGCAGAATTCCCAGTCCTCTGTTCTTGTAGCCACACTATTTATATGGCTAGTCCAGTTAAGTTACTGATCATGTTGATGGTCAGGTATTCAGCGATGATAATGCTTTTGAACATCATGGGGAGATGCTTAGATTCTCTCTTATCAGAGATGTTCATTCCCTGGCACTTGTGTGGTGCAAATATTACGTCACTTATTAGCCTAAGCCTGAATGTTGTTCAGGTCTTGCTGTATATGGACATAGACTGTCTCAGTATTTTAGGAGTTGTGAATGGTACTGAACACTGTGCAATCATCATCAAAAATCCCCACTTCTGACCTTATAATGGAAGGTAGGGCATTGATGAAGCAGCTGAAGATGGTTGGGCCGAGGACACTACCCTGAGGAACTCCTGCAGTGATGTCCTGGAACCGCGATGATTGACCTCCAACAACCACAACCATCTTCCTTTGTGCCAGGTATGACTCCAACCAGCGGAGCGTTTTCCCCCTGATCCCCATTGACTCCAGTTTTGCTCGGGCTCCTTGATGCCACACTCGGTCAAATGCTGCCTTGATGTCAAGGGCAGTCACTCTCACCTCACCTGGTTCTGTATAGATCGTGTGTGTCTCAGTTTGAACCCCTGTACAAGCACAGTACGCGGCAGGTAAAAAGGAATGATTCGCTTCTGTCTGTTGCTGTATAGCCTGTGTGGGTCTAGTTGTACCTGGGTCAGCACCAGCTGACGTTTTAGAACAGGGCAAGCGAGGTTTGCCAGGAATTTCCTTATTGGTTCTTGGCTAGACATGTAACCAGTTTCAGCTAATTTTTGCCAAAAGTACACTGATTGGGAAGGCCTCGAGGAAACTTCAAACATTTGTTCTTATTGTGGGAAAGTAATAGTGCCACTATGCAGTTATCAGAGCTGTACACCTCAGAAATCATCGCCCAGCTTCTTTACAGTCCAGGATGTGTGCCTGACTTTCTGTGTTGCATGCTGAACACAGTCCTGAGTAATAACCAGTTTAAATGTCCTTTAACAGATGAAAGACCTGTGCAAGTAGGAACTTTCAATGTGGTTCCTGGTATTATTCACAATTCCCTCTGATTTGGGAGGGTAATTATAACTCCACCTCTGACCCTGCTCATCAGCCCTAGCCTAAATGTTGTCCAGGTCTTGTTGCATGCAGGCACTGACTGCTTCAATATCTAAGGATTTGCAAATGGTACTGGACTTTGCACAATCATCGGCGAACATCCCTCCTTTTGACCTTATGTTAGAGGGCAGGTCATTGATGAAACAGCTGAAGGTGGTTGGGTTTGGACATTACCCTGGGGAACTTCTGCCGAAATTCCTGGGACTGAGATGATTGACAAATACAACCATCTTCCTTTGTGCTAGTTATAACTCCAACTAGTGGAAGGTTTTTCCCCCGATTCCCATCGACTTCAATTTTGCTCAGGCTCCTGGACGCCACACTCAGTCAAACGCGCTAACTGTGCAGCACACTTACAAAGTTGCATCCATGGAAAAGAATGAATAGTCAGGTTTCAGGTGCAGTGCACAGTGTGATGAAACTGGCAGTCTGTAAACCTCAATACTGGTATGTTTCATTTCAAACAGTAAAAGGTGAATTTATTAGTGCCTTATCACACTTTCAGAGCTTCACAATGTGTTCCACATCAATGATTACTCTAAGTGTAGTAATTATTGTTCTGTAGACAAACGTGGCAGACAAATCATGCACAGCAGGATTCCACAAACAGCAGCAAGGTGAATGACAATTTACTTTGAGGGATTAATATTGGCCAGGGCACTGGGAGAACTGCCTGCACTTTCACTTATGCTGCAGGATTCTGAGCTGGAGACAGGATCTCATTTTAATATCTCACCTGGAAGATATCATCAACAATGTCGGACTCTCTTGTGTTGGCTTAGATTATGTGCTCAAGTCCGAGATTGGGGTTTGAATCTACAACCACCTGATTCAGAGAGGAGGGTATTAACTGAGCCACAAATGCATTTAAAAAAAAATAGGAAATACATTAAATTAATTCTAGAATTAAAAATATGGGTTTAAGGTAAAATAGCAATTAACATAATCTTAATCCCCAATTACCTGTACTTGGTAAACCTGTCTTGGAGCTCTTTAAAATTTATTCATTCTCAGGATGTAGGCTTCATTGGCAAGGCCAGCATTTATTACCCATCCCTGGTTGCCCCTTAATAAGGTGTGGTGAACCACTGCCTTGAACTACTGCAGACTATGTGGCTTGGGTACACCCACAGTGCTGTTAGGGAGGGAGTTCCAGGATTTTGACCCCACAACAGTGAAGGAACGGAGATATAGTTCCAAGTCAGGATGGTGTGTGGCTTGGCAGAGAACTTGCAGGTGGTGTCCTTGTCCTTCTAGGTGGGAGTTGCTGCAGTGAATCCTGTAGATTGCACACACATTGCAGCCAGTGAGCCAATGAATGTTTAGACTGGTGGTTGAGATGTCTTTAAAGCTGGTCAGAGCTGGGCGATTTCTCACAGGCTTTGGGTTAGCTTCACTGGGTGACAGCAAAATGAGCAGTTTGAGAGGTAATGGTGATAGGTTTGGTGTGGGGATGGGAAAGGGGATTTAACAATGGTGCATTTCTGTGGATGATTAACTGTATTCAGTAAATGTATGTGTATAAATAGGAATAATAAGAACACAAATCTGTACGGTTAATCAAGATTGACGACTGCTTTGCAGTGAATTGAGAAACCTTGCCTCATTTTAATCTGACTGTGTGACAATGTAGGACAGGGCTCCTGATTGGCTTACAGCCTGTCACTCTCAGGTGTGTGCAGTTCTACGGAAGTTTGCACATTCTACCTGATAATTTATTTTTAGTACATTTTTCCATTAATGAATCAACTTTTTTTTTAAAAAAAACAGGTTTGTTGTATGTGAACTAGCTGTGAATAAAGTGTAACTTGGATTAATTTTCATCCTCAATTTGTTTGGCTGACTTCATTAAAAGTGAGAACGAAAGCAAGTTGAAGAGGGTGGGAGGGAAATTTGTACCTGAACATGAGTCACACTATCAATTATATAGCACAGAGGGACATAGGGTCCAGGGATAATTAGATTCATTGAGCAAGACTTCACAAGCTGATGTGGAAGAAAATAAGATTTGCATTTATCCAGCATCTTTCATGGCTTCAGAATTTCCCAACGTGCTTTACAGTCAAGGAGGTACTTCTCAAAGTACAGTTACTGTTGTAATGTAGGAAACAGGGCAGCCTATTCACACACAGCAAGCTTCCTCAGACACCAGATGATAACGACCCGATAATCTGCTTTGGTGATGCTGGTCGGGGGATAAATATTGTTGAGGATACCAGAAAGAACTCCCATCCTTTTGTTCAAATAGTGGCTACATCCATTTGAGGCAGACCAGGCTTCAGTTTAACATCCCATTCAAAAAATAGCACCTCTCCCAGTGCAGCACTGCCTGACTACTGACCCTCCTACAGAGCGGCACTCCCTCAGTACTGACCCTCTGACAGTGCAGCACTCCCAAAGTACTGACCTTCCAATAATGCAGCACTCCCTCAGTACTGACTCTCCATCAGTGCAGCACTCCCTCAGTACTGACTCTCCATCAGTGCAGCACTCCCTCAGTACTGACCCTCTGTCAATGCAGCACTCCCTCAGTGCTGACCCTTTGACAGTGCAGCACTCCCTTAGTACTGACCCTCTGACAGTGCAGCATTCCCTCAGTATTTACCCTTCGATAGGGTAGCAATCCCTCAATACCGACCCTCCAACAGTGTGGTGCTTCCTCGGTACTGACCCTCCAACAGTGTGGCGCTCCCTCGGTACTGACCCTCTGACACTGCAGCATTCCCTCAGTACTGACCCTCCAACAGTGCAACATTCCCTTAGTACTGTCCCTCCTGCAGTGCAGCTAACCCTCCTTTAGTACTAACCCTCCAACAGTGTAGCACTCTCCCTGTACTGACCCATGACAATGTAGCACTCCCTTAGTACTGCTCCAAGAGTGTCGGCCTGCATTATGGGGATGAACATAAACGTATAAGAAATAGGAGCCGGAAAGACCTTTTGGGCACTTGAAACTGCTGTGGCCGCGGCTACAGACAATTGCATCTATCCCGGCTAATGTCCCCCACTGTTACTACTACATTCCTTTTCACACTCTCCATTTGAATGGCCTCCTGTCCCAATTGGCCATGGTCTGTTTGCTCACCAGCCTGCAGACTTTGCCCTCATCCACACAGGCAGTAAGAACCTCATACCTAATTGGATAAGAGTAAAGGCTGAGGCTCCCCCAGCACTACATTTAGGGTTCCTTTACCTGCCTGACTGCAGTCACACCCTCCTGTCCGTGACCACTAACCACACCTGTCCAACTTCCTAACCTAAGAATGTGACTGCCTTCTCATATCTCTGGAGAAGGACTTAAACCCATGAGCTCCTGACTCAGATACAAAAGTTCTATCCCTGAAACCTGACTGATCTAGCCCAAATTTGAACAGTACTCACCGTGGACTGTGTCCCCCTCACCATATGATGGGTTGAATGGATGGGACTCAGGCCTGCTCTCGATATCGGGAATCTGCTGCAATTGTGATCTTAGCCTTGCTGCAGCAACTCATCTTCGCCCAGTTGCACTAATTATTAATAGGGCTTCGCAGTTAAACCAGGAACAGTGAGTGGTTTGGTAGTTAAGTTGGTGGAGATAACAGAGTGTAAGTAGATGATGGGTCTACTGGTTCTCTATGAAATAGATGTTATCAATTCAAACAAGTTTGCAAAACAGCTGAAAAACAAGACAATCTTTATATCATTCAACAGTTCATAGCTCATTCACCCCAGTCTTTCCCTCCCACCCACTCCTTCCCACCTATTTCCTCCCTCACAGTTTCCTTCCCTCCCACCCCTTCCCTGTAAATGCAGTAACTGTTGTTTCTCCCCATCCTTTTTCTATTATTTTCCTACCTCACTGAAACACTTACTTATCCATTAGTTTCCACTTCCGATGGAGGGTTGGACCTGAAATGTTAACTTGTCCTTTAGCTTTATAGTAGTAGCTTGATCTGCTGTGTTTCCAGCACTTTCTGTCCTTGCTTCAGAACTTCTAACATTCACCAATTTTTTCTTTTTGCTCCTTTAGCAAACCAAGTGCTTTAAACACACAAACGTCATGATACAGTGGTTCAGACAGGAGCAATCCAGTGATTGCACTGTATGGGGGTCAGTGTGGTTCAATGCATTAAATACTTGCCACATGTGGTTCATTGACAATCCAGATTTGGTTAAATGGGAATCCGGATATGACTAATTGGGAATCCAGGTGTGGATTATTCGGAATCCAGCGAAGACCAAATAAGAATACAGCTAATTGGCTAAATGTATTTCTGATCAGTAAGATTAACAGTCTTGAGGCCTGTGACAAACATATATATTTACATAACTGATCTGTCCTTTAACTCCATTTTGCCACCTTTGCTCAGTAATCCCTTGACACCCTTACCAACAAAAATCTATCAACCTCAATCCTGAAAGTTCCAATCGACACCCCAGCAATCAGCCTTTTTGGGGGAGGAGTTCCAGATTTGCACTACCCTTTGTGTGAAGAAGTGGTTCCTGACATCAGCCCTGTTCAGCCCAGCTGCAATTTTAAAGTTTTTTCCCTTTTGTTCTGGATTCTCCACCAGAGAAGAAGGTTTCTCAGCATCCACAGTGTCAAACCCCTGAATCATTTTAAACACCTCTAAAGATCCCATGAAGCCATTCACAGGACAATACAGTTCTCCAAGCTCTCTCCAACAACACCACAGATTAGCTGCTCATGTCTCTTGTTGCTATCCTGCGCACTTAAATAACTCAGAGATAATAACTGCTGGAAACAAAGAGCCACATCTGAAAACATTAAGATTCATTTTAATACATCAGCTGTAAGTCTCTTTTAGAAACAGCTCGGTCTGTCTTGAGCAGAGTACCACATCCAGTAGTGTTTACAGGAAGGCTGACAACAGACCCTTCTCAGAATTCTTATATAATAAAAAATAAAAGGCCAGATATCTCCCGCCCCCATTATTATGTACAAAATAGTCACAGAGTAACATGCTCCAAAAACAAAATATTAACAAAGAATCATAAATACCAACATTATAGCCGCTCTCCGCTGCCAGGTTTATTATACATGAGTAATGGGGTTTCACAGGCCTGTGGTGTGACTGGGCCGAGGGGAAGGGGGTTTGCTCAGTGTGGACCCCTTAGCCGTCTATTACCCTGTAAAATACCGAATGCATTTTTGCACCAAACACCACCCCTCATCCTCCAACTCAGAGTGTGAAAGGAGGTTGTGTGGAACAGGGTGGAGGTGTGTGGGGAGAGTATCATTCACACGGGAGTGCTGTTGGGGAGTGGAAGGAGACCGAATGGATGGAGCTCTCATTAAATGGGCAGAGCTGTGGAAGAGTCAAGGGCAATGAGTCAAAATGTTCAGCAAGAATTTTAAATGGCAGCCAACAGAGAAGGTGAGAACTCGTCATTTACATCAGGGACCATCAAACACATATAGATTCCCATATCACAGTGCGGCTTATACTATCCGCAAACCCCTCGCCTCCATCAAATCCATCTTCCCTCCACTTAGGGTCCTTGGCAGACTTGTTGCTCTGGGCTTCCTCACACAGACCTCCACCTCCTCGAAAACAAGGACAGCAGGCGAACAGGGACACCACCAACTGCAAATTCCCCTCCAAGCCACACACCATCCTGACTTGGAAATATATCGCTGTTCCTTCACTGTCACTGGGTCAAAGTCCTGGAACTCCCTTCCTAACAGCACTGTGGGTGTACCTACACCACAGGGACTGCAGCGGTTCAAGAAGGCAGCTCACCACCACCTTCTCAAGGGCAATTAGGAATGGGCAATAAATGCTGGCCCAGCCAGCGAAGCCCACATCTTAAGATTGAATAATAAACATGTGGGCAGTTCAGCTGCTGGCACTCATTGCTGTTCCATTTTCTTATCTTGTTTCCAACAACAGAAAGCAAGGACGGTCTTTCTAAGACTCCATTAAGTAGAAGTGTTGAGCCCCTAATAAACAGATTAGGCGCCAATGGGTTGCTAATCGATTGGTTATAAACAGGTGCTCACAGAAGCAGATCCATGTCTCCAACCTACATTGCACCCTCTGTTCAAGATGGACATTGCTCTGTGAGGAGCCATGCTGTGGTAGAAAGGATCCTTTCTCAGGCTGAGCAATGCCCACAAATCTGCAGCATTCCTTCAGGTGATTACAATCCTGTGTAGCAGCTGCAAGGCTGAAGAGCTGGCCAATTCCATCCCAGAAGGTTCAGTACATGCAGCACTCAGAACGAAACTCCATGGAGTGATAGACATCAATAACCATGAGTGGGCAGACCTCCTCATGTGGTATAGGGTGGGTCAATGATCACTGAACCACTTGGAGCAGAATGGGCTGTTGGCAGTGCTGCCCTTCCTCTAATGGGGAAACAATGACTTGCGCCTTATTGTTTATCTCATGGTGAATGGGGCTGTGGGGCATTCTCTCAGGAACCGCCATGGTGAAGTTGCCAATTGTCTACAATTGTCCACAGTCTGAGAGTTTCCGCTTCCTGTCCTCCATTCCCGTTCCTTAAGAAGCTGCCAGTTGTTAACCTCGTAGCCCATCTCCAGTCTGGTGGGCGTCGGTGGGTGGGGGTGTGGGATGCGGTGGGAAGCGGGGGGGAGCGGAGATTAAAAAGGTTCAGGGAGAAACAGCATTGAAGAAAAATCTCTGATGTGGATTCTTCGATCTCTCTGAACCAATAGATTCCTCAATCCCTTTGTACCAGTGGATTCAGGGAATGCGGCCTGCGAGGATCAGCTGGTCCATTCACTCCTATTTCCCGATGTGTTTCTTGGTGTAAAGGTGAGGGTTAGCCTGCTGCTGCTAGGCTGAGCTGTGAATACACAAACAGAAAACAATGTTTAACAAAGTACAAACTCACAGATTGCCAGGTTTCCTCATCAGAATCACAAATTCACATTAGCATTGGGTAGGAGCTGCAAGTCTGGACACTCCTGCTGGTAGAGAGCGAGCTGGCAAGGAGCTACCCCACAGGGAGGAGAAACTTATTCAAATCCCTCAGAAAGAGCTGCCAGTCTCTGTGGCAGAGGCACCTCTGAGGAGGTCAGGAGCATACCTGTGCTGGTCAAATCTAGGGCAGGAGCTAGTGTCAGTTGTGACTCAGTGGTCAGCACCCTTGCCCGAGTCAAAAGTTTTGTGGGTTCCAATCTCAGTCCAGAGACTTGAGCACTAAAATCTCAGCTGAATTTCCAACACAATACTGAGGGAGTTATTAGGGGGACATAAATAATCTCAAGGCACTATTGCAAAGAAAAGCAGGAGGGTTCTCTCTGGTATTCTGGACCGATGTTTACCCCTCAACCAACATTACTGAACAGATTATCTGGCCATGGTCACATTGCTGTTTGTAGGAGCTTGCTATATACGCTACATTGTAATAATGACCACATCTCAAAAAGCACCTCACTGGCTGTGAAATACTTTGTCCTAAGGTTGTGAAAGCTGCTACAGAAATACAAGTCTTTCTATATTCATTCTTTTGTACCTCTTACAAAGCAGCTACATTTACAAACAGGCTACTGTTGTAAACAGCCCATGTAGTCAGCTTTTCAACACTTCATCGCTTCCCATATCCATATATGAATCCCTTCTGTCCGGATTCTCACACTCCACCAAAGTACCAAAATAGCTCTTAGCAAAGTCACAAATAACATCATATGCGATTGTAACAAAGGTACACTATCCCTCTTCGTTCATCTCAGCCTATCTGCAGTCTGTGACACGGTTGACCATCCTCCTCCATTGCCTCTCCACTGTCATCCAGCTCGGTGGGACTGCATTCACTTGGTTCCACTTTAATCGCTCTAATCATAGCCAGAAAATCACCTGCAATGGCTTCTCTTCCCACCTCCAAACCATTGTCTCTGCTGCCCCCTATGATCTATCCCTGGCCCCCTCCTATTTCACATTTACCTGCTGCCTCTCAGTGACATCATTAGAAAAAAAACAGTTTCCAAACGTACACTGACGACACCCAGTTCTACCTCATCACCACCTACCTTAAACCCTTAACTGTCTCTAAATTATCACACTGCTTGACTCACACCCAGTGCTGGATGAGTCCAAACTGGAGTATTTCTGAAAAAAGGCAGATGTCAAAGCTTTTTGTCCTGCACGCATCAGGAAATTCACAAGATGAAAAGCGTTGACATGTGCCATTTTTCAGCAATACTAAAGTTCTATACTACCAAATGACTATTTTTATACCTGAGCAGAAATTTCCTCCAGTTAAATGTTGGGAAGATTGAAGCCACTGTCATCGGTCCCCATTCCAAACTCCATTCCCTCCCCACTGATTCCATCCCTCTTCCTGGCAACTGTGTTGGAATTATATCTCTTTAAACTGGATTTTACTTTTTAAAATATGGAAGGACATTGCATTATTTGGACATTGGAGGCTGCCCAAGAGTTTTTTTTAAAAAAGGATCATAAGTTCACCTTGGAACTGTCAACAAGCAGGCCTCTTCCAAGCAATCACCTAAGCTATACGGTACTTGAGAAGGATTTGTTTGTTTTGAACTGCAAAGGACTTTCATTTATGAAAAGCTGAAAGACAAAAAGACAATCACATGGCAGAGGCAAACCTAAGTTTGAACCTGTGGTTTTGCTTTCAGTCTTGTTGGGGAAAAGCTGAGAACAGGAGGCTACCCTGACGAGCTCTCTCTCCCTCTTTGCTTTGTGAAACCGTGTGTGATTCTCAACCTGTAGCCAGATAATGCTCATCTGAGTGTAGTTTGACTGCATAATTTTGGACTTGTTAGCTGAGAAAGGAAGAATTGGTCCAGCTACACTCTCCTCTCCACTGAAGCATCGTTGGTGAACTTCCCGACATCTACTGGGCCCAGTCTTTGCCTGAGGGAACTTCAGACCGACAGCATCGAACCTCCATGAACTTTAATTTTTTTTCTTTCTTGAAAAGTTTTTTTACCATCCGCCTAGCTCTGCAGAAACTACCTGTGTGTCTCTTGTTTGTCTGTGTCCGTGTATGTGTGTCTCTTGTTTGTCTGTGTGTCCGTGTGTGTGTCTCTTGTTTGTTTGTGTGTCCATTTGTGTGTGTCTCTTGTTTGTCTGTGTCCATGTGTGTGTGTCTCTTGTTTGTCTGTGTGTCCGTGTGTGTGTGTCTCTTGTTTGTCTGTGTCCGTGTATGTGTGTCTCTTGCTTGTTTGTGTGTCCGTTTGTGTGTGTCTCTTGTTTGTCTGTGTCCGTGTGTCTCTTGTTTGTCTGTGTGTCCGTGTGTGTGTGTCTCTTGTTTGTCTGTGTGTCTGTGTGTCCGTGTCTCTTGTTTGTCTGTCTCTTGTTTGTCTGTGTGTCCGTGTCCGTGTGTGTGTGTGTGTGTGTGTCCGTGTGTGTCTGTCTCTTGTTTGTCCTGTGTGCCCGTGTGTCTGTGCCTGTGCTGGGGAAGTTTAATAGGGTTAGTTAGTTACACTTCCAGGTTATAATCATGTGTCAACCGGCTCTTGAAACTTAAAAGGAGTTTTGTTTTAAAATAAATTAATCATTCTGAGTTTTTTGAAACAAAACTCCTTTTAAACAAGTTTCAAGAAAAGGTCAAAGTCTCTTTTCTTCTGGGTACTAGAAGTATAGGTAAATAATTGGCCATTTTGGTGAGAAAATTAAACATTTAAATTAATGGTACGTCCTATGGAGTATTGGGACTTGATAATTTGCGCACTCCTCCCATCCCAGTTGAAACAACTGTCTGATTCTGAACCAGACAATTTGCAATCTTGGCATCTTCACTGATCCCAATATGTGCTTCCAACCACACATCCACACCATCACTTAGACCACCTATTTCTACCTCCACAACATCACCCATCTTCGCCCCTGCCTCAACTCATTTGCTGCTGAAACCCTCATCCATGCCTTTGTTACCTCTAACCTTGACTATTCTAACGCATTCTTGGCTGGTCCTCCACATTCTCCTCTCCGTAAACCTGAGATCATCCAAAAACCTGCTGCCTGTGTCCTAAGTCACACCAACCCTGTTTATCTGTTACCCACACGCTTGCTTATTGGCTCACGGTTAAGGAACACTCCAATTTAAAAATTCTCTTCCTTGTTTTTAAATCCCGTCATGGCCTCACCCCCACCTGCAATCTCCTGCAGCTCACAGCCCTTTGAGGACTCTGTGCTCCTCTCATTCCGGCATCTTAGGCATCCCCGATTTTAATCACTCCACTATTGGCCATGCCTTCAGCTGTCTAGGCCCTAAGCTCTGGAATTCCCTCCCTAAATCCATCTGTCTCGCTACTGCTCTTACTCCTTTTAGACACTCCTTAAAATCTACCTCTTTAGCTAAGCTTCTGGTCATCTGACCTAATATCTCCTTATGAGGCTTAGTGTCAAATTTTGTTTTATAATGCTCCTTTGAAACACCTTCAAATGTTTCATGAAGTTAAGGATGCTATATAAATTCAAGTTGTTATTCTCTTTACAGTGAGATATCCAACAGCATGTCCAAGATAGTATTTATGCGAACTGAAGACGATGTAATCTTCCCCCTCTCTCTGCCAGCATGACCAATCCACCAGTCAAAACACATCAGGCACGTCCCACATAAACAGGAGGAGGCCAATCAACCCTCGAGGCTGCCTGGTTCTGTAACCCTTAATATCTTTACCTAACAAAAATCCATCAATCTCAATGAAATTTTCAATTGACCCTCAGCCTCAACAGTTTTTTGTGGGACAGATTTCCAGATTTCTACTCCCCTTTGTGTGAAGAAATGCTTCCTGACATCACCTCTGAACAGCCTAGCTCTCATTTTAAGGTTCCGACCCCTTGTTCTGGACATTCCCTGACGAGAGGCAATACTTTCTACCTACCATACCAAATCCTTTAATCATCTTCAATATTTTGATTAGATCATCCCTTACCCTTCTAAACTCAAGAGATTACAAGCCAAGCTTGCGCAGCTTGTCCTTGTAATTGAACCCTTTTAGCCCTGGTGAATCTGTGCTACACCCATTCTGAGGCCATTATGTCCTTCCTGAGGTGTAGTGCCCAGAACTGAGAAGTTGCTCCGGATGGGGTCCAATCAAGGCTCTGTACAACTGTAATGTAACTTTTGCCCCTTTGAGTATCACTGTTCTCGAGATAAAGGCCAACATTCCACTAGCCTATTTAATTATTTATGTAGCTGTGCAACTAGCATTTTGTGTTTTCTGTCCTTGGATCTCGAAACCTCTCTGCTCCTCCAGTGGAGTTGCTGACAAAATTGTATCCCATTACCATCTTCAATAAAGTACCATGTTACTCTTTCTAATTTTGTTCGTAGCTGCAAATTCCAACCAATGCCCCCATCCCACTCCACACAATCTATAGGTTTTTGAAACTGAAGATAGCCTGGTTGCTGCTCCTTGACTTATCTCGTCTCTTTTGCTCATTTTGGCTCTCCTAGTGTCAGCCTTGGGATCTTTCAGTAAATCAAAACTAAACTGCCTTTGGTTTAAACATTCACCTCCTCCACCACCGACGCACAGTAGCAGCAGTGTGTGCCATCTACAAGATGCACTGCAGCGACTCACCAAGGCTCCTTAGACAGCACCTTCCAAACCCATGAACTCTACCACCTAGAAGGACAAGGGCAGCAGACACATGGGAACACCACCATCTGCAAGTTCCACTCCAAGTCACTCGCCATCCTGACTTGGAAATATATCGCCGTTCCTTCACTATCACTGGGTCAAAATCCTGGAACTCCCTTCCTAACAGCACTGTGGGTGCACCTACACCAAATGGACTGCAGCGGTTCAAGAAGGCAGCTCACCACCACCTTCTCAAGGGGCAACTAGGGATGGATATTGAATGCTGGCTGAGCCAGCAATGCCAAATAAATAAAAGGAAATTGCCCAGTGCTGGTATTAGAGGAAGCCTCTCGTTCAGATATACTGACATATCTTTTCTCTATTCAGTGCTGATCATATTTCTGGATTTTATAAACATAGTTTTGCTTTTATTTGCAAACTATTCTGAGAATGGCCTGTTTTGCAGAATTCATTAAATACTTGCTGCTCTCTGCCATATTACCAGCTGCTGAATGGAAACTACGTGTAATCCTCCAGCACTTCCACCTCTCAGCTTAATGAGCAAAGAAAAATCCTCTTACTAAATCCTTGTGGCAGTGAGTGTAGCTGTCTTGCTTCGAGCGCATTTACAGTCGGACACCTGATCTCGGCAGACTCTTTAACAGCTGCTCCATAGTCATCTGATATCCTGACTCCTGCATCTGGGCAATGAGCCAGCAACTCATTTAATATCCAAGGGATTCCTGACACTGGCACAGGGAGGCATGCAACAGTGAATGACAGAGAGTTAGAGAGAGAGAGCATGCTAGAGAGAGCGAGCAAGAGAGCTAAGGGGAGAACGAGAGTTAGAGGGAAAACGAAAGAGCTACAGAGAGAGAGAGAGAGAGAGAGCAAGCTAAAGTGAGAGCGAGAGCTAGGGAAAGTTTGAAAGAGAGAGCGTGAGAGATCCAGAGAGAGAGAGAGAAAGTGAGAGAGCATGCTAGAGTGAGAGCGAGAGCTAGAGAGAGAGAGAGTTTGAAAGAGATAGAGCGAGAGAGCTAGAGAGAGAGTTTGAAAGAGTGAGAGCGAGAGAGCTAGAGAGTTTGAAAGAGTGAGAGCGAGGGACCTATAGAGAGAGTGAGCTAGGGGGACAAGAGAGAGAGGGTGAGCGAGGTAGCGAGGACGAGCGAGGTAGTGAGGGCGAGCGAGTAGAGAGAGCAAGCTAGCGGGAGAGAGTGTAAGCTAAAGACAGCGGGGGAGGTGAGAGAGCGAGCAAGTAGAGAGAGCGAGCTAGAGACAGTGAGTGAACTAGAGGGAGACAGTACGAGCTAGGGTGAGTGTGCTAGAGTGAGTGAGCTAGAGCGAGCGAGCTAGAGGGAGAGAGAGAGAGCTAGAATGAGAGCGAGTGGGCTAGAGTGAGGGCGAGCAGGCTAGAGTGAATGAGCGAGCTAGAGTGAGAGCGAGCGAGCTAGAGTGAGCGCGAGCAGGCTAGAGTGAGAGCGAGCGAGCTAGATTGAGAGAGAGCGAGCTCAAGAGAGAGTGGGCTAGAGTGAGAGCGAGCGGGCTAGAGTGAGAGCGAGCGGGCTAGAGTGAGAGTGAGCGAGCTAGAGTGAGAGAGAGCGAGCTCGAGAGAGAGAGTGGGCTAGAGTGAGAGCGAGCGGGCTAGAGTGAGAGCGAGCGGGCTAGAGTGAGAGCGAGCGGGCTAGAGTGAGAGCGAGCGGGCTAGAGTGAGAGCGAGCGGGCTAGAGTGAGAGCGAGCGGGCTAGAGTGAGAGCGAGCAGGCTAGAGTGAGAGCGAGCGGGCTAGAGTGAGAGCAAGCGGGCTAGAGTGAGAGAGAGTGAGCTCGAGAGAGACAGTGGGCTAGAGTGAGAGCGAGCGGGCTAGAGTGAGAGCGAGCGGGCTAGAGTGAGAGCGAGCGGGCTAGAGTGAGAGCGAGCGAGCTAGAGTGAGAGAGAGTGAGCTCGAGAGAGAGTGGGCTAGAGTGAGAGCGAGCGGGCTAGAGTGAGAGCGACTGGGCTAGAGTGAGAGCGAGCGGGCTAGAGTGAGAGCGAGCGGTCTAGAGTGAGAGCGAGCGAGCGGGCTAGAGAGAGAGAGAGAGAGCTAGAGTGAGAGCGAGCGGGCTAGAGTGAGAGCGAGCTAGAGAGAGAGAGTGAGCTAGAGAGAAAGAGAGAGAGAAAGCGAGCTAGAGGGAGAGTGAGCTAGAGAGAGAGAGGGGGCGAGGTAGGAGAGAGGGAGCGAGCTGGAGGGAGAGAGGGAGCGAGCTGGAGGGAGAGAGGGCAACCTAGCGGGAGAGAGAGTGTGAGCTAGAGAGAGAGCGCGAGAGGGAGAGCGAGTTAGAGTGAGGGAGAGAGGAGAGAGAGAGACAGAGGTAGAGAGAGCTACAGAGAAAGAGGGAGAGCTACAGAGGGAGAGGGCTACAGAGAGAGAGTGAGAGAGCTACAGAGAGAGAGAGAGAGACACCTTAAGAGGGCTAGAGAGAGTGAGAGAGCAAGAGAGGGAGAGAGAAAGCAAGAGCGAGAGAGAGCTAGTGAGATGGAGAGCGAGAGAGGGGGGAAGAGAGAGAGAGAGCTATGAGAGGGAGCAAGAGAGCTAGAGAGAGAAAGCAAGCACTACTGAGAGACAGAGTATGAGAGAGCTGGAGAGAGGGAGGAGAGAACTAGAGAGAAAGCGAACGGGTGTGAGAGAGAGAAAGCAAAAGAGACAGAGAAAGAGCTAGAGAGAGGGAGAGAGCTAGAGAGAGGGAGTAAGAGAGAGCGAGCTAGAAAGAGCGCGTTCTGTATCCACAGCCCATCCAGATATGGGTGGAAATGGCACAGCAACAAGAGCTTCTATTTAGCAGATATGACGGTTTAAAAAATTCATGTAAAGGTAGTGAAATTCAGACACAAAAAGTGGCCACGAGTATCTGCAACATCGAGGGTCAGAGGACCCACTTCATCCTGATCTTGAGATTCCAATTACATGCCACCCTCACCTGCTCTGTGTTAGGGGTGGACCCTCGATGCCCTTATTTATTAACTTATTTATTCATTCGCTGGCTGTCAGTGTTGCTACATTTATTGCCCATCTCTAGATTTTTCTTATTCATTCAGGGGATGAGTGTTACTGACTAGGCCAACATTTATTGCCATCCCTAATTTTCCTTGAGAAGGTGGTGTTGAGCTGCCTTCTTGAATCGCTGCAGTCCATGTGGTGTAGGTACACCCACTGTGCTGTTAGGGAAGGAGTTCCAGGATTTTGACCCAGCGACAGTGAAGGAACGGCGATATATTTCCAAGTCAGGACGATGAGTAGCTTGGAGGGGAACTTCTGCTACAATGTCTTAGGACTGAGGTGATTGAACTCCAACAACCACAACTATCTCCCTTTGAGTTAGCTATGACTCCAACCAGTGGAGAGGTTTTCCCCCCGATTGGTATCAACTTCAATTTTGCTAGGCCTCCTTGGTCAAATGCTGTCTTGATGTCAAGACCAGTCACTCCTACTCACCTCTGGAATTCAGCTCTTTAGTCCAAGCTTGGGTAGAGGCTGAAATGTGGTCAGGAGTTGAGTTAATTCACCCTTTATCTAAAGTGTGGTGGTTAGCCACCTCGTTGAACTGCTGCAGTCTATGAGGTGTAGGTACACCCACAATGCTGTTAAGGGATTTGCAGGATTTTGATCCAGCGACAGTAAGGAAGGCCAATGTAGTTCTACATCAGGATGATGTATGACTTGAAGGGGAACTTAGAGAGGGCGGAGAACCCAGCTCCTGCTCTCCTCTTCTTCTAGGGGTGGAAGATGTCGAAGGAAACCTGACAAGTTGCTGCAATGCATCTTGAGGATAGAACCCACTGTTACAGGATTCTCATTGTGCTTATCCTGCATTACAGCATCCTGACTGCTGTTATCCTGCACTGCAGGAAACTCATTGTTCTTATCCTGTGTTAACGGAGCCTCACTGCCCTCAATCTGTGTTAATGGACCCTCACTCTATTAACGGATCCTTAGTGTCTACACTTTGTGCCAATGGAGCCTCACTGCTCTCACTTTGTGGGAGTTGGTGGCATGGTGGTAATGTCAGTGGACGAGTAATCTAGGGGCCCAGTATATGCTCTGGGGGCAAGAGTTCAAATCCCCATGGCAGATGGTGGAATATAAATTCAATTAATAAATCTGGAATTGAAAGCTAGTCTCAGTAATAGTGAGCATAAAACTATCATCGATTGTTGTAAAAACCCACCTGGTAAAGAAATCAGCCATCCTTACCTGGTCTGATCTACATGTGACTGCAAGCCCACAGCAATGTGGTTGATTCTTAACTGTCCTCTGAAATGGTCTAGCAAGCCACTCAGTTCAATAAAGATTTCAAAAAATGTGTTAATGGACCTACACTGCCCTCACTCTGTGTTAACGGACCCTCACTGCCCCTATTCTCTATTAATGACCCTCACTGAGCTAACCCAGAGTGGGGGCAGTAAGGGTCCATCAACACAGAATGGGGTCAGAGAAGGTCCACCAACACAGAGTGCAGGTCCATTAACACAGAGTGGGAGCAGTGGAGGTCCACTAACACAGAGTGGGGGATCCATTAACACAGAGTGGGAGCAGTGGAGGTCCATTAACACAGAGTGGGAGCAGTGGAGGTCCATTAACACAGAGTGGGAGCAGTGGAGGTCCATTAACACAGAGTGGGGATCCATTAACACAGAGTGGGGGTAGGAGGGTCCACTAACACAGAGTGGGGGTCATGAGGGTCCACTAGCACAGAGTGGGCATCCATTAACAGAGAGTTCAGGCAGTGAGGGTCCGTTAAAACAGAATGGGGGCAGTGAGGGTACATTAAAACAGAGTGGGGGAAGTAAGGGTCCATTAAAACAGAGTAAGGGCAGTGAGGGTCCATTAACACAGAGTGGGGGCAGTGAGGGTCCACTATTACAGAGTAGGGGCGGTAAGGGTCCATTAACACAGAGTGGGGGCAATTAGGGTCCACTAACACAGAGTGGGGGTCCATTAACACAGAGTGGGGGCAGTGACGGTCCATTGACACAGAGTGGGGGCAATGAGGGTCTGTTAACACAGGGTGGGAGTCCGTTAACAGAGAGTGAGGGTCAGTTAACACAGTTTTTAAATCTGTATTGAATTGAATGGCTTTCTCGGCCATTTCAGAGGGCAGTTAAGAGTCAAGCCTATCAGTTGGTGATCTCGTGTGTACACAGAGACGCCCATCAGTCTTAAGGCCACCTGCCACAGCAACTCAATACTTCAAGTACACAAAGGAAAGGCTCTCTTGGCGCCCTGATTCAGGTGGGCTGTTGATGCTGAGTTGTGGGTTCTTGGCAATCCAGTTCAGCTCTGCAGGGAGCTAAACAACCAGAGGTAGGAGTTTGAGGGAAGGCAGAGCCTGGAAGCTTCTTCCCAGCTCTTGAAAGCAAGAACTCCAGAACTTCAAATGAACACTAAAGTTTGCGCTGTCTAATCCTGATCAGCCACATTCCCTTATGCTACTCACAGGGTCCTATTGTATTTCAGTGTTTTTAACAGCTTAAATCTGGACGTATAACCTTCTCTGTTGTCCTTAACCCTAGCTTATTCAACTAAGCATGTTTTCAAAAAGGAATTAACGACACATGACCTACTGTACTTCTGATTTTACTGGCAATCTGTTATACATGTCTGCTACCATCAGGGCAAACATCAGGGCTGTCCTTGAATTTCCAGGAGTTGAAGATTAATTTCCAGGACACTGTTAGGAGCAACCTTGGGAAAAAGTCAGAGGGCCATTAAAATAAAAGTGTTTTCTGGGAAGCGTGCTGAGGGAAGTACGGATGAAAATTGTAGAGGCTCTGGTCACAATCTTCCAATTTTCTTCAGGTATGGGATCAGTGCCAGAACTGGAGGATTGCAAATGTTACACGCTAATTCAAATAAGGGTGATAAATCCGGCAACAATAGGCTAATCGGCCTAAAATTGATCGTTAGGAAACTTTGAGAGACAATAATCTGAGACAAAATTAATTGGCACTTGGAAACATATGGGTTAATAAAGATCTTGCATGGATTTGTTGAAGGCAAATTGTGTTTGACTAACTTGATTAGGTTCTTTGATGAAGTAACAGAGAGGGTTGAAAAGGTGCAGTATGTTGGATATATGTTTGGACTTTCAAAATTTTAATAGAATTGTTAGCATAATTGAAGCCACTGAGATTGAAGGGGCAGTGGCAGCATTGGATATAAAATTGGTGAAGATACAGAAAGGAGAGATTAGTGTGAATGGTTGTTTTTTGGAGCAAAGTATACATTGGTATTCCCCAGGAACCGGTATTAGGACAAATGTTCTTTTTGATATATATTAATGGTCTGGACTTGGGTATACAGGGCATAGTTGCAGATGATCGCCATTGTCCGCTGTCCATCGATTTGAGGAAGACGTCTACTCAGAGTCACGAGTTTCTGCCATGGATCTTCATGTGACTGAACAGACTGATTCTCAACCCTCAGTTCTTTGGGTACTTGGGGCAGGGCATAACATGAGGTCGTGGGATCCGGAGTACAGGGTTTGCTTCCTTTTCGTTCCTTCTCTGCAACAACCCTGCCTCATATTAAGAGATGATGACTCAAAGTGTTTTTTTTAATCATTCATGGGATATGGGCTTCGCTGGCTGGGCCAGCATTTATTGCCCATCCATTATTGCCCTTGAGAAGGTGGTGTTGAGCTGCCTTCTTGAACCGCTGCAGTCCATGTGGTGTAGGTACACCCACAGTGCTGTTAGGGAGGGAGTTCCAGGATTTTGACCCAGCGTGATACAGCCTGGTGGACAAGCTGTCTGCATTTTGAATGATCAGTAACAAGCTCCTTCCAGTTGTTAATGTCAATGCTACCACGTTTCAAGGAGAGCTTCAGGATGTCTCTGAAGCATTTTCTTTGTCCTCCCCTGGGACATTAGCCATTTGAGAGTTGAGAAAACGGATTTTGGCAGGCGAGATGGTATTCAACCATCCGGACAGTCCATTAAATTGATTTTGCAGGAGTTTTCCCTGAATGCTTGTGGAACTGACTTTAAGAAGGACACTAGCATTTGCTTGATGGTCCTCCCATTGAATCCAGAGGATGTGGCAGGAGCGTTGCTGATGGATTTTCTTCAACGCTCTTATGTGTCGCTGATATACAGTCCAGGTCTCACTGCGGTACAGGAGGGTGGTGACGGTAACTGATCTGTATGGGAAGTGCTCAACATATTCCAGAGTCTCTCCTTCAACATATATGGGAGGTGGGTTATTTGGCTGACCAGGTGTGGGTTGATACATGAGTTTGTTTTGGCAACATTCAAGGACAGGCAGAGTGTCTTGTACGCAGCATTGAAGAGATCGAGGGCAGCTTACAAATCAAATGCAGAGTGGCAATAACACTGCAGTCATCTACAAACTGTAGATCGTGTATATTAATGGAGGTCAGCTTAGTTTTGGCACAGAGGTGACTGAGGTTTTTGGCCATCTAGACACATTGTCCAACTCCATCAAAGTTGATTTTGCAGGTGTTTTCCCTGAATGCTTGTGGAGCTGTTTGACAGTCCTCCCACTGAGGATGCAGAGAAGGCATTGCTGACGGCATTTCAAAACCATAATTCAAGGATTTGAGCTCAGAAGAGGGAAGAATAATTCAAATTTAACTATTGCACACTGGAGGGTGGGAAACATGTGGAATAGACTGCCAATGGAGACACTGGAGGAGGTTGGTGTTGGAAAATTCAAGAGTGATTTGGGTAGATTGCTGGTGACCAAGGTGAAGGGTAGAGTGCAGGGGGAGGCTGAGATCTGAGTCCTGGTCGATTGCCCCAAATAGCCTCTTCATTCCTGGATATTTCTCTTGTTTCTCTGCAGTTTGTGACAGCAGTGTTGCATACATCCCTTCGCATCCTCTCCCTTCACACTGGGCAGTGACACTGCAGCTGGGTATCTGGAACTGTGTTGCATTTAAGAGAATGGAGGAGGGGGTGGTTAGCTGGTGTAATTACCCCTTCGACCATCAGACATCCGTGACCAAGAAGGGAAAGGGCAGTAATGTCATGGCAACAAGGATATGTAATCCTCACATGGGGCTATCACTGTTCCTGAATCACCAGCGGGTCAGTGGTCTGAATTTCACGCTCATCTGGCATGTGTGATCTGTGGGCCCAGGAGCGACTGTGGTGTCCGCTTCTGCCCGCGAGCGTCGGAACAACGAGATTTCACACTGGCTGGATAACTAAGGTGTGAAATGTGCCGGACACTGGTGCAGCACTGCTGGCAGGGGTGGGAGTGTGGTGGGCGCCAGGTGGAATGGTGACCAGGAGGGGGGTATAAAACAAGCCCAGGCAGCTCCCTGAAGGCTGCCAGGAGTTGGGAGGAGCCGAACAGATCTGTCGATGCGAGACTGGAAAATTTGGCATAAGCAATGGCCTCAGCACCCAGTAGGCACGGCAGGTGGAATGGCCAATGCTGGTGGGCACTCTGCCACACAATTCTCATGACTGCCAGTGCGCTCTAGAGGAGGCAGTGAGTGCCCGGCGTGAAATGCTCGGCGTGTGGGATGGTAACAGGGTCACCCCACAAGATGAAGGCGGCCTGGATGGAAGTGCTGCACAGGTGAGCAGAAATGATATGGTGCGCTGCACATGGCTTCAGTGCCAGAAACAGTTCAATGATCTTCTGTGTTCCGCAAAGGTCAGTACCAACTTGGCATGGTACTGAGTATAGATGTCTTGGAGGGTGGCTATAAGTTGCAGTCCTCAGGGGTGTGAGATGCATTGTGCCAAATGGCACATATCCTTGTGCTTGCCAATGGTGGGAGATGTTGCTGCTCACCTTGTGTGCACAGAAGGACGTGGGGTGCCAATCTGGTGGGCACCTCAAGCTAGATTGCCAGTGGGGCGGGGGCAGGCGTGTCGCGAGGCTGGAAAGGTGCAGGTAGAGGATGGACTAATGAATACACTTGTTTACATTCAGAAGAAGAGAAGCCATAATGTGCTGGAGCGCACACAAAAAGGTGGCGGGGTATCCAACATCCTGATCCTGTCCAGGTGTGAGATGGACTCCCTGGACATGGAATACGAGTTTTTTTTTATTCATTCACAGGATGTGGGCTTCGCTGGCTGGGCCAGCATTTATTGCCCATCCATTATTGCCCTTGAGAAGGTGGTGGTGAGCTGCCTTCTTGAACCACTGCAGTCCATGTGGTGTAGGTACACCCACAGTGCTGTTAGGGAGGGAGTTCCAGGATTTTGACCCAGTGACAGTGAAGGAACGGTGATATATTTCCAAGTCAAGATAGTGAGTGACTTGGAGGGGAACTTTGAGGTGGTGCTGTTCACATCTATCTGCTGCGCTTGTCCACCTAGGTGGTAGTGGTTATGGGTTTGGAATGTGCTGTTTAAGCAGCCTTAGTGAATTCCTGCTGTGCATCTTGTAGATGGTGCACACTGCTGCTATTGTGCATCGGTGGTGGAAGGAGTGAATGTTTGTGGATGTGGTGCCAATCAAGCGGATTGCTTTGTCCTGGACGGTGTCCAGCTTCTTCAGTGTTTTGGGAGCTGCACTCATCCAGGCAAGTGAGGAGTATTCCATCACACTCCTGATTTGTGCCTTGTAGATAGTGGACAGGCTTTGGGGAGTCAGGAGGTGAGTTACTCATCGCACGATTCCTAGCCTTTGATCTGCTCTTGTAGCCACAGTGTTTATATGGCTAGTTCAGTTCAGTTTCTGGTCAATGGTAACCTCCAGGATGTTGATAGTGGGGGATTCAGTGATGGTAATGCCGTTGAACATCAAGGGGCAATGGATGGATTCTCTCTTGTTGGAGATGGTCATTGCCTGACACTTGTGTGGCGTAAATGTCACTTGCCATTTGTCAGCCCAAGTCTGGATATTGTCCAGGTCTTGCTGTATTTGGACATGGACTCAGCTGGAGCCATGAACAGCCTTGGCACCTGAAAGTGTTGCAGGATGTATGCATCTTGAGAGCTGCCGGGGTACCTTGGACAGACTTACAGAATCTGAGTCTTGTGGTTGGAAACTACCTGCACGTTCATGGAGCGGTAACCCTTCCTGTTCATAAAGGCACCCAGCTGCCCCGCTGGTGCCTTGATGGCCACATGAGTGCAGCCTATGGCACTCTGGACACGCAGGAACCCAGCAATCACTGTGAAGCCTCTGGCTCGCTCAGCCTGGCTGGCTTTGTCCATCCGGTAACGAACGAATGTGAGGACTCATCTGAACAGAGCATCAGTTACGAGCTTGACGCAGCTATGGACAGCTGATTTGGACACTCCACACGTGCACACACTCCATTCCACTGACCCTGGAAAGATCTGGATGGATAAAAATTGAGGGCTACTGTGACCTTCAGAGTCACTGGCTTTGGGTCCCCACCCACACAGTTGGAGGCGATCTCCAGCACAATCATCAGGCATAATGATGTCACGATGTCCCTAGAGAGGCAGAATCTCCTGCGGCACTGGACCTCGGACATGTTGAGTTGGCTGGGTTGCTGCCTGTACACTCTGGCTGCAGGATTGTGGCGCCTTCTGCAGCCCCATCTGCCTTGCTGTACCTGCACCTCCTGTGCCTGTGCCTCTCCTCCCACAGTTCTCTCCCTGTGGCGCTACCTGTGGACACCTGGCCTCCTCTCCCTTCTGCCCCTTTCTTCATCCTCAGAGGGGTTACCCTCAGTAGAGTACACAATCCCCATCAGCTGAGATGCACATGGCACTGGCCCATGCACTGAAGGCTGCACTGGGCAGAAATGCTCCAACAGAGTTGACAAAACCAAAAGAAGTCCTCAGAGCAAGGTTAACAAAGCAAATACTTCGGAAAAAACCAGAGGAAAAGGTCTGAAATCTCAACATTAAAGCAATAGCAAACTCTCACTTGAATTCCTAACAACTCACATAGCCAATGCTCCTGCCCCCTTTTATCCAGCCCTTGGATGAGAAAAGTGAAAACATGGGATGGCCGCCTGCCCGTGCTCCCCGTACAGCGACCAAATAATCACACGGGCATCATAAAATTCCAGCCAACTGCCCTTTTCACTGCCTTAAGTGGCTGATTAGCTGTTGGCAGGCGCGTTGCTGACTCCCACACGCACCTGCCGACCATAACATCATGCAAGTGCACGATGACATTGGGACACGAGCCCGACATTATCACGCGCCCGACATTATCACGCGCGGTTGAAAGTTATTCTGGGTCGGCTGTTCACCCAAAACTAATATGTAAAATTCTGGCCAGTATCTTGGGACTCCCACCAACAATACTAAGGGGACCTTCATCACACAGACTGCAGCGGTTCAACCCTTTAAGGAGCAATTAGAGATGGGCAGTAAATGCTGGCTTTGCCAGCAACACCCACATCCTGAGAATAAATAGAAAGAAAGAACTGCTGCCCAGATTGTTGAAACAGGATGAAAGCTGGGAAATAGAGAAAGCTGAAAGCAGCTTAAAGACTGTTTGCTTTCTCATGTTTATCTTGTATTCCCTCTGTCTCTCTATCCTGCCCTTTGGCTCTCTTTCCCTCGCCCCCCACTCCCCCACTGCGTGCTCAGTGTCTGTCTCTCTTTTCTTTTTCTTTCCTCCCTTGTGCTTTCTCTCTCCTCCCTCCCCACCTTCTCAGGTCTCAGACTGTATAAGTAGCTGCTCCTAATAGAGTACCATTGGATTAACTTCAACTACAGTTGGTTAATTGAAAATCTAGATGTGGCTAATTAGTAGTAAATAAAAATGTGCAATGGACACTATTACCAATTGTGTGATCTCAATATTCATTCGTACGATTTGTGTACGTGAATTTTAACTTATCTGTTCATTAACTGGTAAAGTGGTGAGAAGGAAAGCAGAATGTGTAAGTGTGTTCTGATCATTGTGGTTGCTTTACTTAGTTGTTTACTGAATGATGGAGTTGTTTGCTCTACACAGGTGAAATACATTTACACCTGCAGTGTGCACAAAGCAGTTTCCACTAAAATCAATGACTGTGGCTAAAATGGTATCATGCAGCGGGCGGTCGAGGGGGTTGTCTGACCCGACTGTCTGCCCCTCTTCCGCGGCTATGTTTGCAGCCGGGTGTCCCTGGGGAGGGAGCACGGGGTGTCTGCCGGCACCGTCGAGGCCTCCCGTGCCTGGTGGGCACCGCGGGGACTGGGGTGCTTTACTGACCCACTTAATCACATTTTGGTTTGACGTTTGTGAGTTTTCTTTAAACTTTGCCTTTGGTTTTACAGCTATCCTAATTTAGGGGCTGTGTTTACTTTATCACTCATTTTGTTGATTTAGTTTATTTGGTTGACCTCTAAAAGAGTTAAAATGGTCTCGCCATAGTTACAACTGTGGCTTGTCGATAATTGCTATTGGGTGAAACTGACCTAATACTGTGGATGTCTCACCTGTGCTATTCGATGGGACTGATTCAGCCAAGTTTGTCTTTAGAGCTCGTCCTGATAGCTGGCTGTCGAAGGCAATTACTCTGAAAGAGATAAAAACACTGGTTTCATTTCATTTACACACTCCGACATAAAGCACCCACAGCATATAATGCATAGTGCTTATTATGTAATATACAGAATGGTGAGTCGAGGGCCATCTACATAGATGTACAGGCCAGAGGGTCTCAGGCTTATTTCCCAGTCTGAGCTATGTTAGCTGATCGCAGGAAGGCAACAACTATAAATAGTGCTGTGGGATCATTAACATTCAGCTGGGAGGTGAGACAGGGCATCGGTTTAAAAATTTATCATAAAGACAGCACTACTGACTGTGTAGCACTCTCTCGATACTGCCCCATCGACAGTACAGCAATCTCTCAGTATTGACCCTCAGACAGCGCAGCACTCCCTCAGTACTGTCCCATCGACAGTACAGCAATCTCAGTACTGACCCTCCGACAGTGCAGCACTTCCTCAGTACTGACCCTCCGACAGTGTAGCACTCCCTCAGTACTGACCCTGGGACAGTGCAGCACTCCCTTGGTACCGCCCTATCGACAGTACAGCAATCTCAGTACTGACCCTCCGACAGTGCAGCACTCCCTCAGTACTGACCCTGGGACAGTGCAGCACTCCCGCAGTACTGACCCTCCGACAGTGCAGCACTCCCTCAGTACTGACCCTTTGACAGTGCAGCACTCCCCCAGTACTGACCCTCCGACAGTGCAGCACTCCCTCAGTACTGACCCTGGGACAGTGCAGCACTCCCTCAGTACTGACCCTCCAACAGTGCTGCACTCCCTCAGTACATCATTGGGAGTGTCAGAATTATGGGGATCAAGCCCATAAATCTGACTTTATAGATGTGAGAGAGTGCTGTCCACTGAGCCAAGGGGAACAAATGAATAAAATAAAAGTCTGCATTTCTACCACGCCTTTCGTGACCTCAGGATGTTCCAAAGTGCTTTTGGCCAATGAAATACATTTGGAGCCAAACATCATCCTCAGTTTTTTTTATTCTTTCATGGGATGTGGGCTTCGCTGGCTGGGCCAGCATTTATTGCCCATCCCTAGTTGCCCTTGAGAAGATGGTGGTGAGCTGCCTTCTTGAACCGCTGCAGTCCATGTGGTGTGGGTACACCCGCAGTGCTGTTAGGGATGGAGTTCCAGGATTTTGACCCAGCGACAGTGAAGGAACGGCGATATATTTCCAAGTCAAGGTGGTGAGTAAATTGGAGGGGAACTTCTAGGTGGTGGTGTTCCCATCTATCTGCTGCCCTTGTCCTTCTAGATGGTAGCGGTCATGGGTTTGGAAGGTGCTGTCTAAGGAGTCTTGGTGAATTCCTGTAGTGAATCTTGTAGATGGTACACACTGCTGCTACTGTGCGTCGGTGGTGGAGGAGTGAATGTTTGTGGATGGGGTGCCAATCAAGCGGGCTGCTTTGTCCGGGACGGTGTCAAGCTTCTTCAATGTTGTGGGAGCTGCACTCATCCAGGCAAGTGGGGAGTATTCCATTACATTCCTGACTTCCGCCTTGTAGATGGTGGACAGGCTTTGCGGAGTCAGGAGATGAGTTACTCGTCGCACTATTCCTAGCCTCTGACCTGCTCTTGTAGCCACATTATTTATAGGGCTAGTCCAGTTCAGTTTCTGGTCAATGGTAACCCCCAGGATGTTGATAGTGGGGGATTCAGTGATGGTAATGCCATTGAACGTCAAGGAGTAATGTTTGGATTCTCACTTATTGGAGATGGTCATTGCCTGACACTTGTGTGGTGTGAATGTTACTTGTCGCTTGTCAGCCCAAGCCTGGATATTGTCCAGGTCTTGCTGCATTTGGACATGGACTGCTTCAGTATCTGAGGAGTCGCGAATGGTGCTGAACATTATGGAATCATCAGCGAACATCCCCAATTCTGACCTTATGATGGAAGGAAGGTCATTGATGAAGCAGATGAAGATGGTTGGGCCGAGGACACTACCCTGAGGAACTCCTGCAGTGATGCCCTGGTGTTAAGATGACTGAACTCCAGCAATCACAGCCATCTTCTTTTGTGCTAGGTATGACTCCAACCAGTGGAGAGTTATCCCCCTGATTCCCACTGACTCCAGTTTTGCTAGGGCTCCTTGATGCCACACTCGGTCAAATGATGCCTTGATGTCAAGGGCAGTCATTCTTACCTCACCCCTTGATTCAGCTCTGTTGTCCAAGTAGTCCTGTGTTATAGCTTCACCAGGTTGACACCTCATTTTTAGGTGTGCCTGGTGCTGCTCCTATTCCTGCACTCTTCACTGAACCAGAGTTGATCTCCTGGCTTGGTGGCAATGGTTGAGTGGGGGGTATGCCAGGCCATGAGGTTACAGATTGTGTTCGAGTACAATTCTGCTGCTGATGGCCCACAGCTCCTCATGGATGCCCAGTCTTGAGTTGCTAGATCTGTTCAAAATCTAGCCCATTTAGCATGGTGGTAAGTGCCACACAACACAATGGAGGGTATCCTCAATGTGAAGACGGGACTTTGTCTCCACAAAGACTGTGCGGTGGTCACTCCTACCGATACTGTTATGGACAGATGCATCTGTGGCAGGTAGGTTGATGAGGATGAGGTCAAGTATGATATTCCCTCTTGTTGGTTCCCTCACCACCTGCCATAGACCCAGCTATGTCCTTTAGGACTCAGCCAGATCGGTCACTGAAGTCCCCCACCCAGAGTACATTCTGTGTCCTTGCCACCTTCAGTGCTTCCTCCAAGTGGTGTTCAACATGGAGGAGCACTGATGACATACCCAGGGATAGTATCGTTGGTGTGTGGAACATTATCTGTAAGATATGATTCTGTGAGGATGTCTATGTCAGGCACTTGCTTGAGACTAGCCAGCTCAGGGTCGACAGGGCTGAGACTGTCATTGTCGTTTCCGGTGCCTAGGTCGATGCTGGGTGGTCCATCCGGTTTCATTCCTTTTTTGTGACTTTGTAGCGGCTTGTTACAACTGAGTGGCTTGCTGGGCCATTTCATAGGGTATTTAAGAGTCAAACACATTGCTGTGGGTCTGGGGTCACATGTAGGCCAGACCAGGTAAGGATGACATTAAAGGGCATTAATGAACCAGATGGGTTTTTACAACAATTATCATCATTAGACTTAAAATTCCAGATTCTTATTGAATTCAAATTCCACCATCTGCTGTGGGGGGATTCGAACCCCGGTCGCCAGAGTGTTACCCTGGGTCTCTGGATCACTAGTCCAGTGACAATACCTTTGCTGTCGCTGGGTCAAAATCCTGGAACTCCCTCCCTATCGGCACTGTGGGTGCACCACACGGACTGCAGCAGTTCAAGGATGCAGCTCACCACCACCTTCTCAAAGACAATTTGGGATGGGCAATAAATGCTGGTCTTGCCAGCAACAGTCACATCCCATGAACGAATATATTTAAAACAATCTGTTTTAGTGATGCTGCTTGATGGATAAATAGCGCCTTGGAAACAGGGATGAACTTCCCTGCTCTTCTTCAAAACCATGCTTCAGAATCTTCGGTGTTCAGCTGAGAGAACAGAAGGGGCCTCAGTTTAATATCTCTGACAGTGCGGCATTCCCCCAGTAGTGCACCAGTGTATCAGCCTAGATTTTAGTGCTCAAGTCTCTGGGCTGGGATGTGAAGCCAGGATCTTCTTACTGAGATTTTAGAAAAAGATACCACTGAGCCAAAACTGACATTTGAGTAGGGCAAAAGAAGTTATTGAGGCACTGATAATTTAACAGGCAAGCTGGTAGGATGGGCATGGGTTCTTACTGGCTAGGCAGCTCCAAAATGACCTGTTCCCCTGACCTTTGGCAGAGCTATGACGGGGGGGGAAAGGCACAGATGACAGCCACTTCTGTTACTGAGAAGGAAGAGATCTCACAGAAAGCAGGTCACCTGTGTAACAGGGCAGGAGTGGGCATCTGAATGATAAGTGTGTTTGATAGGGCGTGTGCTGTAAATCCAGAGCAGAGCGCAGTGTGGAGCAGGTTACAGGTCCCCCAAGGGCATCACTCTGTTATTTTCAGACCTCGTAATGTGACCCTGCCAATCGTTTAAAGATTTATTCAGTGTTTTCCACTGGCCTGTACCCAATCCTATCTCTGCAGTCCTCTCTCCCTCTCGCCTTCACACAGGCTCAAGAAACAAATAAGTGAAGCCTTGATTGACTAGCACAGAAATCCACTTTCCCTTGCTCAATAATTTTTCATTCAGGAGTCACCTTTAGTGGCATAAAGTGAATGCTGCACCAAACATGTGGGACATGTATTCATATATAGCACCTTCTCACTTCTCAGAAAAATTCCAAGTAAATTAATTTGAAACGTAATTACTTCTGTTCTGTAGCAAATGAGCCAGGCATTTTGCACAGTGAGATCCCACCAAATACAGCAATGTGTTGAACATGTGGGTTTATGTCAGTTGTGTTGTTACAGGGAGGAATGCTGGCCCCAACTCTGGGGGAACTTCCCTGTTCCCCGATCAATACTGTCCTCGGGATCTGCTACATCCAACTAAACAAGCAGACAGCACCTTGGCTTTAAGATGCATTTGAACGATGATACCTCTGACAGTGCAGCACTCTCTCAATGCTGCCCCTCGGCAAGTGCAGCAAACTCTCAGAACTGATCCTCTGACAGTGCAGCACCCCAAGTACTGATCCTGCCACAGTGTGGGGCTCCCTCAGTACTGACCCTCTGACAGTGTGGCGCTCCCTCAGTACTGACCCTCCAATATTGCAGTGCTTCCTCAATATTGACCCTCTGACAGTGCAGCACTCCCTCAGTACTGACCCTCCGTCAGTGCAGAGTCCCCTCAGTGTTGACCCTCTGACAGTACAGTGCTCCCTCATTATGGTCCTGCTTGCAAATCAAGTGGTGAAAGAGAGGGAGGAAATTAAAACAATTCCAATCACCAGGCAAAAGGATATGAAGAAAACACTGTGCAGTGCTCTTCCATACTGCTACTCTGAAAGTGCAGTGCTCCCTCAGTACTACACCTCTGACAGTGCAGTGCTCCTTCAGTATGCCTCACTGACAGTATAGCTCTCCCCTCAGGACTGCCTATCTGACAATATTGAGGGAGTGCTACATTGTTGGAGGATCAGTACTAAGGGAGTGCTGAACTGTCTGAGATGCAGGATTACAGGACTACATTGCCATTCCTTCACTGTCGCTGGGTCAAAATCCTGGAACTCCCTCCCTAACAGCACTGTGGGTGTACTGACACCACATGGACTGCGGTGGTTCAAGAAGGCAGCTCACCACCACCTTCTCAAGGGCAACTAGGGATGGGCAATAAATGCTGACCCAGCCAGCGACACCCACATCCCATGAGTGAATAATAAAAAAAAATAACAGGCCAGAGTCAAAGAATGAAGAGTTCCTCGGGGAAGGGTTGTAGGTCTGGAGAAGAACAACAAGATAGGGATGGGTAAAGTCGTGAAGGAGTTTAATTACAAGGGGGCAAATTTTAAATTGAAGGAGTAGGAGGACTAGGAGCCAATGTAGGTCAGCAAGGTTTGGTTGATTAGAACTTGATGTAGTATGGAATGAGGGGAGCAGAATTTTAGATGAATTGATATTTATAGATGAAAGATGCGAGACATTTGACTAGTCGAGTCAGGATTACAACAGCAGATGAGATAAACAGGGTCATGGGCAGAGACAGGATTGTAAGGATTATTAGAAATTTCTAACCTAGGAGTGTTTGATGTAACACTGAAAATGGAGCTTTGCCCTGTATTAAACGTATCTAATCGGCATCCCCACAACTGTGTACAAATCACAAACAAATACCCCTGCTCTGCTCTCGCTCCATAACCCAGCTGTTGCAGTGGCATTTGAAGTCATGTCTATCTATCATTAATTGGGTCTCTGTAACATAACCACTCTGCTACTGTTCTGATATAGAACTGGGGACAATGCTCAAGGTTGGATCGGCCAGATCTGGACAAAGTGCACATGGCGGGTCTGATCAGAACTGGACGCAGTGCTCATGGTGGGTCTGGCCAGAACTGGACGCAGTGCTCATGGTGAGTCTGATCAGAACTGGACGCAGTGCTCATGGTGGGTCTGGCCAGAACTGGACACAATGCTCATGGCGGGTCTGATCAGAACTGGACGCAGTGCTCATGGTGGGTCTGGCCAGAACTGGACGCAGTGCTCATGGTGAGTCTGATCAGAACTGGACGCAGTGCTCATGGTGAGTCTGATCAGAACTGGACACAGTGCTCATGGTGAGTCTGATCAGAACTGGACACAGTGCTCATGGTGGGTCTGGCCAGAACTGGACGCAGTGCTCATGGTGAGTCTGATCAGAACTGGACACAGTGCACATGGTGGGTCTGATCAGAACTGGACGCAGTGCACATGGTGGGTCTGATCAGAACTGGACGCAGTGCTCATGGCGAGTCTGATCAGAACTGGACACAGTGCTCATGGTGGGTCTGGCCAGAACTGGACGCAGTGCTCATGGTGAGTCTGATCAGAACTGGACACAGTGCTCATGGTGGGTCTGGCCAGAACTGGACAAAGTGCTCATGGCGAGTCTGATCAGAACTGGACGCAGTGCTCATGGTGTGTCTGGCCAGAACTGGACGCAGTGCTCATGGTGGGTCTGGCCAGAACTGGACGCAGTGCTCATGGCGAGTCTGATCAGAACTGGACAAAGTGCTCATGGTGGGTCTGACCAGAACTGGACGCAGTGCTCATGGTGGGTCTGATCAGAACTGGACAAAGTGCTCATGGTGGGTCTGACCAGAACTGGACAAAGTGCTCATGGCCGGTCTGATCAGAACTGGACGCAGTGCTCATGGCGAGTCTGGCCAGATCTGGACAAAGTGCTCATGGTGGGTCTGACCAGAGCCCTTCCAGTTTGAGCGTCAGTACATACTGTATGTGCCAATATTGAGGCATGGATTGGAACCATTTATCAACTGAAATCTCTCAACTTACTTTGCAGTTCATGGATGTTTAACCTTTCCTAGTTTTTAGTTGGATGGTAAATTTGAAATACCACAGTCCTCTAAGTATATTTACTAAGCTATTTTGTGGTTAAAATCAAACGAAGGTAGACTGTGATCTGATTGAAACCAATGTTGAGCAATGACATGCTCCAAATCCCCCATGTTATCACAGGGCTGATTAAGCAAACAGAACTACTACCGTGGGATGTCTGGCATTGGGGCAGCAACTGGGGCAGATCCTGTGGCAGCATTTAAAAAGACCATATGATATTCCTCCCTGCACTGTTTTAACATAGGCAGCAACCCACCATGTGATTGTATGGCAACAGTGTTAACCTCAATTTCATTCCCATTAAGTGTGCATCAGAACAGAATGACCCTGACATTGATATGGTCGCTTTCTGACTGAAGGCAATGTGTAACTTTATTTTGAGCATTCCCGCCTGGAAGTTAGTCTGGTGAACAGATTTGGCTTGCAGTGGGGGAGGGAGCGCTCTGGAGCAGAGTCCGCAGCTGCTGGTGAGGGTATGGTGGTGGGGTAGGAAGGAAGAGGGAATGTGGTCCCTGATCCCAGGGAGGTCTGATCCCTCACCCCAAGGACCCTATCCTGGTGGGGTGGTTGAGGATGGTATCCGATCCAAGGCAAATGGATAAGCTGGGATGGTTGGGGCTTGGGGAGGCAGGGTAATAAGCACATTCCTCTCCTGGTCCACAAGTAGTGCTTCTCCCTGAAGCTGTCTGTGTTTCCGATCAGCTGATCGATTTTGAGAGGCTGAGGAAATTCGGCCAGCCATGGCTAAACCAGGAAAACATGTTCAATCTGGGGCTGTCAGTTTCATTAAAATAATTAAATGGCCACTTGACCCCCAGCCCTGCTGCCCCACCCCCACCTCTGTTAAGCCTGGCAGGTTGGAGTCTGGTTTGAGATGTTAAAAATTTTAATTTCACCTGATCTTGACCCACCTGGTTTGAGGTTAAAATTCACCCCAATGTTTTCACTTTAATTTTGTGACAGTTTCTCAGGTAAAATCCAAATGCATCAGGGCTACTCAGCTACGGTGTGAGAGTCAGGGTGTGCAACGGGGGGTTTGCATGGGAGGGACAGTGTACAGGAGGGGAGAGGGCATACAGGAGGGGGGCAGATGTACAGTGGGGGGGGGCATACGGTGAGGGGGTAGCAGGATGGGACATACGGGAGGGATGATGAACAAGGAGAGGGGTAACATACAGGAAGCAGGACTGTTAGTGCACAGGAGGGTTAATGTAAGCTGCTTACTATTCACCCTTGGCAGGGTTAGTGTTTATCCAGTAGGACTGGAATCTAATTTCGAGTGAGTGCCTGAACTTCTCCACATTTTTGTGGTTTGTGCAGTGTGCAGGGCCTGAGTGTGGGAAAAAGGGAAACGTCAGCACAAAATTGAGCAAAATAAAATGAAGGAGGCGGTGGGGATTCCTCGTGAATGAACGATGCACTGTAGCGGCAGATGAAGGTGTGTTCTGAAAGTCGGACACTGATAGACTTAGCAGGGGGAGGAGAGGGGGAGATGCCTGGACTAGAGGAGCAGATTTTCCTCAACCATATTCAGAAGTACTGTTTCTCAGTAAGACTGTACTGTAAGACTCATTCCCAAATCCCTGCATGGTGCCTCCAACAAGCAGCGTTAAAGCAGGAGTGCCACAGCCTTTTGAGTAAATTAGAAGTGTGAACCCCCAAATTGGTAGCAGGTTGAGACAAACCTCACTGCACCTGAACTCAGTGGTTTCCAATATACAAAACATGACACGGAAACAAACACCAATAAATAGGCTCACATACCAATACCTAATGAGACTGCTGAAACACCGCTGTTGCAGAAAGATGCCAACATTCCCTGTCCTCCGTTCTTCTTCTCTTATTCATCTTTCTCCCTTATCCTCTATCCAGATCATATTTTTATTATTTTATCTTTGACCATAAGATTCCTTGGGAATTCTGCCAATCTTCCTATGTGATTCAGGAATACACTGAGATCGTGGCCCAAGCAATTTTCGGCCCTTTCATTCTGCTGTTTTGTTGAAGTAAGGATCCTTGCTGTGTGTAGCAACGTTGTAAAGTCATCTATCCTTGGTCAGGGAAATAATAACCGGCTATCAATGAATAGCAGGCTTTTGTACAGTGTGTACCTCCCACTAAGTGACATATTTGCTGCTCTGTCACTATTTAGCTCTCGGATAGCCCCCCCCCGCCTCCAGCTTGGTTGCTGGGCAGACAGCTCTGTGGCAGTGCTCCAAGGTTGGGTTCTTAAGGTAATCCAACAGCTTGATGGTAACTTTCACTGGTCCAGTCCCCACTGCCATATGCAGTGCACAATGTAACTGGAGGGCTGAGAGGTGGCAGGGCAAGGAATCCATAACAGTAATCAACCATTCCACATTTGGGAAGGACAATGAATAGACAGTGTGGATGGCAGTGATGGTGTCCCATGAATTTTTTTTTGATGCCTATAAGAATCCCTGCTTTGCTGTGTTCCATTTTAAGCATTATTTATCGGCCTGCATGAATCGATCAATAGCTTTTACACTATTAGACGGTCCATTTCCTAACAATAAAAACATGAACTCTGTCAGGGTTATGCTGTGGGAAATTACACAATATCAGTGTCTATGCTCAGAGAAGTCGACACTTTTACAACTTACTGCCTAGGTTCAGGCATTTACTCATAATTTGCCATCAAAACCAACTTGGGCATCAGAAAAATCTGTGATGTAGGAAGAACCAAACTGCACCCTGACTATATAACAGAGCATGGAACTGGTGATAGCAATAGGGAATAACTGGCATTGTAAAGAAATCACACTTTGCTCGAATGAACCACAGTTGAAGTAGCACCTTTGTAACTGATGCCTGTGGTAATGGGAAATGGTCACTGCTAGTTGCTGGTAGAGGTGGCTGTTCACAATAAACATAGATGATGTAAACTACAGCTCATCCAAAACTCTGCTGCCCATATCCTAGCTCACATTAAGTCCCGTTCACCCACTACCCTTGTGTTTGCTCATCTTCCCTGAGGCAATGTCAGAGGGGGAACCAAAGTTAAAATTCTCATCCTTGTTTTCTAATCTCTCCATGGCCTCACACCGCCCTATCTCTTTAACTTCCTACGAGAAATCTCTACTCCACCAATTGTGGCTTTTTGTGCATTCCCTAATTATCGTCTTTGATATGTCACAGGTCTATATTTCAGCACTGACTCAAGTTGACAGCCACCTTGTGCAGGTTGGTCTATCTGGTTGTACAAGGATGGAGTTAATCCTGATCAGATCATGGCTCTGTTTAGCTTCCCTCACCTGAGGAACTGGAGAGGGGCATCACACCTCTACTTGCCCAGTAAACCATCTGCCCAATCAGGGTCTGCACAAACCTGTAGCCTCTGTCAGAGTTACTTACAGCACCACATCCACCCAACCAGGCAGTTCTTAGCTTGAGCCCAGTGTAAACATAGCATCAGCATCAGGCATTTCATGACTGGAGGGAGGTGGTGGCGGGGGGGTGAAGAGGCTGCTTGGCGAGCCGAAGGAAAAGAAAGAGACACAGACTGTTGAGACAAGTGGAGGGCTGTTGGGAACTGCTCCTGCAAAGGTTTTTAGTTTTGTTTTTCTGCTCCTGAGACAGTTCAGTGGGTGAGTGCACTGCCCAGGATGTGACCGAACAGAAAGCCCCAAGTTCCAGGAACTTTTCCTTCTTTATTCTTTAATGGGATGTGGGTGTCACTGGCAAGGCCAGCATTTATTGCCCATCCCTAATTGCTCTTGAACTGAGTGACTTACAAGGTCATTTCAGGGGGGAGTGAAGAGTCAACCACATTGTTGTGGGTCTGGAGTTACATGTAGGCCAGGCCAGATAGAGACAACAGATTTCCTTCCCGAAAGGAAACTAAAACAATTGATGATAATTGCCATGGTCACCATTACTGAGCCTAGCTTTTGAGTTCAGATTTTTTTTTCCAAGTTAAATTTTAATTTAAAAATTTCTGGTAGCTGGGGGTTTGAACCCATGTCCCCAGAGCATTAGCCTGGGCCTCTGGATCACTAATCCAATGACCATGCCACCATTTCTCCTGGATGGTAATCATTGTCAGGGCAGCAGCACAAGAGTTGACCCATTGGCCTGAGCTCTCATGCAGCAGGGAATTGGTCAGGGTCCCCGCCCCAGCTGTGAGCTGTCAGTGTAGTCTGGCTGGGAGATGATAGATGCAGGCTCTGAATGAATTTGAAAGTCTGCTCTTGAAAATATATACTGTATGCATTATTTTCTATATTACATATCTAACGTATGCCATTCTCTACAAAGTACTCTGCATACACCATCCCCTAAGATATATTGTACATACTATGCTGTATTCAACACATACAACACATCTTTAGAACTGAAAGGTGAGAGTGCAGCCACTGAGCCAAGGCTGACACCTGTGTGTACAGGAATACACATACTGCACCTACTATTCTCTATTTAACATACATGGGGCCCTCAATTCTATGGGGGCCACTAATGCCAGTGTTGTATCCCTGGGTTGTGTGTCAGACATGCTGCCAGCGCTCTAAATTGCAGGCTCATCACACTAAAATAACCACTGGAGATTTAGTGCAACCAATGTGCAACATGGAAGGCAATGTGCTCAAATTGGGAGAGGATGAAGGTTGTAGCTGAGGGTAAATGGGGCAGTTTTGGCACAATGAGCAACTTCCTATAACAGGTGGCTCACGTTAGATTTTGTGGTACTTTGAAAGCATATATTGAGATGGAGGAATTGCAGAAGCAGCCAAAGAACTGAACGGAGCAACGAAGGTGCGTGATGCCACCTCAAGTGCCAGCCAAAAGCTAACTCCCTCAATCTTGATGTAGGAGAAACTGTGACAGGTAGGGAAGCACAGGGTGTAGGTGCCCTGACATTGTTAACTCAGCCAATACAAGGAGCACTAAAGCAGTTAACCTGGCAGAGTTATTAGAAGTGGAGGAAAGGCAGTGGGTCAGAGTGGGTGCTGAGGTGCCTACCTGGGTATCCTCTGAGCGGCTGTCTTTCTGGCCATCCCTTGCTTGTTACTTGGTGGTGGTCTCGGTGGGAGGAGTTGGGTGCTGCTCTCAGAGGCCTCCGCTTTCTGCTGGCTCACTGGCCACTGATTGCAGGGGTTGCTGCTCACTGAGGTTTGATTCTCTGCTCCGAGGGGTGCTGGCCACTGGGTGCTAGCTTCCATGGCTAGCAGCTGGTTTTCTGCAAGGATTGCCTGTAACACCAAGAAACATAGATACACTAAGAATATATACACACAGGTATAAATGTACATATATACACCAATACATATTCATGTATAGGAATATATACATTAACATATACACGTATATAGTTACATACAAATATATATATATACATTAAAATTCATATGTACAGATACATGAATACACAAACACATATATAGATACACACAAACATAAGAAAATACAAACAGGTGGATGCCATTCATATACTATTTAAATGGAGAGAGATTACAGAACTCGGTGGTACAGCGGGACCTGGGTGTCCTGGTACATGAATCACAAAAACATAGTATGCAGGCACAGCAAGTGATTAAGAAGGAAATGGAGTGTTGCCCTTTATTGCAAGGGGAATGGAATATAAAAGTAGGGAAGTTTTACTGCAGCTGTACAGGGCATTGGTGAGACTACATCTGAAATACCGTGTACAGTTTTGGTCTCCTTATTTGAAAAAAGATATAATTGCGTTAGCAGTTCAAAGAGGGTTCACTTGAATCAATCCTGAGATGAGGGGCTTATTTTATGAAGAAAGGTTGGACAGGTTGGGTTTGTAACCATTGGAGTTTAGAAGATTGAGAGGTGAACTTACTGAAACACATAAGATCCTGAGGGGGTTTGATAAACTGGATACCAGGAGGATGTTTCCCCTTGTGGGAGAGACTAGAACCAGGGGGCACAGTTTAAGAATAAGAGGTCTACCATTTAAGACGGAGCTGAGGAGAAATTTTTTCTATTAAAGGATCATAAGTGTGTCTGGAATTCTCTTCCCCAGATAGCAGTGGAGGATGGGTCATTGAATTTATTCAAGGCAGAGTTAAGATTTTTGATTGACAAGGGAGTCAAGCATTATGGGGGGCAGACAGCAAAGTGGAGTTGAGACCACAACCATTTCAGTCATGATCTTATTGAATGGTGGAACAGGCTCGAAGGACTGAATGGGCTATTCCTTCTTCAAAGTCCTATGTTCCAATATTCAGACCCTTCAGCCTGTTCTGTCATTCATTTCGATCATGGCTGATCTGTACCTTAACTCCATTTACCCACCTTTGAGTCATATCTACAATACCCGTACCTCAGGCCTACATATATTGTAAACAAATACATCTTTACAGTAAGTGCAGATGCAGACACACACACAGCACTAAAGCTTCCATTTGTGCATCTCCTTTAAAGAAGAAAAAATAAGGGGCTTCACAGTAGACAAGAAAAGGACACAGAGCCAAAGAGGGAATCTAGACAGCTGATGGCACAGCCATCAATCCGGGGTGAAGGAAGTGGTGGATGAACAAGAGGCCAAAGTCAAAATAATGAAGAGATCCTGGGGGGTGGGGGTGGGCGTTGTAGGTCTGGAGAAGATTAACAAGATAGGGATGGGTAAGATCATGAAGGAGTTTAATTACAAGGGTGCAAATTTTGAATTGAAGACTTAGAAGGACCAGACAGCAACGTAGGTCAGCCAGGACAGAGTGATTGGGTCTTAGTGCGTGATAGAATAAGGGCAGCAGAATTTTGATTGAGCTGTGTTTATGGAAGATAAGAGACATTGGAGTAATTGAATCAGGGTTACAACAGCAGGTGAGCAGAGGCAGGCACAGACACAGGCATGTAAGAGTTACTAGAAGGGCAGTGTAGGAAGTATAGGGAAGTGGGATCAGTTTGGAATTGATGCAGGGCTTTGGTGATACGGGTTAGATGGGTTAAATACATAGCAAAGTCCCTTTTACACTGTTGCATCAAATGCTCCTAGGGTTTTTTGTTTTATTCATTTATGGGACGTGGACTCACAGGACAGAACCACACGTGGTTCAAGAAGGCAGTTCACCACCACCACCTTCTCAAGGGCAATTAGGGATGAGCAATAAATACTGGTCTAGCCAGCGGTGCCCACATCCCATAAATGAATTAAAAAAAGAGACACCTACTCAAGGGGCATTTGACGCAACAGTGTAAAAGGAGCTTTGTTATGTATTTAACCCATCTAACCTGTATCCCCATTGCCCTGCATCAATTCCAAACCAATCCCACTGCCCTGCACTTTCCCCATAGTCCTGTATCTTTCTCTTTTTCAAATATTTATCCAATTTTCCATTAAAAGATGTAATGGCCTCTGCATCACCCATTCCCTACATTTACATCATTGTACACGCCAACAACTCTGTGTTAAGAAATTTCTTCTAACCTCTCTCCTCATTCTCTCAATTACAATGTTAAATCAGGGACCTCTCTGTTCCGGTGGGAACATTCTAAGTTTCTCAAGTCTCTCCCATAACTAGAGTTCCCCATCACTGTCATCATCCTGGTAATCTATATTGTACATTCTCTTCCCGAAAGGACTTTAGTTCAGTTTGGTTTTTAATGACAATCTGACTATATGGTCACCTTTACTGACACCATATTTTTATTTCCACTGAACTGAAATTTTCAAATCATGTGAATTTACCTCACATTCTCAAGATTTTTAGTATGAGCCTTTGGACAACTAAGCTAGTAATATAACCTCTACATACCCTTTTATTTATAAATCCCCAAATTAGGAACACAGGAACAGGAGGTGCCCATTCAATCCCTTGGGGTCTACCGATCTGCAATTATACTGGCCTTTCTGAATCGGTACTGATCTGAGCTACTCAATGGATAGGCATCATGTACTCTCTGGTGAGGGTTCCCAGGACAACTTCCTCATGAAGCAGCACATCCATTGGCTCTTTGACAGGAGACTTTTTGCTGGGACAGTCTGACAACTGAAAACAGGGTCTGTCCGATGCCTCCAAACTACACTCCCTATTACTCTACTTTGTCGTGAGACTTCAACCTCCTACAACAAACTCCCCCACCCTCCCTATCTCTTTGACATCCTTGGAAAAGTATTTAAAATTCATTGCAAACTGTTATATAACTTGAAAGAATACTTCCCTGCCTAGGTGCAACCACTTAACGTTAAGTGGGCATATCTCACATGGGTAGCATGTCCTGCTTTCATAGGGCCACAGAACTGGAGCTATACATTCAAGAAAACAGCAGTGCAGCTTGGTGACTAGATTAACCACTGGGTCCTTCAACTTTTTGAAAGAAAATTGCATAGCTGATTGATAAAGCAGACATTGAGGGATATAGGGAGTGACAGATAATGCAATTAGATTGGGTGGGTTATTGAAGAGTATGGGGAGCGAAAAGGAGGGTGGAATTAGACTGGGTGGGCCAATAAATAGTTTGGGGAGTGAGAAGGAGAGCAGGGTTGGACAGGGTGGAGTAATAAAGCATACAGGGAACAAACAGGAGGGCAGAATTAGACTGGGTGGCTCATGCACAGAAAAACACCAACGGTCAAATGGCCTGCTTCTAAGTTGGAATGTTCCATAATTCTAAACTGCTCTGAAGTAAACTGAGCACATTCTTGTAATGTGAAACTGCCACAACGGATTCTGTGGAAGCCTTTAAATTCCAAGCAGCAAGCTTAATGTACGCAGCAGTGCTACCCAATGCTACAGCGACAACAAGGGAAGTCACCCAAGTCAAACACCAAACTCAATGGAGAGCGGGTGCATGCTAAGATAATTATACTAATATCGCAATGTGGTGGCAAGGCATTCATTTCAGTAAAATTATTTTCTTGGAGCAAGGTGTTCCACTGTTGAATGTAGTCAGGAAGGTTTTGTTTTCAGTAGGGCAGATATTCGGGACAGGCGCTGACCACAGCATCTGGAGCCTGATACAAAGCACATTCTGTTGAGACACGCTGGTAAACGCTGAAGTAAAAACAGACCCTGCTACTGTAAAAACAACACAGTGAGGCTGCGGCTGAAGCCAAAGCCCCACAGGCAATCCTACTGCTTTTGTTTCAAGATGTCGGAGAGTCAAACCAACACATGCACGCGCATAAATTCTACAGGCTAGAATTCCTGACCATTTCCTTTTTATTCTCAACCCCCAATTTGTAATGGTAACTGCAATTTGGGTTGAACGAATATCTGATCGCAGCTAGCTTCTGTTATCTGTCCTGAGGGAGCGCCGCACTGTTGGAGGGTCAGTACTGAAATGTCAGAGGGTCAGTACTGAGGGAGCACCACAATGTTCGAGGGTCAGTACTGAGGGAGCGCCGCACTGTCGGAGGGTCAGCACTGTGGGAGTGCCGCAATGTCGGAGGGTCAGTACTGAGGGAGCGCCGCACTGTCGGAGGGTCAGTACTGAGGGAGCGCTGCACTGTCGGAAGGGGATTACAGAGGGAGTGCAGCAGAGTGGGAGGCGCAGCATGGAGGGAATGTAGCACCATCAGAGGTGCTATCTTTTGGATGAAACCTTAAAGTGACTCTCCATCTGCCTCTCAGAAGAACAGAGGGAAGGTCTGTCACAAGGTGAAAGACAGGACAGATTAAATAATAAAAGGTTTTTTACTGGTTCATTTTCTTCTCGTTTCTTAATTCCTTTATTTTGCACTTGCTATCCTGCCATTCACACTTCATCCAGACACATCTTTTATTTCTTTGCCTGTCCCATAACCAGTCCCTTTGGCTTTTGTACCATGAAGCCTTTTGTCACTTAATCTCTCCTGCCCTCCACCCTATCACAATCTTTCCCTTTACTTCTTCCCTCCCCCTTTCATTTGCTCAAAACCTATCACATCTGTAACTTTTCTCTGTTCTGTTGAAAGGTCAGGGACCCGAAACGTTAACTCTGTTTCTCTCTCCACAAATGCTGCCGGACCTGCTGAGTATTTCCAGCACTTTGTTTTTATTTCAGATTTCCAGCATCCTCGGTATTTTGTTTCTGCAATATTCTGAGATATTACAGCTGAGAATAAACCAACCTGTTCCATGTATCTTCTGCTTGCCAGTGCCTCTCTCCCAACTTCTCCCTTGTGGGCACTGAGGCTATCATGGAGATGACTTCAAATAGTCGCTGACTATCTACATAGTAAAGTGTCGGTACCTGGGTCTGCACCCAAGGCCAGAGACAGATTGAAAAAATGTTTATTTTTCAGCTCCAAGTGAAACATTTTTATACTTATAATCCATTGTAGAAAACTCTCTCCAATAAACTAATCTCCCTGTGTTGTGTGCATGCCAGATGGATGGGTGCCATGTGGTTGAAAGACAGTGAACACTCCAAGATGAAAGAACAATGGGAGGTCTGGCACTCCACGAGGACACTGTAAGTTTGAGTCGGCACTAAACTTCATATTTTCCATTGCAATGCTACCCGTGCTTTCCCTTGCAACAAAGCCATCCAATATGTGTGGCTTCATACATTGGGGAGGGTACACCAAAATGGGGAAGTGGGATAGACTATAAAAGTGGCACCTCTCTGATATATGAATGGGGAGCCCAGGTCCTAGACTGGAGCAGAGAGACTTTATTTTAGCAAGGTGAGTCTGTGAGCACAGCTCTGCCCACGGAGGCTACACACTCACCCAGAAAGCTCCTCATCGCTATGGAGTGAGTGGAATAGTTGGACTGAGGTTAGCAAAGAACAATGGTCATAGCCAGGTTGGTGATTATTCAATCACACCACCAGTGGCTGTGGCCAATTTGCTGCTCTGTCTTTCCATTCCTGGTCTGGTCAGTTTGAGAAATGCCCATTAAGCTGGGAGTGAGTGATCTGTTCACTCTTGTGCTTTGTTCTCGTCAACAGAGAGGAAATTGCAAGAGGCAGGGATGACCTTTCATACTCCAAGTGAGAGAAAGGGCCCTATTAAAACCATAGACTCACATCTGACCACTCTGAGGAGAAGCATATCCCTCAAACAAGGCATAGTTAAAGATTATAGCCTTCAAATAGAAAGTTAGTGAGTGGCACTAGCCAAGAAGAACTTCAAAGTGCTTACTATTCAGAACAGGAATGCCTCAGCAGTCATGTAGAGACTGATCCCAGGGGAGCCATGAAAGAATGTATTTTTATTGAATCATATAATTAAATAAAGCATGGCAAGTCAATCATAGACTACTGGTGCTTAGAAATCCAAGCACTATTCCAAGTTAGCCAAAAGAATGCCTCCATTTGTTCCTCTTTGCTGTTCCTTTGTTCAATGCTGTCTGAAGACATTGTCTTCGGGTCGAAGGTGGTACGGGTGGTGATGCTGTTTTGTTTTCAGTCCCTGATTTCAAAGGTTGTCATATATGGGCCAATTTCACTCAGTCAACGTGTTTCTGCACAGAATCCAGAAGCAGGGAGAGGAGCTGCAAAGGGCAGAAGCCCATGATTCAGCAATCGCTTGCTGAACACTGGAATTTCTCAATGCTTTATAAAACAGAACATGATGGAAACGCACAGAGGTTTAAGCAGCAATTGCCAGAGAGAAGACAGTTAAACATTTCCAGTCAAATGAAGACTGCTGTGTATTGCAACATTTCACTTCCAACTCAGATTTCCCTATTCCTCTCATCTCTACTTCAACTTTAGAATGACACTTTATAGAACAACTCCATCCAAATCACTCAAAATCAACTCTTCTTAGAATCATAGAGTAGTAAGGACAGAAACAGGCCACTCAGCACATTAAGTTAACTCCTATTCCAGGTTTCAAATATTGACCCTCATTTTCAGGCCACGATGACAACATGAACTCAAAAACAGCTTCTCGGATGACAAATGCAGTCTCCCACATCCCAAGCCAAATTTTAAAATAGTCCATGTCCGGAAAATATGCTGACTCTCTCTAAGGTACAAGTCCCCTCCTGCCCTGAAGGTGCTGACGCTCACTGGGGTACAGATGCCCTCCTCTCCTGAATGTGCTGACTCTCACTGGGGTACAGGTCCCCATCCTCTCCTGAAGGTGCTGACTCTCACTGGGTACAGGTCCCCATCTCTCCTGAAGGTGTTGACTCTCACTGGGGTACAGGTCCCCCTCCTCTCCTGAAGGTGCTGACTCTCACTGGGGTACGGGTCCCCCTCCTCTCCTGTAGGTGCTGACTCTCACTGGGGTACAGGTCCCCATCTCTCCTGAAGGTGCTGACTCTCACTGGGGTACGGGTCTCCTCCTCTCCTGAAGGTGTTGACTCTCACTGGGGTACAGGTCCCCTCCTCTCCTGAAGGTGCTGACTCTCACTGGGGTACAGGTCCCCATCTCTCCTGAAGGTGTTGACTCTCACTGGGGTACAGGTCCCCTCCTCTCCTGAAGGTGCTGACTCTCACTGAGGTACAGGTCCCCATCTTTCCTGAAGGTGCTGACTCTCACTGGGGTACGGGTCCCCTCCTCTCCTGAAGGTGCTGATTCTCACTGGGGTACAGGTCCCCCTCCTCTCCTGAAGGTGCTGACTCTCACTGGGGTACAGGTCCCCCTCCTCTCCTGGAGGTGCTGACTCTCACTGGGGTGCGGGTCCCCTCCTGCCCTGAAGGTGCTGACTCTCACTGGGGTATGGGTCCCCCTCCTCTCCTGAAGGTGCTGACTCTCACTGGGGTACAGATCCCCCTCCTCTCCTGAAGGTGCTGACTCTCACTGGGGTACAGGTCCCCCTCCTCTCCTGAAGGTGCTGACTCTCACTGGGATACAGGTCCCCTCCTCTCCTGAAGGTGCTGACTCTCACTGGGGTATAGGTCCCCTCCTCTCCTGAAGGTGCTGACTCTCACTGGGGTACAGGTCCCCTCCTCTCCTGAAGGTGCTGACTCTCACTGGGGTATAGGTCCCCTCCTCTCCTGAAGGTGCTGACTCTCACTGGGGTATAGGTCCCCTCCTCTCCTGAAGGTGCTGACTCTCACTGGGATACAGGTCCCCTCCCCCCCCTGGGCTACAGGTCTCCCCCGCACTTGAAGTTGTTGAATTTTGCTCCTGCAAGGTTCAGATCAGCTAATTAATCAAATAGGAGGGATCCAAACTGAGTCCATCCTGTCCTGTGAGGCTCACTAGCACACCTGGCATTGCAAATGAATTTCCCAAATGAACATATCGAAGCAATCATTTGTTTCCTTTGTTCTGTTACTCACAAAATATGTGACCCTATCTAAACACTCCAGTGTGCACTTTCCCCATGTATTTCACCAGCCCTATGTATGCTCCCAAAGTTAACTGCATGATTGAGGTCACTGGAGCACATGGCTCACCTATTTCTGAGCAGAAAGCTAACTGTCCATTGAATTGAAAAGAGGGATGTTAGTGTAGGCTGCTGGCTGGTGTCCAGGGCGCATGAGGTTATGCTGTTGCTGTCCATTAACTGTGAACATGAACACTACGGCTTGGCTCAGAGCAGCCACACATGGTTTCTGTAATCTTCAAATTAAAACAAAAGCCTGCATTGAGTGACATGCCCCTACAGCTGCATTCACCACTACACATCCCAGTTGTTTGAAATAAGTGGCAGGAATCATTAAGTGATAACATCAGGCTGCTCATACAGAGCTGGGAAACACCAGAAAGGAAGCAAGATTAGAAATGAACAGTCAAACTAAACATTATTCAACAGATAACTATATCACAATTTGAGCAAAGTTACACAAAAGACTGTCATCATTTTAAAGAATGGGGACCAGCATACAGACTGCCACAGGGCTCAATATTGAGTTCTTCCACAACCAGTGCAATGTGGCTACAATCTGTACTATCCAGAAGATGCTGTGCAGCAACTCTCTTCAGAACCAAGAAGGACAAGGCCAGCAATGTCATGGGAACAGCATCATCTCTAAGTTCCCCTCCAGTTGCACACCATCCCAACTTGGAAATATATCACTGCTGCTGGGTCAAAATCCTGGAACTCCCTCCCTAACAGCACTGTGGGTGTACCTACACCATAGGAACTGCAGCGGTTCAAGAAGGCAACTCACCACCACCTTCTCAGGATGGGTAATAAATACTTGCCTTGCCAGAAATGCTCATATCCCCAGAAGGTTACTTTTTATTAAAAATACACACAAACTCCTTGACATTCACTCTGTACTGTTGTGCAATTTGTGGAGGTCACTTAAAGCAGGAGGGATCCTGACCCTCAGCAAGAAACAGTCAATCGGAAACATATTTTCCTTCGACTCCCTATTGTTTTTGAAGGGAAAGCAGTTTCCAGGAACGCCTCCGCACACTATTCTGGCTTGTATCCAGCGTAATACTGGTGTAATACTCTGACTCTGTTAAGGAAACGCAATCCCGTGGTTATTTAATAATAAAACTGCACAGGCCAAAGGGGATCTCTGCTGTATAAACGCACTTAATGAATTCCAGGTCAGACTGGCGATACACCTGCGATCACTAGCTCACACCAAATTAGCAAGCAGCATGCGATATCGGCTGTTGGGAATAACACAGCAGCTAGATTAACAGTGGCGACTTGTATAGTGAGTTTGACAGGAGCCGGAACCCTGCCTAAGCTTTTCCTTTTCCATTTCCCAGAGATGCTGAGGCCAAGTGCAATAAGCCCACTGCTCCCCAGTCCCACTTGGGATAGATTAGGAAGAAGACAGGGGTCCCTCCTGGCCAAGGACCTCATCACATGGTACATGTGCTCACAAGGTGATGAATGAGCCTTCCAGTCCATTTTCCAAAGCAAATCTAATGCCACAGTTATAGCTCACTGAAACTCCATGGAATAAGGCCATTTGGCCCCACGAGTCCGTGTTGGTGTTCATCTCCTAAACAACCAGTATCCTAATTCCACATACCCATCCTGTTCCCATTATCCTTTCCTTCTACTACCTAACTAAATTAAATATCGACATGGTTTCTGCTTCATTCACAGCTTTACAACTCTTTATGCAAAATAGTTTCTCCTGCTCTCTGTCTTAATTCTCTTCCATTTAAATCAAGGAATTGGCAGACCACGAGTTAATGTAGATCAGCAAGCACAGGGATGATGATGGAATTGGAGTGGTATGAGTTAAGGTAAGGGCAGCAGAGTCTTAGGTGAGTTTAAGTTTATGGAGGGTGAAAGAAGGGAGGCTGGCCAGGAGAGTACTGGAATAGTCAAGTCTAGAAGTAACAAAGGCATGGACAACTGCTTCACCTAATGAAGGTTGGAGGCCAGGGCAGAGTCAGGCAATGTTCTAGAGCTGGCAAGTGGTCTTGGTGATGGCGTGGGTATGTGGTTGGAAGCTCAGTTTGGGGTCAAATACAATACCAAGGTTACCTCAGATGGTGCCCAGGGAGAGGAATACAGTTGATATGTAGGGGTTGGAGACAAAAGGGCCTCAAACGCATGTTCAGACCTAATGTCAGTCTGGCACATATCTGGCATAGATAAAGTAGGCTCATGTAGTGGAGTGAGCGTTAATGCACTGTCTGAGAGTGTGGTGGAGGCAGATTCAATTGTGGTTTTCAGCAGGGAATTGGATAAGCAGCTGAAATGAAATAAATTGCAAGGTTACAGGGAAAGTGCAGGGGAGTGGGACCAGTTACACTGCCCTTGCAGACAGCTGGCATTTTTTTTTATTCATTGGATGAGGACGTCGATGGCTATGCCCATCTCTAAATTGCCCTTTTTTTCAGAGGACATTTAAGAGGGTCTGAAGTCACACGTAGGCCAGACCAGATAAGGATACCAGATTTCCTTCCCTAAAGGACATTAGTGAACCAGGTGGGTTTTTACAACAAGATAAATTGTAATCATTTCAGATTTTTACTGAAATCAAATTCACCATCTGCTGTGGTGGGATTCGAACCCGAGCATTACCCTGGATCTCTGGAATACCAGTCCAGTGAAAATACCACTAGGCCATAGCCTCCCTTGTGAACTTGATGGGCCAAATTGCCTCCTGTACTATAAATATTCTATAATTCTATTCTAAATTAGGTCCAGCATTGCAACCAGCTTTCTCTGCCCCTGAATTCAGCTTCACTGCATGCCATGCTGAGGATAAAACGTCAAAGCCAATGAAGTACTTTTGAAGTGTGGTCACTGTTCTATCATAGGAAGGGTGGCAGCCAAATTCCACACAGCACGATCCCATACACATCAACAAGATAATGGCCAGGCAATCTGATTTTGGTCATCTTTATTGAGGGATAAATATTGGCCAGGAGACCAGGGAGAATTCTAGAGCTCATCTTCGAATAATGGCCGACTTTTACACCCACCCCAGAGGGCAGGAGGCGCCTCATCTTGTTCAAAGGACAGCATCTCTGACAGTGCTGCACTCGAGTGTTGAACTGGATTAGGTACTCAAGTCTGTGGAATGCGACTTGAACCTATGACTTTCTGACTCAGAGGCGAGAGTGCGGCCCACTGAACCACATCTTACACAATGGGCAGAATTTTACACCTTGTGGGCAGACATGCGCCCAACCCGATCGGGCGCAAAGTAGCACGTGAAGATGGCGGGCGAGCATCCTGATGTTGTTCCACATGCATGCAATCTTCAGGTGGGCGGGTATGCGTGGGTGTCGGAGCCATGCCTGCCATCAATTAAAAGGCCACTTAAGGCCATTAAAGACCCAATTGATCGTGATTTTACATTGCCTGTGTGATTTTGCACTCGTCACACAGGCAAAACAGCCTGCCCACATTTTGCAAAACCTCATCCACAGGCGGGGTGAAAAGGGTCAGCAGCCTTGTCATTGTGAGGAGTTTAGGAGATAGTTTGCTGCTGGTTGTTTATTTGAACTTGACAGCTTCATCTCTGTTCTGAGCTTCATTCTTAGCGTTTCTGGCTTTCATTTCAGGACTCGTTAGTGTCTCCAAGGCCCCCGTGTGGACCCTTCCAGGTGCCAGACAGCCTCCCTCCCCCGGTAAAGGGAATTGTGCTCTTGTCTGAGGAAGAAGAGAAGGGCAGAAGGGGGAGGAGGCCAGGTGTCCCAATGCAGCCAACAGAGGAGGGGCCTGTGGGAGGAGAGGCGCAGGACCAGCAGGTAGTTCAGTGTGGAAGGTGCCGCAGAAGACGCCACTATCCTGCTGCCAGGGTTTACAGGCAGCGATGCAACTACCTCAATATGTCCGCATGTAGGCCAGACCAGGTAAGGACAGCAGATTTCCTTCTCTAAAGGGTTTTTACGACAATCGGCAATGGTTTCATGGTCCTCATTAGACTTTTAATTCCAGATTTTTATTGAATTCAATATTCAAATTCTGTGGTGGGATTCGAACCCGGGTCCCCAGAGCATTACCCTGGGTCAAGCTGGTGACAGAAACTTTGTTCAGGTGGGTAATTACATTTTTCATTTCCGTATGGATGAGGCCAGCCAGGCTGAGCGAGCAAGAGACTTTACAGTGATTGCTGGGTCCCCCTGTATCCAGGGTGCAATCGACTGCACACATGTGGCCATCGAGGTGCCAGTGGGTCAGCCAGGTGCCTTCATCAACAAGAAGGGCTTCCACTCGATGAACGTCTAGATAGTGTGTGACCACTGGACGCAGATTCCGCAAGTCTATGCAAAGTACTTTGGCAGCTCCCATGACGCTGACATCTTGAGACACTCACAGGTGCCGAGGCTATTTAGTGCTCCAGCCTGTCTGGATGGATGGCTGCTGGGTGACAAGGGATATCCGTTGAAAAGGTGGCTTCTGACGCCTCTCCACCACCCAAAAACAGAGGCACAGCATTATAATAGGAGTCATGCCTCCACAAGGGTGGTGGTAGAGAACCATAGGTCTTCTGAAGATGCGCTTCCAATGCCTGGACTGTTCAGGGGCAGCACTACAAAGACCCCCAGAGCGGGTGTCACTTATACTGGTTGCATGCTGCGCTCTCCACAGTCTGGCACTGGTAAGGAGGGGACTTGCTGGAGGAAGAGGGTCTTGACGCAGCTCCACAGGCCACAGAGGATGAATCCAGTAGTGAGTCAGAAGAGGAGCAGGGCGAGGAGAATGCTGAGGGCATGGAGGCAGACCTTTGCATCCTTCAGGGAGGCATGGAAGCCTTGATCCAACACTGCTTCAGCTAGGCTGCTAAAGATCAGCTTCCACCTCATGCCAGGACTGTCACCACCATCGAGGATGTCTGCAATGACCCTTTCATTTGGACCCAAAGTCCACTCAGTGCCCGTTCAATAAAGTTTAGAACCACCCCCACCCCCACAACAGAGCTGGGACCAGTGTCCTTGCGGGGGCTTTTGCTTGTTCTGTTGGGGAGTATTTAAACTAGTGTGGCAGGGGGATGGGATCCCAGGAGTAGGGTCAGATAGGTCAGATTCAGATCAGAAAAATGGAGGTAGAACATTAGCTAGGGACGTTGTGATAGACATGGAGTTACAGGAGAAGCAAAGTTTTAAAAGTGTCCAGCAAGGGAAATTGACGAGGTTAAACTGTTTATACTTCAATGCAAGGAGTATTACAAACAAGGTAGATGAGTTAAGGGCACAGGTAGACACATGGCAGCAGGATGTCATTGCTATAAGAGAGACCTGGCTAAAAGAGGGATAAAACTGGCAGCTAAATATCCCTAGTTATAGTGTCTTCAGACATGATAGAGTAGGAGATAAAAAAGGAGGGGGGTAGCACTAATGGTTGAAGAATCAATTCCAGTTGTGAGAAGGGATGATATACTAAATGGGTCAACAAACGAGGCTTTATGGATTGAGCTCAGAAATAAAAAAGAGGCAGTCACACTACTGGGAGTATACTACAGACCCCCAAACAGTGAAAGGGAGATAGAAGAACAAATATGTAGGCAAATTTCTGCTTGTAAGAACAAGAGGGCAATAATAGTAGGAGACTTCAACTATCCCAATATCAACTGGGATTCAAACAATATAAGGGGCACTGAGGGAGAAAAATTCATGCAGTGTGTCCAGGAAAATTTTTTCAACCAATTAGTGACAAACCCAACGAGAGGAGATGCAATTCCAGACCTAGTCTTGGGAATGAAGAAAGGCAAGTGGGTGAAGTGACAGCGACCATATCAGGGACAGTGATCACAATTCAGTCAGATTTAGCATTACCATGGAAAAGGACAGAGATAAGGCAGGGGTAAAAGTCTTGAACTGGGAGAAGGCAAATTTTGCAGAAATGAGAAGGGACTTGGCTGAGGTGGACTGGACAGCACTGCTGGAGGATAAAACAGTGGAAAGCCAGTGGGAAGCACTAAAAAGCGAGATCCCAATTGTACAAAGTAGACATGTCCCCTACAAAAATAAGAGTGGTACTGCCAAATCTAGACTCCCCTGGTTGTCTAGAGGAATACAGGGGAAGATCAAACAGAAAAAGAAAGCGTAAGATAGGCACAAAGAGCTAAGCACTGCAGATAGCCTAGACAAATATAGGAAGTGCAGGGACGAAGTAAAAAGGGAAATAAGGAAATCAAAGAGAGGGCATGAAAAAAGATTAGCAAGTAAAGTTAAAGATAACCCAAAGATGTTTTACCAATAGATTAATGCTAAAAGGTTAGTTAAGGAAAAAGTGGGACCTATCAGAGATGAAGATGGAAACTTGTGTGTAGATGCAGAGGCTGTGGGAAGGGTTTTGAATGAATATTTTGTCTCCGTGTTTACAAAGGAAAGGGAGGATGTAGACATAGTAGTCCAGGGGGAACGCTGCGAGATGTGTTAGTCATAAAGGGATAGTCATAAAGAGAGAGGAAGTACTCGAAGGGTTGAAATCCTTGAAAGTTGATAAATCACCAGGGCCAGATGGATTGTTTCCGAGGCTGCTGAAGGAAGTCAGGGAGGAGATAGCAGATGTCTGAGGATGATCTTCCAATCTTCACTAGATGCAGGGGAGGTACCGGAGGACTGGAGAAATGCAAACGTAGTTCCATTGTTTAAAAAGGGATCAAAGGAAATGCCAAACAATTATAGGCCAGTTAGTCTTACATCGGTGGTGAGCAAATTAATAGAATCAATCCTGAGAGATAGGATTTACTGTCATGTGGAAAGGCATGGACTAGTCAGGGATGGTCAGCATGGATTGGTTAAAGGAAGGTTTTGCCTCACAAATTTGATTGAATCCTTTGAAGAAGTAACAAGAAGGGTTGATGAAGGTAGTGCAGTGGATGTTGTGTACATGGATTTTAGCAAGGCATTTGACAAGGTCCCACATGACAGATTGGTCAGGAAAGTAAAAGTCCATGGGATTCAGGGTAATGTGGCAAACTGGATAAAAGGTTGGCTTTGTAACAGGAAACAAAAGGTAATGGTCAATGGATGCCCTTGTGAATGGAAAGTTGTCTCAAGTGGTGTTCCACAGGGCTCGGTGTTGGGACCCTTGTTGTTTGTGTTATATATTAACGATCTGGGCGTGAACGTGGGGGGCACGATTGGGGAATTTGCAGATGACACAAAGATTGGCCGAGTAGTGGATAGTGTAGAGGATAGCCATAATCTCCAAAACAATATAGATGGGTTGGCGGAGTGGGCAGTGAAGTGGCAGATGGATTTTAACATAAAGAAGTGTGAGGTCATACATTTAGGGAGGTCAAACAGTTACAGGGATTACAAAATAAATGGGAATATACTAAGAGGAGAAAATGAAGTGAGAGATCTTGGTGTACAAGTACACAGGTCCCTGAAGGCAGCAGTTCAAGTAGACAAGGTTGTAAAGAAGGCATATGGAATGCTCTCCTTCATGGCAGAGGTAAAGAATATAAAAGTAAGGATATAATGTTGGAATTGTATAAAACACTGGTGAGGCCACAACTGGAGTATTGTGTGCAGTTCTGGTCACCACATTACAGGAAGGACATAATAGCTCTGGAGAGTGCAGAGGAGGTTTACAAGAATGTTGCTAGGGTTAGAAAAGTGTAGCTACGAGGAGAGATTGGATAGGTTGGGGTTATTTTCCTTAGAACAAAGGAGGCAGAGAGGTGACTTGATTGAGGTGTAAAAAATTATGAGGGGAATAGATAGAGTGGACAGGACAAAATTGTTTCCGTTGGTGGAGAATTCTAGAACCAGGGGACATAGATTCAAGATAAGTGGCAGAAGGTGTAGGGGGGACATGAAGAAGAACTTTTTAACGCAGAGGGTTGTGGGTGTCTGGAATTCGCTGCCCAAGTTAGTGGTAGAGGCAGAAACTCTAAACTCTTTTAAAAAGTACCTGGATCTGCACCTCAAGTGCTGTAAGCTGCAGGGCTATGGGCTGGGTGCAGGAAGGTGGGATTAGAAAGGGCGCCTGGGTGTCCTTGGGCTGGCCTGGACAAGATGGGCCGAATGGCTTCCTTCTGTGCTGTAACTTTTCTATGGTTCTATTAACCTGAACAGTTATTTAAATCCATAAAGTACTTCATTGTATAAAACATGTGAAGACAACCTTTTGGTATGGGAAGGGGCTGTATAAATAGAAGGATTCTGTTTGATTTCCTTTCTATAGATAGAAGCAATGTTATGATTAAAGATCTCTTCTTCATATCATGGCTGCACCTTGAAATTGCACTTAATTGACTCCAAAAGACCTGGAATCCAGGGACATAACCGTCTCAGCCTGAAAGTAAGAGCTGCTAACTTTATACCATTCACAATGGAGCTGTGCTGCTGGTGCCTTGTGTGCGCCTCTGCCCTTCATGGGGCCCCTCCCCCTTTACCTAGTGCCATGCTTGTCTCCTCCCCCTTTACCTGATGCCATGCTTGTCTCCTCCCCCTTTACCTGGTGCCATGCTTGTCTCCTCCCCCTTTACCTGGTGCCATGCTTGTCTCCTCCCCCTTTACCTGATGCCATGCTTGTCTCCTCCCCCTTTACCTGGTGCCATGCTTGTCTCCTCCCCCTTTAGCTGGTGCCATGCTTGTCTCCTCCCCCTTTACCTGGTGCCATGCTTGTCTCCTCCCCCTTTAGCTGGTGCCATGCTTGTCTCCTCCCCCTTTACCTGATGCCATGCTTGTCTCCTCCCCCTTTACCTGATGCCATGCTTATCTCCTCCCCCTTTACCTAGTGCCATGCTTGTCTCCTCCCCCTTTACCTGGTGCCATGCTTGTCTCCTCCCCCTTTAGCTGGTGCCATGCTTGTCTCCTCCCCCTTTACCTGGTGCCATGCTTGTCTCCTCCCCCTTTAGCTGGTGCCATGCTTGTCTCCTCCCCCTTTACCTGGTGCCATGCTTGTCTCCTCCCCTTTACCTGGTGCCATGCTTGTCTCCTCCCCCTTTAGCTGGTGCCATGCTTGTCTCCTCCCCCTTTACCTGGTGCCATGCTTGTCTCCTCCCCCTTTAGCTGGTGCCATGCTTGTCTCCTCCTCCTTTACCTGATGCCATGCTTGTCTCCTCCCCCTTTACCTGGTGCCATGTTGTCCTGTTATGATCTCTGCAGAGACCAACCAATAACTTTTAAAGATAAATTTGAACTTCCAATTAATAGCGGAAAGGATGACACAACAAGACTTCACATTTTAAGACTTTTACTGTAACAAAATACTAAAAGCACTATTCACTAAGCATCATCTTTGCAGGCAACTAATATTTTAAACCACAAAGCAGAACGTTTGCCATCAGCTTTTAGTACAACCGAAAATAGATTTCGGATATTCACAGGTATATTTTACACAGTCCTTTAATTAGACATTCAATTCTCCTGCACCTAGTCCAAGGTGATTCTTCGCTCCAGAGGGTTTACTTATGTTCTTTTCCTTTCTCAGCCTGGGAACTTTTAACCTCAGAACTATCTTACAGAGTGAGATTTTTTTTCCTGGAGATTCTTCCTCTAGCACAAGTGAGGCGAATCTTCCAGCCTTGTTTTAACACCTCATGAATTTGGTCTTTTCAATCTGGGTGCGAGCTCCCACCCACATTCCTGTGTGGTGAACCACAGTGTCCTGATGCCTATAGCTGCTCTTCCTCGCCAGGATCCTGGCAGACTAACATTGCCTGTGAGTTTTCAGGGATACCTTAAACTCTTCTCCTTCTAAAGCCCATCTCCATGGCAACGTGAATCACATAGGCCTTGTATCCAGGGAGAAATGCTGATTAGCTATCCTTGGAATCCCAACTCTCTTTTATCTTGGAAGTCAATGGGCAGTTTATATCACAACTGTTTACAATCCGAATTTCTCAAAACTTTTCTGGGACTTTGGAGACACTCAGTCTATTCGCAGTTAGCACACAGGCTGCTGCCAGTGTCTCCAAGTGTAAACACCTTGCACCTTCTTCCCAGTAAAACAGTCCGGGCTCCCTTTAATCTCAACAATCAAACCACCCAGGCTTGCTGTCAGGTAGGCTTCAGAATAGGTCACTTGGCCATCTTCATTTTACCTTAAATTAAAAACAGTCCCAAAACATAACCATTTTATAAACCTCATAACTGTAACAGCCCTCCACCCCCTTTACCTGATGCCATGCTTGTCCCTGCCCCTTTACCTGGTGCCGGGCTCGACTGGTATCCAGTAGCTGTCGGGAATGCTGCTGTTGCTGTTGCAGCTGTTGCAGTGCATACTGCAGTTGCTGGCTCCCGGACGTTGGCTTGTATCTCTGCTTTGGAGTCACTCCCGTCACTGTGTTATATGCACACTCAACCTCACGCTCCCAGCTCAGGACATCCATAGGACCTCTGTGAGTGTGTGAGAGTGTGTGTGTATGGATGGAGAGAGAGAGACAGAGAGAGAGAGAGTCCCATGGTTAGCAGGTGGGCACACTGGGCGAAGAGTCAAAAAAGTACTTAATTAACTAAAGTTTATCAATTCCTCTCCTCCCCTGTAAATGCTACATGAGGCTGCATCATTGTATGGCAGCATGGCGTGAATCAATATCTGCCTCCAACTATATCCGCACCCTGTGAGATATTGTTGCTCAGGAGCTGTAGGTGATAGAGCAGAGAGAAAGATTACTGAATGGTACCCGCTCCCCATCCTTCTTCCCACTTCACACATGAGCAACAGCCGGGCAGGGTTGGATGGAACAGTCAAGATTGAGCGAACACATTCTCGAGAGCACCCACTGGGGGTTTGATATGCGCTGCAATTGGCACAGGTTGCAGATAGGGATGTTTACAGTCAAGTTCATTTTCAGGATATGTGCGTAACTGGCAGGGCTGACATTTATTGCCCATCCCAGGTACCTCTGAACTGGAGGATCGAGTGTTCAAGTTCCACTCTAGAGACTTGAACAGGGATTTGAGCACAAAACCCCGCTGACACTTCCAGTGCAATGCTGCCCTGTCAGAAGTGTTGTCTTTTAGATGAGGCATTAAGCTAAGGCCCCATCTGCCCTTTCAGGTAGATGCAAATGATCCCATGTCACTATTTTGAATCAACATTAATAGAGCTTGGAGCTGTGGCTGGAGTCGCTGTGCAGCATCCGCAAGGATGAGATCTTCATGGATAGATTGTACAGTGAGGTGGTCACACCGCAGGTAAAGAGTGCACAGGCAGAAAGGGAATGGGTGACTGCCAGTCAGAGTAAAAGCATTAGGCAGGTAATGCAAGAGTCCCCCGGGTCCGTCTCCATCTCTAACAGATTTTCCATTTTGGATGCTGCTGGGGGGGGCGGGGGGTGGTTTCTCAGGGGAATGTTACACCATTATGGTGTGTTGCCTCTCTGATGCCAGGGTCAAGGATGTCACTGAGCAGCTGCAGGACATTCTGAAGGGGGAGGGTGAACAGTCAGAGGTCGTGGTCCACATCGGTACCAATGACAAAAGTAAAAAGAAGGATGAGGTCCTGAAAGTAGAATATAGGGAGCTAGAAAATAAATTAAAAAGCAGGACCACAAAGGTAGAAATCTCAGGTTTACTCCCAGGGCCGCGTTCTAGCGAGATCAGGAATAGGAGAATAGACCAGATGAATGCGTGGCTGGAGACATGGTGTAGGAGGGAGAAATTTAGATTCCCGAGACAGATTCTGGGAAGATGGGACCTGTACAAGCTGGACGGGTTGCACCTCAGGAGCACCGGGACCAATATCCTCACAGGGTTATTCACTAGCACTGTAGGGGAGGGTTTAAACTAGAGTGGCAGGGGGATGGGAACCTGAGTGGGAGACACAAGAGAGCAAAACACAGATAGGAATGAAAGAGACAGAAAAGTAGAAAGCACAAGTGGAAGGCAGAGGAAACAAGGGCTGGTCGCAAATAGGGCCATAGTACAAAAAAGATTTGTAAAAACATTAAAAAGACAAGTTATTTAAGGATGAAATCAGTGTAATTGTGAGAGGGGATATTGGCTCAGGCAATCTAGATGTAGAATCAGTCTCAATGGAACTAAGAAGCACCAAGGGATGGAAAACATTGGTGGGAGTTGTCTATAGGCCTCCAAACAGTAGTGGTAAGGTAGGGGACAGCATTAAACAGGAAATTAGAGATGCATGTAACAAGGGTGCTACAGTAACCATAGTTGACTGTAATATATATATAGACTGGGCAAACCAAATTAACAATAATAATGTGGCAGATGAATTCCTGAAATGTGTACCAGATGGTTTTCTAGACCAGTATGACAAGGAACTGATGAGGGAACAGGCTACCCAGGTTTGGTATTGTGCAATGAGGAGGAGTTAATTAATAATCTTGTTGTGTGGGGTCCTTTAGGGAACAGTGACCATAACATGATAGAATTCTTCATTAGGATAGAAAGTGAAATGGTCCAATCTGAAACTAGTGTTCTAAATAAAGGAAACTATGAAGTATGAGGCGTGAGTTGGCTAAGATAGATTGGGGGACTTCATTAAAAGGCATGACAGTGGATAGGCAATGACTAACATTTAAGGAACGAATGTATGCATTGCAACAGTTATACATTCCTTTCTGGTGCAAAAACACAGCAGGAAAAGCGGCCCAACCAAGGCTAACAAAAAAAATTAAAGATTATATCAGATCCAAAGAAGAGTCATATAAAGTTGCTAGAAAAAGTAGGTCTGAGGATTGGGAGCAGTTTAGAATTCAGCAAAGGAGGACCAACAGATTGATTAAGAGGGGGAAAATGAAGTATGAGAGTAAACTTGCAAGGAACATAAAAGCAGATTGTAAAAGCTTCTATAAATACGTAAAAAGAAAAAGTTTAGTGAGGACAAATGTAGGTCCCTTACAGTCTGAAACCGGAGAATTTATAATAGAAAACAAGGAATTGGCAGAACAATTAAACAACTATAGTTCTGTCTTCACCGAGGAAGACGCAAATAGCTTCCCAGAAATGTGAGGGGACCAAGGGTCTAGTGAGAAGGAGGAATTGAAGGAAATTAATATTAATAAAAAAATAGTGCTGGAAAAATTTATAGGACTGAAAGCTGATAAATCCCCACAGCCTGATAATCTACATCACAGGATACTAAAGGTGGCAGCTATGGACATAGTGGATGCATTGGTTGTCATCATCCAAAATTCTGTAGATTCTGGAATATCAGTAGGAGGGAAAATGCTAGATAAAAGCAAAATACTGCGGATGCTGGAAAGCTGAAGAATCATACAGACTCGAAACGTTAACTCTGTTTCTCTTTCCACAGATGCTGCTAGACCTGCTGAGTTTTTCTGACATTTTCTGTTTTTGTTTAGGAAAATGCTAGAGTCTATCATAAAGGATGTGATAACAGGACACTTAGAAAATATCAACGGGATTAGACAAAGTCAGCATGGATTTATGATGGGAAAATCATGTTTGAAAACCTACTGGAGTTATTTGAGGACGTAACTAGCAGAATAGGTAAGAGAGAACCAGTGGATGTGGTGTATTTGGATTTTCAGAAATCTTTTGATAAAGTCCCACAAAAGAGGTTAGTGTGAAAAATTAAAGCACATGGGATTGGGGGTAATATATTGGCATGGATTGAGAATTGGTTAGCAGACAGGAAACAGAGAGTGAGAATAAATGGGTCTTATTCAGAGTGGCAGGCGGGTGAGTGAGTGGGCAAATACATGACAGATGCAGTAAAACGTGGATACATGTAAAGTTATCCACTTTGGTAGGAAAAACAGACTGGCAGAGTATTTTTTAAATGGTGATAGATTGGGAAATATTGCTGTACAAAGGGGCCTGGGTGTCCTTGTACACCAATCACTGAAAGCAAGTATGCAGGTGCAGCAAGCAGTTAAGAAGACAAATGGTATGTTGACCTTCATTGTGAGAGGACTTGAGTACTGGAGCAAAGATGTCTTACTGCAGCTGTACAGGGCCTTGGTGAGACCACACCTAGAGTACTGTGTGCAGTTTTGGTCTCCTTGCCTAAGAAAGGATATACTACAGAGCGAGTGCAGCAAAGGTTCACCAAGCTGATTTCTGTGACAGCAGGATTGTCGAATGAGGGTAGATTGGGCCAACTAGGCCCAAATTCACCGAAGTTTAGAAGAATGAGAGGGGGTCTCATTAAAATGTATAAAATTCTGACAGGGATGGAAAGGCTGGATGCAGGGATGATGTTTCCTCTGGCTGGGGTTCTAGAACAAGGGGTCACACTCTCAGGATAAGGGGTAGGCCATTTAGGGCTGCGATGAGGAGAAACCTCTTCACTCAGAGGGTGGTGAACCTGTGGAATTCTCTACCACAGAGGCTGTGGATGCAAAGTCACTGAATATATTGAAGAAGGAAATAGAGAGAGTTCTGGGCTCTAAAGGCATCAAGGGATATGGGGAGAGGGCAGGAGTATGGCATTGAAATACAGGATCAGCCTTGATCATATTGAGCAGCAGAGCATGCTTGAAGGGCCAAATTACCTACTCCTGTTCCTATTTTCGATGTTTCTGTCAAACACTTCCAGGGCAGGTACAGTACGGGGTTAGATACAAAGTAAAGTTCCCTCTACACTGTCCCCATCAAACAGTCACAGGACAGGTACAGCACGGGGTTAGATACAGAGTAAAGCTCCCTCTACACTGTCCCCATCAAACACTCCCAGGGCAGGTACAGCACGGGGTTAGATACAGTATCACACCATCACAGTATCTTTACAGTGCAGGAGGCCATTCGGCCCATCGAGTCTGCACTGGCTCTCTGAAAGAGCATCCCACCTAGTCCCACTCCCCTGCCTTATCCCCATACTCTTGCATATTCTGGAATGTTGTCAGGCTCCATAGCCTTTGCAGTATCCAGTATCTTCAGCCGTTTCTTGACATCACGTGGAGTGAATCGAATTGGCTGAAGACTGACATCTGTGATGCTGGGGACATCTGGAGGAGGCCGAGATGGGTCATCCACTCAATATTGCTGTGAATGCTTCAGCCTTATCTTTTGCACTGCTGTGCTGGGCTCCCCATCATTGGGGATGGGGGTATTTGTAGAGCCTCCTCCTCCAGTGAGTTGTTTAACTGTCCACCACTATTCACGACTGGATGTGATAGGACTGCAGAGCTTAAATCTGATCCGTTGGTTGTGGAACCGCTTAGCTCTGTCTATCACTTGCTGCTTATGCTATTTGGCACGCAAGTAGTCGTGTGTTATAGCTTCACCAGGTTGACACCTCATTTTTAGTTATGTCTGGTGTTGCTCCTGGCATGCCCTCCTGCACTCTTCATTGAACCAGGATTGATCATGGTAGAGTGGGGGATATGCCAGGCCATGAGGTTACAGATTGTGATTAAATACAATTCTGCTGCTGCTGATGGCCCACAGCACCTCATGGATGCCCAGTCTTGAGTTGCTAGATTTGTAGTATGACACAACACGATGGAGGGTATCCTCAATGTGAAGAAGGGACTTTGTCTTCACAAAGACTGTGCGGTGGTCATTCCCACCAATACTGTCATGGACGGATGCATCAGCCACAGACGAGGTCAAATATGTTTCTTCCTCTTGTGGGCTACCTGCTGCAGACCCAGTCTAGCCACTATGTCCTTTAGCCAGCTCAGTCAGTACTGGTGCCACTGAGCCATTCTTAGGGGCATTGAAGTCCCCACCCAGTGGTGTTCAACATGGAGGAGTAAAGATTCATCAGCTGAGGAGGGCGCATTACATAGTAATCAGCAGGAGGTTTCCTTGCCCATATTTGACCTGATGCCAGGAGACTTCATGGGGCCTGGAGTCGATGTTGAGGACTCCCTGGGCAACTCCCTCCCAACTGTATACCACTGTGCTGCCATCTCTGCTGGGTCTGTCCTGCCAGTGGGACAGGACATACCCAGGGATGTCGATGGTGGTGTCTGGGACATTGTAAGGTATGATTCCATGAGTATGACTACGTCAGGCTGTTGCTTGGCTAGTCTGTGAGACAACTCTCCTAATTTTGGCACTAGCACACAGATGTTACTAAGGAGGACTCTGCAGGGTCAACAGGAATGAGCTTGCCATTGTTGTTTCCAGTGCCTAGGTCGATGTCAGGTGCTCTGTCCAGTTTCATTCCTTTTAGACATTTTAGTGGTTCGATACAACTGAGTGGCTTGCTAGGTTATTTCAGAGGGCAATTAAGAGTCAACCACATTGCTGTGGGTCTGGAGTCACATGTAGGCCAGACCAGATCAGGGCAACAGATTTCCTTCCCTAATGGACATTCGTGAAACAGATGGGTTTTTACAACAATCGACATGATTTTATGGTCATCATCAGAATTTTAATTCCAGATCTTCATTGAATTCAAATTTCACCACCTTTGAACCCAGGTCCTTAGAACACGACCTTGGCTCTGTGAATTATAGTCCAGCGACAATATCACTACACCACTGCCTCCCAATTACTTTAAATCTGTGCCCTCTCGTTTTTGATCCTCTCTCAAGTGGGAACTGTTTTTCCCTATTTTCTCTGACCTGAACCCACATGATTTTGAATACCTCTCTCAAACATCCTGTCAGCCTTCCATTTCCCAAGAAAAACAGTCCTGACTTCTGCAATCTCTCTCTAACTGAAGCTTCTCATCCCTGGAACCATTCTTTTGAATCTTTGCTGCTCTCTAAACCTGCCCAGCCACCTTCAATGACTTATGCACATATACACCCAAGTCCCTCTACTCCTGCACCCACTTTAGAATTGTACCCATTATATTGTCTCTCTTCATTCTTCTTACCAAAATGAATCACTTCACATTTCTCCTCACTGAACTTCATCTGCCACCTGTATGCCCATTCCATCACAACTTGCCATGCCAAGGTCTACACCATCTGCCTCATAGTCCACAATGCTTCCAAGTTTTGTATCACCCACAAACTTTGAAATTGTGCCCTGTATACCAAGATATAGGTGATTAATATATATTTTAATATATATATATTATATATATATATATATATATGGAAAAGCAAGGTCCCATCACTGGCCCCTGGGGAACTCCACTACAAACCTTCCTCCAGCCAGAAGAATATCCATTAACCACTGCTCTCTGTTTCCTGCCACTCATCAAATTTTATACGCATGTTGCTACTGTTTCTTTTATTCCATCAGCTATAACTTTGCTCTTAAAGTCTGTTGTGTGGCTGTATCAAATGCCTTTCAGAAGTCCTTGGGCAGAAATTTGCACTGAGCGGGCAGGTGTGCGCCTGACCTGCTTGAGCATAAAATGATGTACAATGATGTCGGGCAAGTGTCCTGGAGTCATCACACACTTGCACGATATTTTGTCAGCGGGCGCATTGCCACCGACAATTAACAGGCAGATTAAGGCCATTAAAGTCACAATTGAATAAAAGTTTTTGCTGCAGCTCCAACCTTACGGTTGGCGGGCGGGTGAAAAGGCCAAGCAGCCTTTGGATTTTTTAAGAAACCTCATTCACGGGCAGGATGAGATTTCCAACAGCAAATAAGAATTAAATAAAAATGTTTAAATTTCATTCATAACATGGCCCTGTTCATGTGACAGAGTCACATGAGGGGATGTGTTTTTAACAGAGGTAACTTTTTTATTTTTATGTTTTTAAATCTTCAGCTCTCTGAGGCAGATCTGCGCCTCGGGGAACTTTCATTGCGCACACTCACATGCATGCGCAAACTTCTGCACTCGCCCTCCTCCTGCCCTCACCTTGGCAGTGCTGCAGCGCATGTTTCATGTTGGCTGGCCATTAATTGGCCAGCCAGTGTGAAATTAATGTCGGGGCCTGATTGCGGGCAGTGGTCATCTTCACAATTATTCACCGGGCCCCCACTGTGTCTGCCCGACGAGGTAAAAATCCTGCCCCATGTATACCACATCAACTGCATTTCCTTCATCAATCCTCATCAAAAAACTCCAGCTACTTCAACAAGTAATCCATACTTTCTTTAATTAACCTGCATTTGTTCATGTGACTTTTGGTTTTGTTCCAAATTACTGTTTCTAGAAGCTTCCCCACCACTGAAGTTAAACTGACTGGCCTGTAGTTGCTGGACTTATCTTGACACTCTATTTTGAGCAAGAGTGTAATATTTGTAATTCTCCAGTCCTCTGGCACCACCCCTCAGTCTAAGGAAGACTGAAAAATTATGGCCAGTGCCTCTGCAATTTCCACTCTCACTTTCCTCAGTATCCTGGGATACATCTCATCCAGTCCTGGTGCCTTATCCACTTTAAGCATAGACAGCTTTTCAATACCTCATCGTTATCAATTTTAAACCCTTCTAGCGTTTGAATTTCCCCCTTTTTCACCATTTCACTAATCTTTGACTCCAATCGATTCGGTCCAAGTCTGTTTTACCCCATTGAAGTCGGATTTATTCTTATTCTGGATTGCTCCTTGTCCTTTTCCATAGCCAACATAAAGCTTATAGATACAATGATCACTGTCCTCTAAATGTTCCCCTACTGACACTTAACCCACCTCATTTTCAAGAACCAGGTCTAGCAGTGCCTCTTTTCTCATTGGACTGAAAACATACTGCTGTAGAAAAGTTTCCTGAACATATTCTAGGAACTCTTGCCCCTCTCTACTCTTTACACCACTACTATCCCAGTCTATATTCAGATAATTAAAACTACTACATTATATTACTACATTACTACATTAAAACTAACTACATTATAACTACTCGATAATTTTGGCACCTCTCTGTAGTTCCCTTGTAAATTTGTTTCTCTATATCCTTCCCATTAGTTGGTGGCCTGCAGACTACACTGAGCAATGTAATTGCACCTTTTTTATTCCTTAGCTCTAGCCAAATAGATTCTAGATTTCTTGACCCCTATCAGTGAACCGTGAGAGAAAGCTGGGCAGCAGGAACAGGGAAAACCTGATTCGAATCTCCAATGACATTTCCCCACCCCTCTCCCCCTCCACTTCCACCCACCCCACCATCTGGTCAAGTTCAAAGCGTGGCTTTTCTTTTATTGTACTCAAGCAATTTGCTAAACTTCAGGGGTGAATGAGATTCCAAGTTAGAATCCCCTTTGCTTACCTTCCCCTCACTCACACACAAATCTGGATAGGCAGCAAGGGGTCTTGCTGGAATCTATTCTCAGAATAAAAACACAACAAAGAAAAGATGGGAAACAAAGAGCACCAGAGATTTTAACAGACCGAGTTTTAAGGATGAAAAAAACTGCTGAGGAGTCAAAAGTGTGTTCCCGGTGCCAAACATATTGAACTGGTTTGCAGACCGATCTGCGAGGAAGCCATGGGATGTTACTTAAAATGTTTCAACAGGATGGGCCGCTTTTGAACTCCCTGAATTCTGTGGCAGGTATGCTCTGTCAGCAATCTGCAATCACAATTCTCCTGTTTCTTTCAAATGCATCGGGCTCAATATTCAGGAGGTGGTGTAAGGGACGATGGGTGGGGTGAGAGGGGGTGGGGGTTGGACATGGGGGCTGGATGTGGGGAACTGGGGTGGGGAGCGGGGGCGGGACGGTGCGAGGGTAGGGGGGAGCGTGGGCGGGGGAGAGCGAGAGCGGGGTAGAGGGCGGGGGAAGGGGCAATGACGGCGATGCAAGTGGGGACGAGGGCGTGGCGAGGGCGGGGGAAGGGGGGGCAAGGGTGGGGGAAGTGGGGACGACGGGGGGGAATGGAGGGAGAAGGGGTGAAGGCGGGGAAGAGGGCAGGGGAAGGGGGCGAGAGGGGGCAAGGGTGGGAAAAGGGGACGAGGGCGGGGGGCGACAGCGGGGAGAAAGGGGCGAGGTGAGGTGAGGGCGGGGGATGGGGCGAGAGTGGGGGACGGGGGCGGGGGAAGAGAGGCGAGGGCGGGGACAAGGGTGGGGGAAGGGGGGGCGAGGGTGGGGGAAGGGGGGCGAGGGCGGGGGAAGGGGGCGAGGGCAGGGGAAGGGGGGCGAGGGCGGGGGAAGGGGGGCGAGGGTGGGGGAAGGGAGGCGAGGGCGGGGGAAGGGGGCGAGGGCGGGGAAAGGGGGATGAGGGTGGGGGAAGGGGGACGAGTGTGGAGGAAGGGGGCGAGGGAGGGGGAAGGGGGGCGAGGGTGGGGGAAGGGGGATGAGGGTGGGGGGAGGGGGATGAGGGCGGGGGAAGGGGCGAGGGCGGGGGAAGGGGCGAGGGCGGGGGTAGGGGGTGAAGGCGGGGGAAGGGGGATGAGGGCGGAGGAAGGGGGATGAGGGCGGGGGAAGGGGGTGAGGGCGGGGGAAGGGGGTGAGGGCGGGGGAAGGGGGCAAGGGCGGGGGTAGGGGGCGAGGGCCGAGGAAGGTGGTGAGGGCAGGGGAAGGGGGACAAGGGCGGGGGAAGGTGGTGAGGGCCGGGGAAGGGGGCGAGGGTGGGGGAAGGGGGACGAGGGCGGGGGAAGGGGACGAGGGCGGGGGTAGGGGGCGAGGGCGGGGGAAGGTGGTGAGGGCGGGGGAAGGGGGCGAGTGCGGGGGAAGGGGAGGAGGGCCGGGGAAGGGGGATGAGGAGGGGAGGGGCATAAGGAGGGATGGGTAACTGGAGGGGTGAGGAGGGGTGGGGGATAGGAGGAAATAAGGGAACCAGATGGGAGGGGAGGGGGAAGAGAGAATGTGTAAAGGAAAGAAGGGAAGAGAAGCAGAAGGGGAGAGGGGCAAGAGGAGAGATGGGAGGGGTTGGGAAGGAAGGTGAAAGAGTGGAAAGGAGAAGGGGGTGGTCGAAGGGAGTGTGTGAGAACAAGAAAGAGAAAGATGGGGAAGAGAAAAAAGTGGAGAGTGGGGAGGGGAGGCGAAGGAGAGGGTTGCTTGGCTGCTGCAGCAAGAGGGGAGGGCCAGGAGAGGGAGGGAGCGGGAGTCGGGGATGAGGGGGGGAGGGAGCGAGGGAGGGAGGGAGGCCGGGGCGAAGATTCAAAGAGTTGGCTGGTGCTCAGGTTGTGTGGAACATAAGCTCAGTGCATGCAGGGGATTGGCAGAGAGCCAGGGCTGCTGTCAGTTAGTGAAGTGGATGGAATGCAGTAAGGGTTTGTTTTATACTTTCTTTCTGTTATTATAACAAATGGCCGTTTGAGGCCAAACTTAACACAGTGAAGAGTTAGTGTATCCAGGGCCTAGAACAAACTAATTATGAGGTGATTCATTCTTTATGACTTTAACAGACACCCCCGCCCCCTCCCCATCACCGTTTCCTTTCTTTATTTCAAAAAAAAAAGCCGTTAATTCTGGACCTAAACTCTTTAGTGCGGAACCAATCGTAAAGAAAGAGACAATGTTATGTTGTTTTGCCGTAGCTTTCTGTTGAGCCTCTCTGTTAAGCCGGTCCCCTCCCCGTCACCCCTAAAATAATGATTGTTTATGCTGGGTGTAGAGATCCAGGGCTGGCTGGACTGAGCAATAGGCTCCGCACAAAAGGACAGATGGAATTTTTTTAAAAATTAAATCTTTGATGTCTTTCCTTTTAAAAAAATCCAAATGAAAACCTGATGTGAGATCCTTGGGTCAGTAACTTTGTTTGCTTAAGAAGAAAAAGAGAGAAGTCGCAACAGATAATGGGAAGTTGTCAGTAATGTATTGTTAAATTGTCTCGGATATAAAGCTCTCCTGTTTCCAATTACCTCCCCTGTTGATAATTATTGCTTTCTGGTAAATTAAATGGCCTTTAAAAATATCCTAGTCGTGTGTGGAAATGTTCAGCAGCATTTGCAGTGTGGGGGCTACATATCTATAATACAGTAAAAACTTTACATCTGCGCACAAGTCCTGTCAATTTTTCCATAATAAATCTCTGCCTTGACGTTGAGAATGGAAATTCCCAATGTAAACTAACATGCTGCAGTGCCAGCACTGGCAGGAGGCCGTAATTACACTGTCACAAGTTTACATAGGTACTTTCCATTATAAATGTGAACACAAGGTTTTATAATAGAAGTATAAAAACAAGGGCAGAATGTATGACACTAAAATTGGGGTTGAATTACAACTCAGCATCCCAAGTGGAAATATCATCTTGTCTCTAAGTCCACTCCATCTGAAGGCTTCCCTGTCTTCAGTCTCAGTCTGCCAGTATTGATCAGTATTGTTAAAAATCTTACATCTGTAAACATTTCCTATCAGCATTTTCCAATCTAAATCTTATATCCACATTTGTAACAGAAAGTGCTTATGCAAACTGTCATACTGTAATCACACCTCCTGTACCATTACTAGGAAAGCAAAGTTACATCATAACAAGGTTACAAAGGCACTTATAGGAATACATTGAGGTTACATCAAGGAAACAGGTAATTTCCAAACAGTTTGTGGCGACGTTTAGTTTCTGCCTGACTGAATAGTTCTGATCATATTTCTGGGCATGTGGGACTGTGTCTATGTGCACGAGCATGTTTGCATCTGCCTGTACTTCTGCCTATGTGTGCGCGTCTGGGTCTGCCTGTGCACATCTGTAGCGGTGCATCTGTCTGTGCCCGTCTGCCTGTATACGTGAGCCTGCACATATCTGAGAGTCTGTGCATGAGTGTCAGTGTGTGTTTGTCTGCTTAAATGTGTGTCTGTATGTGCACGTATCTGTACTTCTATGTGTGTCTCTATACATGTACATGTGTGAGCACACATCTGAGTGTTTGTGTGCCAGTCCATGTACTGATAAATGCACACGCACCTCTCTGTGTACTTAAATGGTACCAGGTGAAACTGAAGGAATATCGAACACCATGTCTACTTGTTGGCTACATATGCAGAAAGAGGCTGATTTTGCGAGAACCATAATCGGGAAGGGCGGGCAGGCAGGCTGGAAACAGAGAGCACAGTCTTTATTTCCTGCAGGCGAGGCTCTCTGGTGGGCACAGATATTCAGAGAATTAGTCTTTAAATGTGAAAGTGTTAACTAAAATAAGAACTGTATTTATATAGCACTTATAATACAGAAAACAATCCAAGGTGGTTCACAGAGCTGTAATTATACAGGAATGGACAGCAAGCCAAAGGAGGAGATATTGGGAGCGTTTTTTTAATTCATTCATGGGATGTGGGCTTTGCTGGCTGGGCCAGCATTTATTGCTCATCCCTAATTGCCCTTGAGAAGGCGGTGGTGAGCTGCCTTCTTGAACCGCTGCAGTCCCTGTGACCAATTGGTCAAACTGCTGGGTTTTAAGGAGAATTTTAACTGAGGAGAAGGAGGTTCAGAGATGGAGGAGCTTAGAGAGAATATTCCAGAGCATGGGGCTAGGCGCCTGAGGGCAGTTAATGTTGGGATGATGTGATGCTCAAGAGGCTAGTTAGAGGCTAGTTCAGAAAGGATTGTTGGATGGGTGGAGGGTATATAGAGAGAGGAGAGGGAGAGAGGGAGCGATGGAGGGGGAGAGAGAGAGAGAGGGAGAGTGAAAGAGAGAGAGAGAACGAGTGAGAGAGAGAGAGAGAGAGGAAGTGAATGAGAGCCAAGCGAGCGCGCGTGAGAGCCGAGGTCTTTAAGCAATTTACACACAAAAATTAGTATTTTAAACTGGAGGCCAATGTAGGACTGCAATGTTACTCCCGCTCCCCTTTGCCATACAGATTTACTTGTCTCAAAGCATTTCCTGCTCATTGTGGCTGCACATCCAGTTACTTGATCCTTTACCAAACCGATATGGCACAATGTTATTATTACCAGAATGCTTGGTAAATAATATCATACTGAACCTTTGTTGTCTGGCTGAGCTGATTTGTTGCATCCAGTATAATAAAAAAAATTATCACTAGCCCTAGAAGGGAAAAGCTCTGTTGTATTTTTAAGCAACTGTGGTCAAAGAATGAGGTAAGACACAGCAGAAAGCTGTAATACCATTACAAGTTAGGAATAAAGGCAGGTGAAATTTAGTATGGATTAATAGGAAGGACAACACAACAAAAGTGAGTGACATAAATGGTGGTGCAAGAGCTGAGAATCAGATCTAGTGGTAACATGTCCAAATGTTGCAGCAACACTCAGCACAACCAATGAAATGCTGAGCTACATCAGCCAAATAACAGTACAGGTCAGAGCAAGTCATGCTCAAACTGGACCAGGCTCTCAAATACCTTTTGGGGTTTTTACTCCAGATACCATCCTCAGACTCTACATTTCAGATCCCTATGATCTGTTACATTCTCCCAGTCTCCTGACAACATCCAAGCATTGGAATTTGGTTCAGCATGCTTGGAGGACCATCTACACCAGGCCCACAATATCTGACGTGCCGAGGGGAAGGCCACAGGTGACACAGCTGCGGACCAACAATGGTGACATGAGCTGCCAGTTCTGTGGATCTGCCGATCTTGCTTTGGACTCTTCAGTTATGACAGAAACTACAGAAGACAATGAAGTCACTTGCAGCTTGGACATACTCAAATATCAAGGAGTCTATTGCCACAAGATACAAATATCCTCTACTGATTCTCTACGAGCTACACTTGGAGCTTTCTACAGCTTATGTGTTTTCCTGAATGCTTTGGTCATTAGCCACAAGCGGTAAGAATAGTTTGCTTTACAGTTTGATAATCTACATTTTCCATTGGATCCATGCTAGAAAATATGCTGAGTGTTTTTCCCAGGGGTGATGGTATGGGTCAACTCATCCATGACACCCAGCCCAAATTCCAACCTCACAAGAAAGCTCAAGGACACCAGCACAGTGCCAAAGGGGCAGAGCCTTAGTGATTCGGGAGTCCCAATATTTTTTTTGAGCTTTGCACCCACAGATTGTTCAACAACTAGGTATAAAGGCTGGGGAGAAAGGTGCTGGTATCTCTTCTGGGGGTACTGTGTCACACAGTAAGATAGGGAAGAACAGGACCAGAAGCGTCTGTGGTGATCCAACTGACTAGCACATAGTGCCCTGGGAATATCACATCCTGCAGTACCTCTAATACCCCACATTCAGATTTGCTCCAGAAACTCAGAAGCTTATCCAACTGATTAAATTGGCCGCTCAGTACCTTGCAGCTCCAGGCTCAAGCAGCATCCAAACTCAACACTCTCGTTAATTTGTTGTTAAAATCAGTGCCACTGCTTCCAGTGACAATCTATTCCATGCTTTCACCATCGCTTGTGTAAAGTTGTTACATTTAAACTGTGGTATTATCCTTTATAACCTTTGACATTTGATGCCAAGTCCCTTGTAGAATCTGGGGCTATGTGAAATACATTAGGGTAGGTTAAATCTAATTTGGTCCTTTGCACCCCGGGGGTACAGACCAAGGTTCATCCCAATGACATTTATCATGGCTGTAGCCTTTAGGGTCTATAGGATCCCTCTGTGCCTTCTCTCCTCCACTGTAAACATTCCCAGCTACTGCAGCCTCTCCCCGTAACTCAAAGGCCTAATCCCAGCTGTCAAAACAAGCTGGGCCATTTTTATGTGAGTGAGGCTGTGTTTCTTTTAAATGACGTCTGCACTCGGACAGAAAGAAAGAAGCCATTAAGATAGGATACGGGGGTTTGATTTTTCTCATACTCTGGTCAGAGCATGACTCAAGTAGTGTGCCCACTCTGATCACCAAGCCCAGGAGGCAGGACAAGGAAAAAGCCAACAGATTGAATGACCACTAACATCAGAGGATTGAGATGTGAAGACTGGAGAAATTTGAGCTTTTCAGTCTTGAAAAGAACTAAGAATTCAGGTTTGTATTTCTATATCAACTTCCACCACCTCAGTATGTCCCAAAGTACTTTACACCCCATGAAATGCCTTTGAAGTGAAGCCACTGCTGTAATGTCGAGGTGACTTTGTTGAAGTGTAGCAGCAGAGGAATTGCTCGATGAGAATAGACCAAGATCCATCTCGTTCATCTTTGACCATCTTGATATCACATGATACAACGATAATGGGATTATTGACTAATCAATGATCAATTGCTATTAATGAGTCTACTAAACAACAAGACATGAGGTGATGAAAGCCCCCCGTGGTGGAGAGTTTTGGGAATGATAGGTCCAAAGTCACCTGTTCCCCCAAGGATGTTACACTCGCACACATTATTTCTCAAATACTCACAGACTAATGTCCCATATGGCTATTTTTTTTTTGTGTAGGAGAGTGATTGGAGTAGAAAAGATAGATTTGGAACACTACTTCATGCATCATCACAGTAGGTGGACAGGGTCAAACTATCCAAACGTGGGTCTCACTGGGAGCCCTGGAGTCAAAGCCTGTGAAAGGGTGGGGGAACCTCTGACAGTCAGAACCATGAATTGTGGTAGCGGCTAGGGCAGTCTCATTCGTAGCCCCAAAGGACGTGGGTTGGGATGGGCGTTGTGGTGGGGTTAGGCGTTGTGGTGGAGGTGGGACAGGTTCTCTCTGAATTCTGCTGTTGTATTTCTGCCGACAACGGAATGGAGTCCAGCACCATATTCAGAGTGACAGCCGTAGAATGTGTGCAGCCTTGGACTGAAACACAGGAGGCCCAGAGCTTGGACCAGTTGAACTTTCAACCTCGTGTTGCTTCTGCGAGCCAGAATTTTTTTTTCCCATTCTTCAGCCATGTTCCCAAAAACCCACTCCGTGGAAACATAATCCTTTTGTTTTCTGGAATTTCCTGTCAGCCTTTCCAAAAAATGTTCTCCATTTGCTCTCTGGAAACTCTGCAGTTTAAGCAGTTTCCCTGAACTCCTTTTTCCTTCTGCCTTCAGCACAGACAGGCTGTAATTTGCACCCTCTGCTCTTTACCCTGCCCCCCAGGGTGTCTTACGTAACCACTCTGTTTGTGACAGCCTCCAGCTATTCACTCATGATTCCCCTCCCCCTTTTTTCTTGACAGACCCCACATTACAGGCCCAGAGTCATCGTTTCCCCTCCACCACCCCCTCGTCCCATCGTGTGTAAGTCTAGACGGTGACAGAGAGAGAGAGAGAGAGAGAGAGAGAGAAAGGGAGAGAGAGAGAGAAAGAGCGCACAGGCGATTTGACTGCAAATTTGAACTCCATGAACTTGGGCTCATCAAATCTCTGCTACCCATATCATAACTCGCACCAAGATCCATTCACCCATCATTCCTATGCTCCCTGATATACACTGGCTTCCAGTTGTTAATGCCTCAAATTTAAAATTCTCGTTCCTGTGCTCAGAGCCCTCCAGCCCTCGACCCTCCCTATCTCTGTAACCTACTCCACCCCAATAACCCTCTGAGATATTTGTGCTCTGCCAATTCTGGCCTCATGCATATCCCCGATGTCAATCGCTCCACTGTGGGTGCCTGTGCCTGCAGCTTCCTGCGGCCCCAAGCTCTGGGTTTCCCTTAATAAACTTCTCTGCCACTCTCCACCTCAAAGTCTACCTCGTTGACTAAGCTTTTGGTTACTTGCCCCAGTTATCCCTTATGTGGCTCAGTGTCGAATTGTGATAGTGCTCCTGTGAAGCGCTCTAGATTAAAGGCAGTACATAAAAGCAAGTTGTTGCTGTTGCAAAGGGATCACAGGTGAGCCTAATCCTGTTGTCTGGAACACAGAACTTCCATTACGAATTGGTGATAGTGTTGGGGAGCAGGGATTCTCCATTAAACCTAGGAAACTGAGGCCAGTTGCAACAGCTAAACTCATCCAGTTAAGCACCGACTAGGAACTGTTCATGCGACAAGTAGTTTCTAGCATTGCATTCCCTGCCCATCCTCAGTTTTTCCTACAACAATTACCGCTAACCTGGTAAGAGGCACTGCACATAGGCCTCACCAAGCAGGGATGACCATAGCAGCTTCTGAGGTCTAAATCTCACCAGATTTACTTGTCTCTGCTCCATGCCTCCTAAGCAAAATCATCAGTAGCTCAATGTGAGAACGTGACAGGCAGTCTGTACACTGCTGATAGCGACACGCACCCTGTACACTGCTGATAGCGACACGCACCCTGTACACTGCTGATAGCGACACGCACCCTGTACACTGCTGATAGCGACACGCACCCTGTACACTGCTGATAGCGACACGCACCCTGTACACTGCTGATAGCGACACGCACCCTGTACACTGCTGATAGCGACACGCACCCTGTACACTGCTGATAGCGACACGCACCCTGTACACTGCTAATAGCGACACGCACCCTGTACACTGCTGATAGCGACTCGCACCCTGTACACTGCTGATAGCGACACGCACCCTGTACACTGCTGATAGCGACACGCACACTGTACACTGCTGATAGCGACACGCACCCTGTACACTGCTGATAGCGACTCGCACCCTGTACACTGCTGATAGCGACACGCACCCTGTACACTGCTGATAGCGACACGCACCCTGTACACTGCTGATAGCGACACGCACCCTGTACACTGCTGATAGCGACACGCACCCTGTATACTGCTGATAGCGACACGCACTCTGTACACTGCTGATAGCGACACGCACCCTGTATACTGCTGATAGCGACTCGCACCCTGTACACTGCTGATAGCAACACGCACCCTGTATACTGCTGATAGCGACACGCACCCTGTACACTGCTAATAGCGACACGCACCCTGTACACTGTTGATAGCGACACGCACCCTGTACACTGCTGATAGCGACACGCGCCCTGTACACTGCTGATAGCGACACGCACCCTGTACACTGCTGATAGCGACTCGCACCCTGTACACTGCTGATAGCGACACGCGCCCTGTACACTGCTGATAGCGACACGCGCCCTGTACACTGCTGATAGCGACACGCGCCCTGTACACTGCTGATAGCGACACGCGCCCTGTACACTGCTGATAGCGACACGCACCCTGTACACTGCTGATAGCGACACGCACCCTGTACACTGCTGATAGCGACACGCACCCTGTACACTGCTGATAGCGACACGCACCCTGTACACTGCTGATAGCGACACGCACCCTGTATACTGCTGATAGCGACACGCACCCTGTACACTGCTGATAGCGACTCGCACCCTGTACACTGCTATAGCGACTCGCACCCTGTACACTGCTGATAGCGACACGCACCCTGTACACTGCTGATAGCGACACGCACCCTGTACACTGCTGATAGCGACACGCACCCTGTACACTGCTGACAGCGACTCGCACCCTGTACACTGCTGATAGCGACACCCACCCTGTACACTGTTGATAGCGACACGCACCCTGTACACTGCTGATAGCAACACGCACCCTGTACATTGCTGATAGCGACTCGCACCCTGTACACTGCTGATAGCGACTCGCACCCTGTACACTGCTGATAGCGACTCGCACCCTGTACACTGCTGATAGCAACAAGCACCCTGTACACTGCTGATAGCAACACGCACCCTGTACACTGCTGATAGCGACTCGCACCCTGTACACTGCTGATAGCGACTCGCACCCTGTACACTGCTGATAGCGACTCGCACCCTGTACACTGCTGATAGCAACAAGCACCCTGTACACTGCTGATAGCGACACGCACCCTGTACACTGCTGATAGCGACACACACCCTGTACACTGCTGATAGCGACACGCACCCTGTACACTGCTGATAGAGACACGCACCCTGTACACTGCTGATAGCGACACCCACCCTGTACACTGCTGATAGCGACACGCACCCTGTACACTGCTGATAGCGACACGCACCCTGTACACTGCTGATAGCGACATGCACCCTGTACACTGCTGATAGCGACACACACCCTGTACACTGCTGATAGCGACATGCACCCTGTACACTGCTGATAGCGACACGCACCCTGTACACTGCTGATAGCGACACGCACCCTGTACACTGCTGATAGCAACACGCACCCTGTACACTGCTGATAGCGACACGCACTCTGTACACTGCTGATAGCGACACGCACCCTGTACACTGCTGATAGCGACACGCACCCTGTACACTGCTGATAGCGACACGCACCCTGTACACTGCTGGTAGCGACACGCGCCCTGTACACTGCTGATAGCGACACGCACTCTGTACACTGCTGATAGCGACACGCACCCTGTACACTGCTGATAGCAACACGCACCCTGTACACTGCTGATAGCAACAAGCACCCTGTACACTGCTGATAGCGACACGCACTCTGTACTCTGCTGATGGTAGCAGGGTGTGTGGAGGTGTGCTTCACTGTAAAATAGGTGATAGACAATGGGCAACCAATCAGTGTGAATAAAAAGATGAGAGGTAGAACGGTCGTTGATTCATTAACAGCTGCTTTGCACCATCGGACAAATGGAAAGCTAATCACAGTGACTCACAACCTTGGCTCTCCACACGGAGCGACTGACTCCGGCTCTCCACACGGAGAGACTGACTCCGGCTCTCCACACGGAGCGACCGACTCCGGCTCTCCACACGGAGAGACCGACTCCGGCTCTCCACACGGAGAGACCGACTCCGGCTCTCCACACGGAGCGACCGACTCCGGCTCTCCACACGGAGCGACCGACTCCGGCTCTCCACACGGAGCGACCGACTCCGGCTCTCCACACGGAGCGACCGACTCCGGCTCTCCACACGGAGAGACCGTCACCAACTCTCCACACGGAGCGACCGACTCCGGCTCTCCACACGGAGTGACCGACTCCGGCTCTCCACACGGAGAGACCGTCACCATCTCTCCACACGGAGCGACCGACTCCGGCTCTCCACACGGAGCGACCGACTCCGGCTCTCCACACGGAGAGACCGACTCCGGCTCTCCACACGGAGAGACCGACTCCGGCTCTCCACACGGAGAGACCGACTCCGGCTCTCCACACGGAGAGACCGACTCCGGCTCTCCACACGGAGAGACCGACTCCGGCTCTCCACACGGAGAGACCGACTCCGGCTCTCCACACGGAGAGACCGACTCCGGCTCTCCACACGGAGAGACCGACTCCGGCTCTCCACACGGAGAGACCGACTCCGGCTCTCCACACGGAGCGACCGACTCCGGCTCTCCACACGGAGAGACCGACTCCGGCTCTCCACACGGAGCGACCGACTCCGGCTCTCCACACGGAGAGACCGACTCCGGCTCTCCACACGGAGAGACCGACTCCGGCTCTCCACACGGAGAGACCGACTCCGGCTCTCCACACGGAGAGACCGACTCCGGCTCTCCACACGGAGAGACCGACTCCGGCTCTCCACACGGAGAGACCGACTCCGGCTCTCCACACGGAGAGACCGACTCCGGCTCTCCACACGGAGAGACCGACTCCGGCTCTCCACACGGAGAGACCGACTCCGGCTCTCCACACGGAGAGACCGACTCCGGCTCTCCACACGGAGAGACCGACTCCGGCTCTCCACACGGAGAGACCGACTCCGGCTCTCCACACGGAGAGACCGACTCCGGCTCTCCACACGGAGAGACCGACTCCGGCTCTCCACACGGAGAGACCGACTCCGGCTCTCCACACGGAGAGATCGACTCCGGCTCGCCACACGGAGAGATCGACTCCGGCTCTCCACACGGAGATACCGACTCCGGCTCTCCACACGGAGCGACCGACTCCGGCTCTCCACACGGAGAGACCGACTCCGGCTCTCCACACGGAGAGACCGACTCCGGCTCTCCACACGGAGAGACCGACTCCGGCTCTCCACACGGAGAGACCGACTCCGGCTCTCCACACGGAGAGACCGACTCCGGCTCTCCACACGGAGAGACCGACTCCGGTTCTCCACACGGAGCGACCGACTCCGGCTCTCCACACGGAGCGACCGACTCCGCTCTCCACACGGAGCGACCGACTCCGGCTCTCCACACGGAGCGACCGACTCCGGCTCTCCACACGGAGAGACCAACTCCGGCTCTCCACACGGAGCGACCGACCGACTCCGGCTCTCCACACGGAGCGACCGACCGACTCCGGCTCTCCACACGGAGCGACCGACCGACTCCGGCTCTCCACACGGAGCGACCGACCGACTCCGGCTCTCCACACGGAGAGACCGACTCCGGCTCTCCACACGGAGAGACCGACTCCGGCTCTCCACACGGAGAGACCGACTCCGGCTCTCCACACGGAGAGACCGACTCCGGCTCTCCACACGGAGAGACCGACTCCGGCTCTCCACACGGAGAGACCGACTCCGGCTCTCCACACGGAGAGACCGACTCCGGCTCACTCATAGGGCGTGACTCCAGCTCACTACTGATCGTGCGTTACTGCATGTCGCCCATTTTATTTTAATTTTTAAAATATTCATTTATGGGACATGTGTGTCGCTAGCTGGGCCAGCATTTATTGCACATCCCTAATTGCCCTCGAGAAGGTGGTGGTGAACTGCTTTCTTGAGCCGCTGCAGTCCATCTGGTGCAGGTACATCCACAGTGCCGTTAGGAATCGAGATCCAGGATTTTGACCGTGCAACAGTGGAGGAATGGCGATATATTTCCAAGTCAGGATGGGAGTGGTTTGGAGAGGAACTTTCAGGTGGTGGTGTCCCCATGTGTCTGCTGCCCTTTTGCTTCTAGGTGGTAGAGGTCGTGGGTTTGGAAGGTGCTGTCTAAGGAGCCTTGGTGATACATCTTGTGGATGGTACACACTGCTGCCACTGTGCATCAGTGGTGGAGAGAGTGAATATTTGTGGATGGGGTGCCAATCAAGTGGGCTGCTTTGTCCTGGATGGTGTCAAGCTTCTTGAGCATTGTTGGAGCTACACCCATCCAGGCAAGTGGAGAGTATTCCATCACATTCCAGACTCCACAAAACTCTTATTTAAGAAAGCAATATATTAAAGGATCGACCATAATGTCATCCAAAATATCAATTTTGTCGTTCTGGCCATTGAATCCCTCTTCCCTTAGGCCAAGAAGTACAGAAGCCTCTGCCGCAGGCCTGGCAACTAATGGAGCGGTCAATCAGGCTCACTAACAGAACCTGGAGAATTTAACCCATCACTGGTGCTTGTGTCTGCCCACTCGGCTCCAGATAAGTTCTGAATGTCAGTGCCATAATGGATAGGGTGCTCCTGGCTTAACAAGTAGGAGGAAGCTGGGCAGTGAAGCTCCAGTACCACCCCTGTACACATTCAAAGTCACTAGCCCTCGGTTCTATCAACCTAGCCCAAGTTCCCCTGGACTTAGATAAACAGTGGGGGAAGGAATGCTGTCCCTACAGATGCACATGTGTCAGGCAAACAGAAACTCTACCTGTATATATTATGCGTAGCTCAGCATGTAGATTATTAAATATATCAGGCACGTGTCAGACATTTGGTTAGTTAATAAAACAGAGCTGGACACTATCCAGGTTGGATATTGGGAGAAGATCAAAGAAATCATGAGAAAGTAATTAGCTGAAACCAAGTCTGGGTTTTACAAGGTTGTTGGGGAAAGGTTGGACTGAGAGAGGTGAGCAGTGCCACATTATGAGTGTGAGTAGGAGTAGGAGACTGCACCGAGTCTTCACTCCAACACCATGGCAGTGAGGTGACAAGAATGGGGCAGTACAGCCTCGATCTGTCACATTAGAAACAAGCTTCAACTTTAAACACCTGGAGCTAAACAGGAACAAATACATTTGAATAAAGTAACTACTAAGCCGAGTAAAGCAATGGTTAACTAGTTCACAAACTGTCTGTAAACCTGGTAGCTGGAAGTTTTTGCAAATGTCATGGCAGCTCAATAAACTGGTCCCCTCAATGTTTCCCAGCTAAATCAGAAGGATTTACTGAAATGGAGGGTTAACTAGGAAATCATTCTGACGAATGATAATTGTTTGTACAGTACTATAATCCATTTCACACAATGGCCCACCATTTCCATGTACAAAGCTTAGTACAAAACACCATCAGTAGGTTCACACCTACATAACCTCTGTGATTCCTACCTTTGGAGATTTAGGGAGGAAACACAGACATGCCACAGATTCCCTGAAAGTTCCAAACGTGGGAAGGGCTGGGCTATCAAAACACAGTTTCAAGGGGCCGTGCCAAGCTGTCCAAGGGCTGTCTATCAGTGTCCCACACAAAAAAAACAGAATGTTCTTAGTTACACGCACACTGCTCCTACATACAAACAGCTTCACTACTGAATGCATAGTGTGTATAGCTTTCTGCTTATTGTACAGTCTGATCCACACAGCTCTGTAATAAAACAGAAGGTGCTGGAAAATCTCAGCACGCCTGGCAGCATCTGTGGAGAGAGAAACAGTGTTTTGGATCCAATATATGACCCTTCTTTGGAACTCAAGCTCTGTATCTACAGTGTGATCCAATTTGCGCACAGCAAACTCCCACGAACAGCAATGTGATAATGACCAGGTAATCTGTTTTTCTGATATTGATTGAGGGATAAATATTGGTCAAGACACCAGGATCAAATACCCTACTCTCGAAATAGCATCGTGGGATCTTTTACATCCACCCGCGAGGGCAGACGGGCTTTGGTTTAATTTCTCATCTGAAAGGTGGCAGCTCTGACAACGCAGCGCTCCCTCAGTACTGAGTACTGCACTGAAGTTTCGGCCTTCATTTCTTGCTTAAGTCCTAGAGTGGGACTTGAACCCAAAACCTATTGACTCAGAGGCGAGAGTGCAACCTATTGAGCCACAGCTCAGTGCTGTACAGCTATCTGTGTACAGTCTGATCCATAAAACTCTGTGTAATTATAGAATGGTTACAGCACAGAAGCAGGCCATTCAGCCTGTCATGTCAGTGCCAGCTCTCTGCAAGAGCAACGCAATGACTCCCCCTTCCCCCATAGCTCTGCAAATGTTTTCTCTTCAGGTGCTTATCCAATTCTCTTTTGAAAGCCATGATTGAATCTGCCTCTAACACATTCTCAGGCTGTACATTCCAGATCCTGACCACTCTGCGTAAAAAGAGTTTTTTCTCATGTTGTTCTTGCTCCTTTTGCCAATCACATTAAATCTGTGCCCTCTAGTTCCGGATCCTTCCACTGACGGGAACAGTTTCTCCCCATCATCACTGTCCAGACCCCTCATGATTTTGAATATCTCTGTAAATCTCCTCTCAACTTTCTCTTCTCTAAGGAGAACAATCCCAGTTTCTTCAATCCATCCACATAATTGAGGTGCTTCATCCCTGAAACCATTCTCATAAATCTTTTCTGCACCCTCTCAAATGCCTTCATACCCTTCAATTGGAGTTGAACCAGTGTTTTATAAAGGTTTATCATAACTTCCTTGCTTTTGTACTCTATGCCTTTATTAATAAAGCCCAGAATCCCTGATGCCCCTTTAACCACTTTCTCAACCTGTCCTGCTACTTTCAACAATTTGTGTACATCTACCTCCAGTACCTCTGCTCCTGCACCCCCTTTAGAATTCACTTATCTTATATTGCTTGTCCTTATTCTTTCTAGTGAAATGAATCACTTCACAGTTCTCTGCATTAAATGACATCTGTCACACGTCTGTCCATTGCATCCTGTACACTGAAGTCTAGGGCATGAATATTATCAGGAAAAGCCGTGGTCCAAACACTGACCTCTGGGAATCCCACTATATACCTTCTTCCAGTCCAAAAAATAACTGTTCACCACTATTGTTTCCTGTCACTCAGCCAACTCTGTACCCATGCTGCCACTGTCTATTTTATTTTGTGGGCTTCACCTTTGCTGGCAAGCCTATTAATGCAGCATTTTATCAAAAGCCTCTATGTACAGTCTGACCCTTGTATGTACAGTCTGTGTGTGTCTGCGTGTGTAAAGTTATGCAGTATACCATGTGTGTGATGGAAGTTATACAATGTAGTATGTGTGTGTACGGATATGCGTGTGTGGGAAGTTACAGTGTACAGTCTGAGTGTGGATGGGTGTGTGTGTGCGCGTGAAGTTATAGTGTATAGTCTGTCTATGTGTGGATGGTGTGTGTGGAGTCTGTGTGCATAGGAAGTTATAATGTACAGTCTGTATGTGGATGGTGTGTGTGTGAGAAGTTAGTGTATAGTCTGTGTGTGGATGGTGTGTGTGTGTGTGTGTGTCTGTGTGCGTGGGAAGTTACAGTGTACAGTCTGTGTGTGGATGGTGTGTGTGTGGATGATGTGTATGTGTGTGGATGATGTGTATGTATGTGGATGATGTGTATGTATGTGGATGGTGTATGTGTGTGTGTGTGTGTGTGTGTGTGGGAAGTTACAGTGTACAGGTTGTGTGTGGATGGTGTGTGTGTGGGTGGGTGTGTGAGTGGATGATGTGTATGTGTCTGTGTTTGTGGGAAGTTACAGTGTACAGTCTGTCTATGTGAGGTGATAATAAATAATGCTAAGGCTTGGGTTTGAGCAAAGAGAATGATGCCCTGAGGCACAGAATATAAGGCCAGCATGACATTTGCTAGCCCTCAGATTATTATTTCAGCAATGTCTTTTCCAAAGTTAAAAGCCAAGTTGCCGTTTACGCCCATGGTTTTTCCTACATCATTATAAGATAATAAACTACATTCAAAGAAAAATAAATGTTGAAGCATATCAGATCAATATAAACCTGTGACCAACACTGCAGGAATTTGGCTTCCTGAGCTCAATGCTTCCGTTACAGATTGAAAGCTCACCACAAAAATTTCAATTGTACTACATATGCAACACAGAATGCCAGGTTAATATTCAATATGATGCATTATCAGAGTCCAGCAGCCAGTGTGTGTGTGAAACTGGAGAAGGGGTGAGACCAGCAGCCAGTGCGACCGAAACTGGAGAAGGGGTGAGACCAGCAACCAGTGTGACCGAAACTGGAGAAGGGGTGAGACCAGCAGTATTATTTCACCCCACCCCCACTAGAGCTATCTGTACCTTGCTTGTCCTGCTCTCCACTCTTAGTTAGCACATTCTTTTAGATAATATCACAACCTTCAACACCCCTTTGTTCTTTTGTCTGTGACATCTTTTGGTAATCTCCTCCTATCACTGCTTGTCCCAACAACAACACCGCCCCCCCACCTTAAACCAGCTTATATTCCACCCCTTTCCTCCTTTTACTTAGTTCTGTTGAAGGGTCATGTGGATTCGAAACGTCGACTCTTTTCTTCTCCACCGATGCTGCCAGACCTGCTGAGTTTTTCCAGGTATTTCTGTTTCTGTTTTTGTTTTGGATTTCCAGCATCCGCAGTTTTTTGTTTTTAGCATGGATATGAAACTGGCTTGAGCATATGAATTTCTGTGCCGATGTGATGCCGGGTATGTAGGCCTTATGCCCAGAAGTAATTTGATAAGGTGCCACATCAAAGGTTATTGCGGAAAATAAAAGCTCATGGTGTAGGGGGTAACATATTGGCATGGATAGAGGATTGGCTGGCTGGCAGAAAACAGAGTTGGTATAAATAGGTCTTTTTCTGGTTGGCAGGATGTGGCGAGTGGTGTGCCACAGGGATCAGTGCTGGGGCCTCAGCTTTTTACAATTTATATAAATGATCTGGTGAAGGAACCAAAGGTATGGTTGCTAAGTTTTCTGATCACACAAAGATAGGTAGGACAGTGAGATGTGGAGAAGACACAAGGAGACTATAAAGCGATATAGATAGGTTAAGTGAGTGGGAAAAGACCTGGCAAATCGGGTATAACGTGAGAAAGTGCGAAATTGTCCATTTTGCCAAGAAAAATAAAAAAGAAGCATATTATCTAAATAGTGAGAGATTGCAGAGCTCTGAGATGCAGAGGGATCTAGGGGTCCTAGTGCATGAATCACAAAAGGATAGTACATGAGCACAGGAAGGAATTAAGAAAGCTAATAGAAAGTCATCATTTATTGTGAGGGGAATTCAATACAAAAGTAGGGAGATTATGCTTCAGTTATACAGGATATTGGTGAGACCACATCTGGAGTACTGTGTACAGTATTGGTCTCCGTATTTAAGGAAGGATGTAAATGTGTTGGAAGCAGTTCAGAGAAGGTTTACTAAACTAATACCTGGATTATGCAGCTTGTCTTATGAGGAAAGGTTGAACATGTTAGGCTTGTATCCCCTGGACTTTAGAAGAGCAAGAGGTGACTTGATTGAAACGTTAAGATCCTGGGGGGTCTTGACAGGGTGGATGTGGAGAGGACGTTTCCTCTTGTGGGAGAATCTAGTACTAGGGGGGTCACAGTTTAAAAATAAGGGGTTGCTCATTTAGGACAGAGATGAGGAGAAATTTTTTCTCTGAGGGTTGAGTGTATTCGGAATTCTCTTCCTCAAAAGGCGCTGGAAGTGGAGTCTTTGAATATTTTTATGGCAGAGGTAGTTAGATTCTTGATAAGCAAGGGGGTGAAAGGTTATTGGGGGTAGGCAAGAATGCGGAGTTGCGGTTACAATAAGATCAGCCATGATCTCATTTAATGGCAGAGCAGGCTCAAAGGGCTGAGTGGCTGACTCCTGTTCATAATTCGTATGTTTGTATGTCCCAACAACTAATCATATCAAACAGCACATCCTTGCAGCTGTTTGCAACAGGCAAAGTACTGACCGTACTCAACCAGCCCGTGCTTGCAAAACTCAGAACATAGGGTCCAACATTAGATGTGATTCCACAATTGGACAACACTTACTAAGCAATCCCGATTGTGCTAAGAATTACAGTGAAAATCAATTTAAGATTATCAGTCAGGCTCGCAGTCTTACGTATGCCACAAGCTACATTTATTCACACCCAGGGCCTTGTCCTTTGCAAACAGAAAGAATATGTCCACACATTGCTCCTTTCTCAACTGAACAAAAGCTTGAGGGACAGCCATCCCCTGGTTCATTCCCCATGGCAATACCTTGACCAATCAGAGTTAACCTGCCGGGACTGAATTTAAACAAAAGCTTGGCAGTTAACTGTGCCTGGATACATTTTCCATGGCAATGGCTCTATCAATCAGAGTCCAGATGCTTAACCATAGCACCCTCTTCTTATGCAGTATAAATTGCTACTGTCTGAGATTTATAAATCGGTCCTTATGAAGAGCTTTGACAGCATGTCTCTTTTTAGCAATGTATTAATGACCTAGACTCTGGTGTACAGGGCACCATTTAAAAACCTGCAGGTGGTACAAAACTTGGAAGTATTGTGAACTGTGAGGAGGATAATGTAGAACTTCAGAAGGGCATAGGCAAATTGGAATGGACAGACAAGTGGCAGATTAAATTTAATGCAGATAAGTGTGAAGTGATTCATTTTGGTAGGAAGAACATGCAGAGACAATATAAAATAAAGGGTACAAATCTAAAGGGGTTTCAGGAGCAGAGGGACCTGGGTGTATATGTGCACAAATCATTGGTGGCAACAGGACAGGTTGAGAGTACGGTTAATAAAGCATATGACATCCTATGCTTTATCAATAGGGGCACAGGGTACAAGACCAAGAAGGTTATGTTGAAGCTATATAAAACACTGGTTCTGCCTCAGCTGGACAATCGTGTGCAATTACAGGTACCAGGCTTTAGGAAGGATGTGGAGGCATTAGAGAGGGTGTAGAAAAGATTCACAAGAATGGTTCCAGGGATGAGGAACTTCAGTTACATAGAAAGATTGGAGAAGTTAGAACTGTTCTCCTTGAAGAGGAGGAGGTTGAGAGGAGATTTGATAGAGGTATTCAAAATCATGAGGGTCTGGACAGAGTAGATAGAGAGAAACTGTTCCCATTGGTGGTAGGATCGAGAACCAGAGGGCACAGATTTACAGTAACTAGCAAAAGAGGCAATGGCAACATGAGGAAAACCTTTTTCACGTAGCGAGTGGTTAGAATCTGTAATGCACTGCCTGAGACTGTGGTGGAGGCAGGTTCAACTGAGGATTTCAAAAGAGAATGTGATCGTTATCTAAAAAAGAAACATTTGCAGGGCTATGGGGAAAAGGCAGGGAAGTGGCGTTAGGTGAACTTGTCACGAAAATATAATAATTTTCATAATGTTATCAGGATTTATTGTGAAGTAGGAATAGTGGGATCTGGATAGTTTGTGTGTGCCTGTGTGTGTGTGAGAGAGAGAGAGAGACTTAAGTGAATTAAAGACAGCCAGCCTGAAGGCTTTTATGTATGAGAAGAGAAGCTAGGTTTGAAATGCTAAATAAGTAAACATGGCTGAAGTTTTAGAATGTGAGGTGTAAAGGAAAATTTGCATTTTTAGCTAAGCCAGAGTAGTCTGAATTTCAAAAGAGAGGGTGAAATGTTACACTTAGCCAGAAGAAGCCAAACAGTGTGTTTATTTTTCCGAAAGCTTACTGATAAAATTGGTATTATGAAAGATTATTATTAAAAAGGTAAAGTCCAAATACATATTGAAACAATGGCATTTACATTAAAAAGGGAGAAACATGTATAAAGGAGATGAGGTTATGTGTAAGGGGAAGGTATTCTGAGATCTAACAAGGGTGAAAAGCTTCCAGCCTCTATGTACCAAGCTGCTACCTACAGGAACCGAAGCTAAGAGAATTCACTGTGAATATCCCTGTCCAGGGTATTCTGTGCTTTGCCTGATTCTGTTAAAATCTATTTTGTTTTTACTGTTGCCTTAATGGAGGTGTAACTGGGAGTCAGGCAAAGTGGGGAGCTAGGAATTATCATAGTGGTAAATTGTAGACCTATGCATGTGCTTAAAATTATTCCTTATATTAATAAATATTTAATTTAGTTTTGTAAAAAAAACCTCTTCGGTGCAGTGGACTCAATTCAAGGCACGCATCTCGAAATAAAAATATAAATTGCAAAACAGTTGTGGCAGTTGTTTCAAGTTTCCCTCTGGGATTTGAACAGCTTAGCATTTACCATCCGCTGTGTCATAACAAACTGCTCTTTCAGAGAGCCAGCATAGACACGACAGGCTGAATGGTCTCTTTCTGTGGTGTAACCAATCTATGATTCTAACCTTAAAACTAGAGCTAGGCCATTCAGAGGTACAATCAAAAAATACTTCTTCTCACACACAGTAGTGGAAATCTGGAACTCTCTCCCAACTCGGCTGTGGATGCTGGGGTCAATTGAAGCTTTCAAGACCGAGATTTATAGATTTTTTTGGGTAAGGCGATCAAGGAATATAGAACCATAGAAAAGTTACAGCACAGGAGGAGGCCATTCGGCCCATCTTATCCATGCCAGCCCGAGGACACCCAGGTGCCCTTTCTAATCCCACCTTCCTGCACCCGGCCCATAGCCCTGCAGCTTACAGCACTTAAGGTGCAAATCCAGGTACTTTTTAAAAGGGTTTAAAGTTTCTGCCTCTACCACCAACTTGGGCAGCGAATTCCAGACACCCACTACCCTCTGTGTAAAAAGTTCTTCCTCATGTCCCCCCTACACCTTCTGCCACTTATCTTGAATTTATGTCCCCTGGTTCTAGAATTCTCCACCAAAGGAAACAATTTTGTCCTGTCCACTCTATCTATTCCCCTCATAATTTTGTACATCTCAATCAAGTCACCTCTCTGCCTTCTTTGTTCTAAGGAAAATAACCCCAACCTATCCAATCTCTCCTCGTAGCTAAACTTTTCTAACCCTGGCAACATTCGTGTAAACCTCCTCTGCACTCTCTCCAGAGCTATTACGTCCTTCCTGTAATGTGGTGACCAGAACTGCACACAATGCTCCAGTTGTGGCCTCACCAGTGTTTTATACAATTCCAACATTATAATCCTTACTTCTATACCTCTGCCAATGAAGGAGAGCATTCCATATGCCTTCTTTATAGCCTTGTCTACTTGAACTGCTGCCTTCAGGGACCTGTGTACTTGTACGCCAAGATCTCTCACTTCATCTACCCCTATTAGTATATTCCCATTTATTTTGTAACCCCTGTAACTGTTTGACCTCCCTAAATGTATGACCTCACACTTCTCTATGTTAAAATCCATCTGCCACTTTACCGCCCACTCCACCAACCCATCTATACTGTTTTGGAGATTATGGCTATCCTCTACACTATCCACTACTCGGTCAATCTGTGTGTCATCTGCAAATTTCCCAATCGTGCCCCCCACGTTCACGTCCAAATCATTAATATATAACACAAACAGCAAGGGTCCCAACACCGAGCCCTGTGGAACACCACTTGAGACAACTTTCCATTCACAGGGGCATCCATTGACCATTACCCTTTGTTTCCTGTTACAAAGCCAACCTTTTATCCAGTTTGCCACATTACCCTGAATCCAATGGGCTTTTACTTTCCTGACCAATCTGCCATGTGGCAAAAGTGGGTAAATGGGGTTGAGGTACAGGTCAGTTATGATCTCACTGAACAGGGGAGCAGGCCCAAGGTGCTGAATGGCCTCCTCTTGTTCCAATGAGATAGCAGTGCTCACAAATTATGCTTCCATGGGCATTCTGTCAACACTTATGCACAATATTAAACCAGAGTGCTTGAGAATGATCTCTAAGAAATGCATGGTTTCAGTGCTGATGGACTTGTCACCCTCCTCCCCTCAAGATATTGGCTCACACTAGTTCACATTCCCACTAAGTTCCAACCACACTCTTCTATGTCCTTCTTCACGTGTAAGTTCAGAGAATGAACTATTGCTGGCTGTCACAGCGAACCCTGGTCCTTGTTCCCATTTTAATGCCTGAACATACAAGCACATTTTCCAGCAAGAGTCACTGGACAGTGACTAGGAACAGGAACCCTGGCTGATTGCCCCTCTCTCTCTCTAACCCAAGGGTCAGCGTACAGTGATCAGAACCAGGAACCATGGCTGATTTTCCCTTTCTCTCTCTAACCCAAGGGTCAGTGGGCAGTGATCAGGAACAGGAACCCTGGCTGATTTTCTCTCTCTCTAACCCAGGGATCAGTGAATAGTGATCAGGAGCAGGAGCCCTGGCTAATTCCCCCCACCCACTAACCCTGATTTGGCCTATTCAGGACAGGAGAGAAAATTGGCAAAGGAAGAAATATAAAGCAGGGAGGAGAAACGGAAATTCCTGGAGAAGCAGGACAGGGCCGCCTTTATCTGTCATACACCCACCTCTGTGCCACACATTTTCTCCCTTTGCTTCAACAGCATTAGGAGTATTGGTGAGCCAACCTCTACCTTGCATGATAATATATCCAAGCTGCTATGAGATTGGTATAACAGTTGGAGAACACCAGTCACCTGTGTGCAACCAGCAACGTCTGAGCACAAACAAGCTGCTGCAACTCCCTTAAGCGTCCTTGGTGAGACAAACGGTGCAGGACTCATGATTGCTGGCACAGTAATTCTAAGAACGCCCACCAATGGCTGTGTCGCTTGGCCCAGGCTGTGGAGATAAAGCCTGTTTTTTTTCTCTCTCTCTCTTTCTTCCTGTGTTGGATTGTTAGTGTAGTGTGGGGGTCAGGCTGGGGTGTGTTGCTCGCAGCACTGAGGAACTATTGTGCAGTCGCTCTTTCTTCAGACAGTGCAGCTCTGTTCCCTCTGCTTCACTGAGAAGAGACAGCAGCACTCACCCTGCTCACACTCACACACTGTGCTAGCTGGCAGAGGGGCAGAGGGAAAATACACACAGCAGATACCATTTCACTTTTTTCTTTTGATGGGTACTTTGAATTTCCAAGAAGTAATCATTCCCAGCTCCCTAAATAGGGAAAATCCTCGACACACTAACAAAAATTACTTGTGGATTGTTTGAGAGCAGTGTTCCAGCTATGCACGATACAAGACTAACCAGCTTCACTGTTATCAAGACACACAATCCTTTCCCACAAGCATTTCTCTGCTAACTCACCAAGCTCATAGTTCCCCAGAAAAAGTAAAACGACATAATTTACAGCGTCTGATGTAAATCAGTTGTCAGCTAGTTCACTTATTTCCATCGCCATCCTAAAGGCATCAAGTTCCAGCCAGTATCCTCTCTCTCACCAAGACCACCTCCTTCCACCTCCATATCATCACCTGCTGCTTCTCCTGCATCAACTCAGCTGTTACTGAAACCCTCATTCATGCCATTGTCACTTCTAGACTCGATTATTCCAATGCATTTCTGGCAGGTCTCCCACATTCTACTCTCCATAAACTTGAGGTCACCCAAAGCTCTGCTATCGTGTCCTAACTTCCACCAAGTCTCATTCACCCAACACTCCTGTGCTTGCTGATCTACATTGGCTCCTGGTTAAACAAGGCCTCAAGTTTAAAATTCTCATCCTTGTTCGCACATCTCTCCACTGCTCCGGCCCTCCCTATCTCTCTAATCTCCTGCAGCCTACAACCCTCCGAGATCTCTGTGCTCCTCTAATTCTGGCTCCTTGTGCATCCCACACTTTTGCTCCACCATTGGATTGGCATGGACTAGTTGGACTGAATGGTCTGTTTCTTTGCAATTCTATCTAATCCAACAAGCACATTGGCTCAGTGCACTGATATGTCATTTTTTTCGCCATTTATACTCTTGTGGATTGTCTTGACCAATTCCCAGCATTAAAGGCAATGTATAAATGCAAGTTCTAATTGGAAACTTCAGGAACAGCACCATATCTTTCGATTTGGCACTTTGCAGTCTTCTGGACTCAATGTGTCCTTATTCAAGAAAGGATACAATGGCATTGGAAGCAGTTCAGAGAAGGTTCACTCAACTGATTTCTGGAATAATCAAGTCTAGAAGTGACAATGGCATGAATGAGGAAAGGATGGACAGATTGGGCCAATATGCATTGGAGTTTAGTAGAATGCAAGGTGTTTTTTTTATTCTTTCACGGGACGTGAACATTGCTGGCTAGGCCAGCTTTTCTTGCCATCCCTAACAGTCTCCTGAGGAGGATGTGGTGAGCTGCCTTCTTGAACTGCTGCAGTCCATAACACCCACAGCGCTGTTAGGGAGGGATTTTCAGGATTTTGACCCAGCGACAGTGAAGGAACGGCGATATATTTCCAAGTCAGAATGGTGTGTGGCTTGGAGGGGAATTTGCAGGTGGTGCTGTTCCCATTTATCTGCTGCCCATGTCCTTCTAGGTGGTGGAAGTCGCAGGTGCTGGTGAAGCAGCCTTGGTGAATTTCTGCAGTGCATCAGTAGATGGTGGACACTGCTGCTACTGTGCGTTGGTGGTGGAGGGAGTGGATATTGAAGGTTGTGGGTGAGATGCCAATCAAGCACCTGGATGGTGTCAGGCTTCTTGACTGTTGGGGCTGCACTTGGCCTGGCAAGTGGGGTGTACTCCATCATACTCCTGACTTGTGCCTTGTTGATCGTGGACAGGCTTTAGGGAGTTGGGGGTGAGTTGTTCTCTGCAGAATTCCCAGCCCCTGACCTGCTCTTGAAGCCATTTATATGGCTGGTCCAGTTCAATTTCTGGTCAATGGTAATGGTAACCCCCAGGATGTTGATAGTGCGGGATTCAGCAATGCAATTGAATGGCAATTGGAGATGGTTGGATTCGCTCTTGTTGGAGATGGTCATTGCCTTGCACTTATGTGGCGTGAATGTTACTTGCCACTTATCAGCCCAAGCCTGAATGTTGTTCATGTCTTGCGGTACTTGGACATGGACTGCTTCAGTATCTGAAGAGTCGTGAATGGTGCTGAACATTGTAGATCATCGGAGAACTTCCCCACTCTGACCTTATGATGGAGGGAAGGTGATTGATAAAGTAGCTGAAGATGGTTGGGCCTAGGACACTACCCTGAGGAACTCCTGCAGTGATGTCCTGGAGCTACAATGTTTCAATCCAACAACCACAACCAACTTCCTTTGTGCTAGGAAAGCTTTGTATTGGTTACCAGTGGAGAGTTTCCTCCCTAATCCCCGTTGACTCCAATTTTGCTAGGGCTCCTTGATGCCACACTCGGTCAAATGATGCCTTGATGTCAAGGGCAGTCATTCTCACCTTGCCTCTTGATTCAGCTCTTTTGTCCATGTTTAGACTAAGGCTGTAATGAAGTCAGGAGCTGAGTGGCCCTGGCAGAACCCAAGCTGAGTGTCAGTGAGCAGATTATTATGGAGCAAATGCCACTTGATGGCACGGTCGATGGCCCCTTCCATCACTTTGCTGATGTTCGAGCAGACTTATGGGATGGTAATTGACCGGGTTGGATTTGTCCTGCTTTTTGTGGACAGGACATACCTGGGCAATTTTCCAGTTTGCTGGGTAGATGCCAGTGTTGCAGCTGTACTGGAACAGCTGGACTCGGGACACAGTTAGTTCTGGAGCACAGGTCTTCAGTACTATCGCCAGAATGTTGTCAGGGCCCATAGTCTTTGCAGTATCCAGTGCCTTCAGCCATTTCTTGATATCATGTGGAGTGAATTGGATTGACTGAAGACTGGCCGCTGTGATACTGGGGGTCTCAGGAGGAGGCCAAGATGAATCATCCTCTCGGCACTTCTGGCTGAAGGTGGTTGCAAATGCTTCAGCCTTATCTTTTGCACTGATGTGTTGGGCTTCCCCATCATTGAGGATGGAGATATTTGTGGAGCCTCCTCCTCCAGTTAGTTGCTTCATTGTCCACCACCAGTCATGACTGGATGTGGGAGGGCTGCAGAGCTTAGATCTGATCCATTGATTATGGAATCGCTTAGCTCTATCACTTGCTGCTTTTGCTGTTTGGCACGCAAGTAGTCCTGTGTTGTAGCTTCACCAGGTTGACACATCATTTTTAGGTATGCCGGGTGCTGCTCCTGGCATGCCCTCTGCACTTATCATTGAACCAGGGTTGATCCGCTGGTTTGATGGTAATGGTAGAGTGGTGGATATTTCAGGCCATGAGGTTACAGAATGTGGTTGTATACAACTCTGCTGCTGCTGAATGCCCACAGTGCCTCACGGATACCGAGTTTTGAGTTGCTAGATTTGTTTGAAATCTATCCCATTTAGCACAATGGTAGTGCCAAATAACACGATGGAGGGTATCCTCAATGTGAAGATAGGACTTTGTTTCCACAACGACTGTGCGGTGGTCACTCCCACCAATACTGTCATGGACAGATGCACCTGCGACAGGTAGATTGATGAGGACAAGGTCAAGCAGGTTTTTCCCTCTTGTTGATTCCCTCACCACCTGCTGCAGACCCAGTCTAGCAGCTCTGTCCTTTTGGAATTGGCCAACTGAGCCAGTAGTGATACTACCGCTACCAAGCCACTCTTGGTGATGGACATTGAAGTCCCCACCCAGAGTACGTTCTGTGCTCTAGACACCCACAGTGCTTCCTCCAATTGGTGTTCAGCATGGAGTTGTTCTGATTCATCAGCTAAACTGGGGGGGGGGGGGGGGGTGCGCGGTGCGGTATGAGGTAATCAGCAGGAGGTTTCTTTGTTCACGTTTGACCTGATGCCGTGAGACTACATGAGGTCCAGAGTCAATGTTGAGGATTCCCAGGGCAACTCCCTTCCTCCTGACTGTATACCACTGTGCTGCCACCTCTACTGGGTGTGTCCAGGACAGGACATACCCACGGATGGTGATGGTGGTGTCTGGGTCTGGGACATTGTCTGTAAGGTATGATTCCATGAGCATGACTATGTCAGGCTGTTGCTTGACTAGTCTGTGAGACAGCTCTCCCAATTTTGGCACAAGCCCCAGTTGTTAATAAGGAGGATTTTGCAGGATCTACAGGGCTGGGTTTGCTGTTGTTGTTTCTGGTGCCTAGGTTGATGCCGGGTGGTCCATCCATTGTCATTCCATTTAGGCTTTGTAGCAGTTTGCTAGGCCACCTTAGAGGGCATTTAAGAATCAATCACGTTGCTGTGGGTCTGGATTCACATGTAGGCCAGACCAGGTAAGGATGGCAGATTTCCTTCCCTAATGGACGTTAAATCATCTTATTGGAACATTTGAGACTCTGAGGGGACTTGACAAGGTGGATGCTGAGAGGATGTTTCCCTTTATGGGAGTGTAGCCGTACACCCTACGGCTAAGGCCTCAGCCCCACAGCATACTGGGAGAAGGGACAATCCTGCAGTTGACCTAAGACCAGTAAGGAGGGCTGTGGCTGCAGTTTAACAAGATCATCCGAGATGAGCAAAGCATCTTATGACCAGTTACTTAACGTGAAACAGATGTGATCAGCAAGATGATTAAACAAAGACCTGATAAGAAGAGCAAGGGAGCAGAGGTAACTGCTTACAACGGTCACTGAATTAACAACGTTGAATTAACGAATTTAAACCTCAGGTCATGAGCGTCGTGAGTCACAGTGACCAAGCACATCTTGGAACATTCGGAAAACTAGACAAAATCCTATAAAAGGGGAGAGGTTCGGAACCTCTGCAGCGACAATCTAGGACCAACCGTCGGAGGAAGACCCACCCTGAGCTACTATCAAGAGCATTCGTCACCAGCCGAGCCTGATCAACTCTGCTTATGGGGGTAATACCGAACTTAAACGGATTATAGATAGATATTCTGTAAGCGCTCTAGTTGCTCAGAGTAGTGTAGTTTAGTTACTACGTAACAGTTGAATTGAATCTGTATACATTATTAATTACTTGGGTGTTTGAAATTACTAACCAATAAAGATATTATTGATTGGATTTTCAGTTGTCCCAGCTCTTTGTCCGATATGCTAAGTTGACTGCACATAGGCAGCATTTTATAGTCAACAGGAGTGACTAGAACTAGGCGTCACAGTTTAAAAATAAGCGTTCTCCCATTTAAGACGGAGTTGAGAATTTTTTTCTTTCAGAGGGTCGTTAGTCTGAGGGATTCTCTACCCCAGAAAGCAGTGAAGGCAGGGTCATTGAATATTTTTAAGGCTGAGTTAGATTGACTTCCTTGTCAATCAAGAATCCAAGGGTATAGGGGAGACAGGAAAGTAGAGTTGGTCAACCAGGATCTTACTGAATAGTGGAACAGGCTTGAAGGGCCAAATGGCCTACTCCATCTCCTGTTCCTAATTCATATGGCTGCATGTTGCCTGACCTGCTGAGTATTTCCAACATTTTCTATTATTATTTTAGATTTCCTGCATCTGCAGTATTTTGCTTTTGTATAAATGCAAATTGTTGTTTCTTAGTCCAAGATGTACTGAAGCCAGGCCGAGATCAGTACAAAACAGGGACACAACCTGGAACCTTGAGTTCAGCTTATATCTGGAGCCTGATTGTTACAATCTTTTGTCCATAGTTAGTTTTTGATTTGGTGTCTCCTGGGTTGAAATAAGTATGTGGTGGACTAAAATTCCAATGACATAGAGGGTATTCTTCCAAGGAAAAATCATCATCCCAGACTGGCTGGCTGAAACTGGCGTCATATTCTGAGAGCTATTAGGGAAAAGCACAAGAGGGACTTGAGGTGTGAACTGTTTGAATGGCTGGACATGGGCTTGATTGACAGCTCCCTCTGAGACCTTGGTCACTGATTGGTGGTGGCTTGATGGGCAACTTGGTAGGTAGGGCCCACAATGATAGGATTATAATAGGCTCCTGAAGCTTAGTTTGCAGGGCTGGAGTGTCAGGAAGGGTTGGTTGGTGCTCGGCTTTCGCTGACCAGCAGGGAAGCTAAGCTTGGTTCACACTGCAACTGGTGAGTTTCTGTTTCAAGTCCCAGTATAGAGAATGAGTGAGCGGTGTCCTATCAGGGAGCCTGACCCATTGGTTTATTGTCTACCCTACTCAACGGTTTGGTTTGAATAAGCTGCGGGTTTGGTTTGAAGCCTCTGTCCCAGCCTGCTTTCTGAGAGGAGAAACAAGCAGCAGCACCAGAGCCCATCCCATATCCTGCATCTATCCCTTGATTATTCCTAATGCTCACATGCCATCCCACAACGACATTGTCCGAAAACATCTCAGTTTTCACATGTACGCTGACAACACGCAGCTCTACCTCATCACCACCTCTGTTTCCTCTCCACTGTCTCTAAATTATCAGACTGTCTTTACAACACTGAGTACTGGATGAGCAGAAATTTTCTCCAATTAAATAATGAATTGCCAAAGTAACTGTCCTCTAACCCCAAGGCAAACTCCATTCCCTGGCTACTACCTGCATCCTTGCTCCAGCAAGTGTCTAAACCAGACTGTTTGCAACCTTGATGTTATACTTGACCTAGAAATGAATCTCCAATATTTGCTCTATCATTAAGACTGCCCATCTCTACATCTGACTCTGTCCTACTTCAGTTCAGCTGCTGAAACCATCATTCTGGCCTTTGTTTCCCCTAGACTTGATTATTCCCAGACTCCTGGCCGGCCTCTTACATTCTACCCTCTATAAACCTGAGGATATCCAATACTCTGCTGCCTTTGTCCTCACATCCTGCTCACTCATCAACCATGTACTTGCTGATCTACACTGGCTCCTGGTTAAGCAACACCTCAATTTTAAAATTCTCCTCCCTAACTCTACAATCTCCTCCAGCCCCACAAGCCTCCAAGGTAGCTGCGCTCTTCTGGTTCTGGCATCTTGGGAATTCCTGATTTTAAGCGCTTCACCACTGGTGGCTATGCTTTCAGCTACCAAAGCCCTAAGCTCTGGAATTCCCCCCCTGAACCTCTCTGCCCCTTTCCTCCTTTAAAACACTCCTTAAAATCTACCACTTCAACCAAGCTTTTGCCCACTTGTTCTAATCTCTTTATGTGGTTCCTGTGAAGTGCCTTGGGCGTATTATTACACTAAAATCACAATATAAATACATGTTGTTCTTATTTTGCTTTCAATCCCTACCCGTTTAAATGCAACCAACAGATCCTCAGCAATGAAATCCCTCCCTACTCCATCTCCTCGATTCCCTCCAGGATCTATCCTTCTCCGCTTCCTCTTTTTTTCATTCATTTATGGAATGTGGGTGTCGCTGGTCATCCCCAATTGCCCTTGAGGTGGTGGTGAGCTGCCTTCTCGAACTGTTGCAGTCCATGTGATATAGGTACACCCACTGTGCTGTTACGGAGGGAGTTCCAAGGTTTTGACAGCAACAGTGAAGGAACGGTGATATATTTCCAAGTCAGGGTGCTTAGTGGCTTAGAGGGAAACTTCCAGGTGGCGGAATTCCCATCTATCTGCTGCCTTTGTCCTTCTAGATGGTAGTGGTCATGGGTTTGGAAGGTGCTGCCTAAGGAGCCTTGGTGAGTTTCTGCAGTGCATTTTGTAGATGGTACATACTGCTGTCACTGTTCGTCAGTGGTGGAGGGAGTGAATGTTTGCGGAAGGGCTGCTTTGTCTTGGATGGTGTTGAGCTTCTTGAGTGTTGTTGGAGCTGCACTCATGCATGCACCAGATAAGGAGAATCTTATGCGCACAGTGAGTTGTTCAGATATAGAATGTGTTGCCTGAAAGGGTTGTGGGAGCAGAATCAATAGAAACTTCTAAAAGGGAATTGGGTAAATACTTGAAAAGGCAAGGATGATAGGGAAGAGAGGGGGTGTGGGGTGAATTGGAAAGCACAGGCATGATGGACCATATGGCCTCTGTGCAGAATGATTCTATTCGTTTTTTTTTCCCTTTGGAGGTTTCCCACACTCCGCACAACCCAACCTCCAGGAAAGCCACGGGCACCCAGTTCATGGTCAGGGTTACACACTGGTTTGCAGCAGTGAGGGAAAGGCCTCGAGGCAGCCCGCCAGCACCGTGGCACTCTGTTGCAACCAGGCATGCAGCACCATGTAGTCTTGGTAATACAAAGTCTGGCTAATAACTATGAGGTGGCTACAGTACTTTATTTCAGGTGCATTACAGTTGACAGTTGTGGTTCAGCGGGTAGCACTCTCGCTCCAGCCCCATTCCAGAACCTTGAGCACAAAATTAATGCTCCAGTGCAGTACTGAGGCACTGCTGCACAGTCTGAGATCCCAGCTTTCAGATGAGACTTTAAACTGAGGCCCCATCTGCCCTCTCAGCTGAATGTAAAAGATTCCATGGCTACTATTTTGAAAAGCTGGGAATTTCTCCCCAGTGTCCTGTCCAGCATTTATCCCTCAACAAGCAGCACTATAACAGATTATCTGGTTTTTTATTTATGGGATCTTGCTGTGTCCAAATCTGGCTGCCTGCTACACCTGCGCTGACGTTAATGCTGAACAAGCCAGATCTCAGATTGAAATCCGTCCTTGGCTTGCTGCAATGTTCCAGTGAAGCCCAACGTAAACTGGAGGAACAGCACCTCATCTTCCGACTAGGCACTTTACAGCCTTCCGGACTTAACATTAAGTTCAACAACTTCAGACCATGAACTCTCTCCTCTATCCTCACCCCTTTTTCAATATTCATTTTTATTTTTTTTAATGTATTTTTTTATCCACTTATTTTTATTTATTTTCATTTTTATTCATTGTTTTATCCTCACCTTTTAACCTATTTTTGATCTTTTTTCCCCACCACCATCCCCTCCCCCACCCCACAAGGGCCATTTGTCATGTTGTTCTTTTCAGAGTGCTTACCCTTGTCCTGCTATTATCACATTCTGCTTTCTTACCTTAATACCACCATCAGCACCTCCTTTAACCCTTATCACTACCATTAACACCCTCTTTGTCCTTTTGCTGACGACATCTTTGTCAATCTCTCCTTTGCCCCCACCTATCGCTGGCTTTCTAATCAGCTTCACCTGCTCCACGCCCCTTAAACAGTATAAATTTCATCACATTTTTACTTCTCTTCTCTGAAGAGTCATACGGACTGTAAACGTTAACTCTGTTTTTCTGTCCACAGATGCTGTTCGACCTGCTGAGTTTTTCCAGCATTTTCTGTTTTTGTTTGAAATCTGCCTCGTCTGATCGTAATTTTTTTTAATGTCTTGTAGAAACGAGGAGGAAAAGCTACTGAACACAAAAGCACAGGATTCCAGTGCTAACTTCTAAAATTTGAAGAATTAAATGTTTATTAAAAGAGAAAAAAAATTAAATACACACAAGAAAAAAGATACATGGTTAGAAAAATCCTACAAAAATAACCCCCAAAGTGTTTCATCAAAGGTACACAATAAAACTATCTTTTTGGCAACAGCTATTATAGATTGTTAACCCAGGAAATCCAGGAAATGTTACCCAAACTGAGAAACTGTTTTCACTTTAAACAGAAGTGCAATCCATGACTTCCCAGAACAACTCCACATTGATGTGATGTTTCCAAAGGAGGATTCAAAGGAAAACAGTTTCTCAAGACAGACATTCTCCTGGCCCAAAACTGAGTTGCCTTCTTCAATTAAAAGACTTTCACAGCTTTTCCAGCACACTCTACACACAGGAATTGGCCTTCCCTCACAGCAACTCACGACAGCTGAAGCCCTGTTTTCATAAATACCCTTTTCATTCCTTTCATCTTAGTTCTCCATTGTCTTCAAATATCCCTTTGAAAACTCAGGATCCCAAATATTAAAACCTTTCATGTTCCTATTTTACCTCTATTTCGAGTCAATAAAATTTAAAATGCCCACCCCTGTTTACTCACAAATCTCCTGTAAAATGCAAATATTCTTTTCTGCCTTTGAGACTCCTTTGAAATGCAACAGCTACAAATCAATTTCAAAACTTATCCCCGAATGCTAATTTCAAATCTACTCTGTTTCCTTGAAAGTTAACACTCACCATAAGGCCTCATTACAAAATGCCAAGAAGGTAACACCTTTAGTCTTTTACCCCTTACTTTCTACAGACAGCCTGATTCCACTGGCCTCACCTTTGACTAACCCTGGACACACACAGACCCAGCTTTCTTTACCTACACATAATAAATACATAAACACAGAAATATAAAAATATACGCATATCATCACACTGCTACATTTCCTACATTGCAAAATCCCTCATGTCAAAACTACTTAATTGGCTGCAAAGTTCTTTGGGGCACCCTGAGATGGTAAAAAGGTGCTACTTAATGAATTTAAAGACTTCCTTTTTCTGCCTTTAGCAGTGGGCTACTGATCCAATTTCACAGGGCAGAATAACAGGAAGCAGAAACACATCGAATCTCCTGGTTTCTTAAGATTTCTTAAGATGCAGTATCATGGCATGTTCCAGTACATCAGCCTCACTGTAGGATTTTCTCCACACACACTACGTTCCTGTCCATAATGAGCAAATACAAAGTGCTGGAACTGGATAAATTATTAGGTTTGCACACTGTCCTTTCATTTCTGTGACACTGGCCTGAATCAAGCTCCCAGTGATTGGATCAAAGTATTCTTTGTTTCCTTGCTGTTAAGATTCCTATGTGAGAGTTTGGTCATTTTTAATAGGTACCAGACAACTGTGTGAAACTGTCAGTAAATTGGCACAAAGCTGTTGTCAGACAGGCTGTAAGATTGGAAGCGGCAAAGCAAAACAGAACATTCTTCTGGCTCTTAGATTGAGGCACTTTGCTACAACAGCACAGAGGGAGCTGTATTTGATCAATGTACTACCTGTCCTGTAAGTGTCTGATGGGACAGTGTAGAGGGAGCTCCACTCTGTTTGACACTGAGCTGGACTTCCAATCCCACATATTTCTATCACAAAGATGATCTACTTCCACCTCGGTAACATTGGGTGGAATTTTCCATCCTGGGAACTGGTCCGGTGTCAGGAGGGGAGGTCGATGTGATTCCTGCTGGGTGGTAGGGCGGGTGAACATTTACAATCTTCCACTTTTTAGCTCATCAGTTATGCATCCATGATCAGCTCAGTGAATCTCATGGCAGGCAGACAGCAAGTCGCCTGTCCCGTCATTACCTCATGTCAAAGGTCCTGGTACCATAGTTTTAAAGGGCACCCAGAAACACATTCACTCATTGTAGGCCAGGAGCTCCGTACTACTCCTCCAGCGTCTTTGTGGCTGCAGCTCATGCTGGAGAAGCTGGAAGATGTAAGCAACCATATCCCGGGACATACGTGGGCACCTCCGACATTGCTCATCTCTAGATGAGAGCATAGCTGGTGATACACCCATGGTCAGGCCAATGCTTGCTGTTGCCATGTTCACCAGTCTCTTGACCTTATAGAGACCCTGCTGCCTACTGCTGCTCAGGTCCCTGCTCCTCGTGGCCTTGTGCCAATCGGCCACAGGCCCTCCATCTCCTCATCTGGATGAGCAGCACTACCAAGGCAAGATTGTCTGTTGCCTGCATCATCGACACCTCAGTGGATGCGTGGAATGAACTGAAGTGATACATTTAGTGAGCATGTCCTTTACAAGTTTCCCTCTATCTCAAAGCCAGCTGGTAAGTGCTAAGCCCTTCACCTGGCCTCCATGCAGACATGGCATTCCCACTTCACCCCTTCCAGGTAAAGGTCCTCCTGGAGGACCGGAGGTGGGTGTTCCTCCTGTTCAGACATGAATGCGTATGGAGGCATTGCTCTTTGACCAGGGGGATGAGAACCATGCGCAAGAAGCCTCACGTGGACACTATTCCACTTGACTCCACTCCCCTTGAGACTCTATAGAGAGACCATTGTCTTGGCAGCATAGAAAGACTAACCGCATGACCCCTTGTCAGCCATGATCGGTGACCCAGAGAATGGAGGTTTAGAGTCGTGAGTTCGCTGCCGTCCACCAATCGTGACCCTTCAAGGCATTCCACCTCCTTCCCCCCCTTCATCCCTGCCTCTGACTGCAGCCAATGACAAATGGCACAGAACAAACGGCAGCTCCACACTTGCTGGGATCTCAATGTTATGAGGCCCATGAGTCGGGAACAAACCTGCTGCAGTGTGGCTTCACCAGAGAGGGAAGGACACAAATGAACATCTTTGACATTCGATTGCCTCATAATTATTAGGGTGGCCCTTTCCTTGGACACTTGTGCTGATCTTGAATTCCACCCACCCGAATCGACCCTCCTCCCACCTCAAGGGACTGACAAACTATGTGGCCAAGGTCAATTTGGACAAATGGTGTGCATCGCCTTTCAAACTCGCTCCATCACCTTCTACTGTTCCCGTCGCCCACCAACTTCCCCCATTGCCACTGGCCCAACCAATATCACCATTCCCCTACCCTCTGTCACTCTTGAACCTCCCCCGGTTACTCTGGATCCTATCATGATCCACCTCCACATGCTTTTCCTCTCCTCAGAGCCAACACCCGTTAGTGTCCCCATGCCCACCCTGATGCTGCTCCCTCCCGTTATCCAAGCCACCTGTCTTGATCTCTCCATGACCCACCCAATGAGACATTCAGTACCAGACTTTCACCCTGGACCCCTCACCCTACAGTTTCCCACACACCCTCCGACTGTGACTGTTCCTTCATATCACCAGTACCGAGTTCTTCCCTCAGGGCCCCACTCTCGACACCACTGACCCCACCCTCTAAGATACTCCCTCTCCCCACCACCCCCCGTGCACATTCTCCCCACCCTTTCCCTGTAAGCCTGCCTCCCTTGCTGAGCCCTGGCGCAGTGTTTTGAAGTTACGCAAGGTCCCTGAGAAGGGGAAAGCAACATCTACGGGTCTCAAAGTCATTGATGAAGTGAAGCTTACAGGTGCACACCACTTATATAGAGTCAGGAAACATGCCGTTCTAAATTCTCGCTGGCAGAGCGCTTAATTTGGAGAGGAAATTTAATTCTGGCAAGTTGGCCTTTTAATGAGCATTCATGAGATGCAAATGAATGCAGCTGTGGTTCCCAACAGAGATCAGTGAGAAATTATACCCGCCTTTAATTCGCCAAAGTTAGGAGAACAAAATTCCCAACTAATTTCCCACTGGCAGGAAACTAACTTTTTCCGTCACACCAAATTTAGTGTCTCTGCCCGCCACGATTCCTGCTAGCGGAAGAGGAAAAATTTCGCCCATTATCTCAGCCTATTAGCCTTGAAATTTTTCTTCATGCCTTTTGTCATATCGAGGCTTGAATATTCCAGTGCGTTCCTATCTTTACTCCCACCCTCCACCTTCCATAAAATTCAGCTCATCAAAACTCTTCACTTGGTTTCCTATCCCACACCAAGTCCCACTTTCTTTTTATATTCTTTCATGGGATGTGAGCATCACTGGCAAGGCCAACATTTGTTGCCCATCCCTAATTTGCCCTTGAACTGAGTGGCTTGCATGGCCATTTCAGAGGGATCTGGAGTCACATGTAGGTCAGACTAGGTAAGGATGGCAGATTTCTTTCCCTAAAGGACGTTAGTGAACAGATGAGTTTTTACAACAATTGATGATGGTTTCATGGTCACTATTACTGAGGTTAGCTTTTCAATTCTAAATTTTATTAATTGGATTCAAATTCCATCAGCTGCTGTGGTGGGATTTGAAACCATGTCCCCAGAGAATTCGCCTAGGCCTCTGGATTACTGGTCCATTACCACTACACCACCATCACCCCTGTGCTCAATGACCTACATTGGCCCCAACACCTGAACTTTACATTCCTCTGATTCTGGCCTTTTAGATATATCCACCCACTTTGCTCCACCATTGTCGGCTGGGCCTTCAGCTGCCTTAGACCAGCAACCTGGAATTCTCGCCCTATACCGTGTCTATATTCTTCTTTAAGGCCCTTTTAAAACCCATCCCTTTTCCTTCCTAATATTTCCTTCTTTGTCTTGACACCCACTTTTACCTTGCACCTCGATGAAGCATTTTGATATGTTGTTGTATGTTAAAGGCAAAGCTGTTGTACATCTAGATCATGTTTTACCTACATTAAAACAGTGACAACACTTGGAAAACGTCACAATTGGCTGTAAAGCACTTTGTAGCTGCCCATGGCCATGAAAGACACAAAGAAATGCATACTAATCTTTTGTGATTCATGTACCAGGACGCCCAGATCCCTCTGTGTCAGAGTTCTGCAATCTCTCTTTCTTTATTTACCTGACCTGAAAGTAGGGATGACAGAAGTTAATGCAGGTGAAGAAGGAGAGATTGATTGATTAAGTTGAGTAATAGTGAATGCTTAGTTTTGAATAAATTAATGTTCATGGAGGTTGAATGATGGAAGACCAGTTATGAGAATCTTGGAGAAATTACATTTAGAGATAAGTAAATATACAGTGTTTCAAGGAAAACAGGCCCCACATTCAGAGAATGCAGACCCACTGAAAGCTGAAACTCTTTCGAGTTATCAACAGTCACAGATTGCAACTCTTTCGAGTACAATCACAGTTCTTGGTTTTCCGGGAGTGGGACATGAACCCACAACCCTCTGATTCAAAGGCGAGGGTGCTATGAACTGAGCAACAGCTGACACCTCCAATGCTATTTGTGAAGATGCAGGTTCCATAGGAACAAAGGACTTAGGAGCAGGTTTGGGCCATTTGGCCCTTTGAGCCTGCTCTGCCATTCATGGTTGATCTGGTTGTGATCTCAACTCCACTTTCCTCCACTACCCCAATAACCCTTGATGTCATTGGCTATCAAGAATTTATCTAATTTAGCCTTGAATGAATTCAGTGACCCAGCCTCCACTGCTTTCTGGGGAAGAGAATTCCACAGACTAATGGCCCTCAGAGAAAAAAACTCATCTCCATTTTAAAAGGGAGACCTCTTATTTTAAACTGTGTCCCCTTGTTCTAGTCTCCCCCACGAGAGGAAACATCTTTCCAGTATCCACCCTGTCAAGTCCCCTCAGGGTCTTATATGTTTCAATAAGATCACCTCTCCTTCTTCTAAACTGTCATGGGTAAAAGCCCAACCTGTTCAACCTTCAAAAGATAAGCCTTTCATCCCGGGAATGAATGGAGTGAGCCTTCTCTGAACTGCTTCTAACACAGTTATATCCTTTTACAAATGAAGAGACCAAAACCGCACACAGTACTCCAGATGTGGTCTTGCCAAGGCCCTGTACAGCTGCAGTAAAACTTCCCTACTTTTATATTCCATTCACCTTGCAATAAATGACAACATTCCATTTGCCTTCCTTATCACTTGCTGTACCTGCATACTAATCTTTTGTGATTCATGTACCAGGGCGCCCAGATCCCTCTGTGCCAGAGTTCTGCAATCCCTCTTCATTAAAAAATATTCTATTCTCCCTGCCAAAGTGGAAAAGTTCACATTTTCCCACATTATATTAAATCTGCCAAATTTTGCCCACTCATTTAACCTATCTATGTCCCTTTGTAGGCCCTTTACCTCTTCTTGACAACTCACTTTCCCACCTGTCTTGGTGTCAACGGCAAATCTATCTACCGTACATTTGGTCCTTTAATCCAAGTCATTGATATAGATTATAAACAGTTGAGGCCCCTGATACCTCCGGCACTCCACTAGTTACAGTTTGCCAACACAAAAAAACCATTAATCCCTACTCTCTGCTTCCTGTTAGCTCATCAGTCCTTTATGAATGCTAATATGTTACCCCCCTACACCATGAGCTCTTATTTTGTGGAGTAACCTTTGATGTGGCACATTGTCGAATGCCTTTTAGAGAACAAGTACAACACATCTACAGGTTCCCCTTTATCCACCTTGCTGGTTACTTCCTCAACAAACTCTAATAAATTTGTTAAACATTATTTCCCTTTCACAAAACCATGTTGATTCTGCCTGATCCCATTGTGATTTTCTAAGTATCCTACTATAACCTCCTTAATAATGGATTCTAGCAATTTCCCTATGACAGCTGTTAGACTAACTGGCCTAGGGTTTCCTGCTTTCTGTCTTCCTCCTTTCTTAAATAAAGGTGTTAGATTCGCTATTCTCCAATCTGCTGGGACCCTTCCAGAATCTAAGGAATTTTGGAAGATTATAACCAATGCCTCTACTATCTCTGCAGTCATTTCTTTTAAGACCCTAGGATGCAGCCCATCTGATCCTGGGGACTTGTCAACCTTTAGGTCTAATAGTTTTCCCAGCACCTTTTCCCTGGTGATGGCAATTGTTTAAAGTTCCTCTCTCCCTTTCACCTTGTGATTTTCAAGTTTCTTTGAGAAGTTTTTCTAAATCTTCAACAGTGAAGACAAGCACAAAATACCTGTTGAATCCCTCAGCTACTTCCTTGTTTTCTATTACTAATTCCCTAGACTCACTGTCTAGAGGACAAACATTAGCTTTAGTTACTCTTTTTTTTTTAAATGCTTGTAGAAACTCTTACTATATGTTTTTGTATTACTAGCTAGCTTTGTCTCATATTCTAATTTCTCCCTCTTTTTTTTAAGTAATTCTTTGCTGGTTCTTAAAATCTGTCCAACCTTCTGGCCTGTCACTAATCTTCACTGAATTATAGAGTGTTTCTTTCATTTCGATACTGTCGTTAACTTCCTTATTGAGCCATGGATGATGCATCCTCCTCAAAGAGTCTTTCTTTCTTTCTCACTGGTGTAAATCTTTACTGAGAGTTATTAAATATCTCACTAACAGTCTGCCACTGCATCACCACTGTGTTACATTTTAACCTAGTTTCCCAGTTCACTTTGTAGGAATGGGAAACGGCTGCATCCTTTCATTTCTATTGGGATTTGAACCTAGTTCAATAGGGAAAAGAAAGTTTTCAACCACAGAACCTTACCCAGACTCCCCTATCAGAAGAAAGATGCCTTCGCCCTTTTAACATCAGTGTGACGCGAATGCAGCTGGAAGAATATTCAGCTACATTGATCACCTACTCCTTAACAGAGTGACTTCAGCCTTGCACTTCAGTGTGAAAGGAGTTCCTGGGGAAGAACAGTGTTGAGTTTCTAACAAAGTGCATCATAGAGAGGAGATAGTGATCCCTTCTGTCTATTCAGGGTTGGAACTCAGACCTCACTGGTGTAAGTGAAGGGTTATTCTATTGTACTGTACCACAAGGCCTCTCAGATCTAAGATATCAAAGGCCTGAACACTTCACCAGATTTAGCTCCAACCCTTTTGTACACAGAAGCTGATTGGTTGACCTGATATGTTTTAAACCGCTGTATCATGGCTCAAAAGCTGATTTGTCCAGGATCAAAGATTGGGAATAAAGTATACACTGATCTTTTCCTTATGATTCCTCAAAGATAATCTGCTTAAGAAACCTTCACTTATATCCTACACTGCAAAATCTCTCTGTCATTCATGCAGTATGTGTGTGAGCCCGACAGTGGGAAGTTGTGACCAGGTAGGTCGATGGGGAACTGCAACTCATTTTCTTTGCAAAGAATTATCCTCTAACTAACTTTGTGTGTGCGCTGTTCTCTTACGAGACAAATCTATTAACTGCAGGACTGTGTTAATTACACCTTCAAGCAGTGTCCTCATACTGTATCCTCACTTCCATTGAAATCCACCTGTACAGCCCTGTATGTATTGTCCTGTGATGTAAGGGGAGGGAGGTTGGGGAGAGATATCTACAGGGCATGTTCATGATCTCATTGCTGGTTGATCGACACAGTCCAGGGAAATGTCCTCTTCACTGACCTAACTGTCTTTTGGACTTTACAATGAAGAGTTTGACTGGAGCCAACTTTTCAAATTGAAAGATATTTAAATGAAATCACATTCTATTATTAGTACCAGTATAATGAATGTAACATGGAGCTGCATAGATTACACCTGCAAAATTGGCAAAAGGCACTTAATATCCAAATATTATGCACTCACATCACGATTACACAATTTGACTTTTATGCTGTAGTTAATGCAGTGGCAACCCTGTGCACTGTGCCTCCAAACAATGTTTGTGTTCCCCTCTCACCCTGAAATTCCTGCAAGCTGGAACCCTCTCCACATTGGCCCTGTAACATTAGTCATACTCGTCAACTTTCGTACTGTGGTAAATCACAGTTTGTCAAAAAAAAAATAAAAAAGATTATCTAAATGTGAGAGATTGCAGAGCTCTGAGATTCAGAGGGATCTGGGTGTCCTAGTGCAAAAGGAGAGTATACAGGTAAAGCAAGTAATTAGGAAAGTTAATACAATGTTATCGTTTATTGTGAGGGGAGTTGATTACAAAAGTAGAGAGGTTATGCTTCAGTTGTCTAGGTACTGGTGAGACAACATCTAGAGCACTGTGTACAGTACTGGTCTCCTTATTTAAGGAAAGACATAAATACGTTAGCAGTTCAGATAAGGTTTACTAGACTAATACCAGGAATGGGCGGGTTGTGCTGCTGAGGCTTTATAAGGCTCTGGTCAGACCACATTTAGAATATTGTGAGCAATTTTGGGCCCCGTATCTCAGGAAAGATGTGCTGGCCTTGGAGAGGGTCCAGAGGAGGTTCACGAGAATGATCCCAGGAATGAAAGGCTTAACATATGAGGAACGTTTGAGGACTCTGGGTCTATACTTGATGGAGCTTAGAAGGATGAGGGGGGGATCTGATTGAAACTTACAGAATACCGAAAGGCCTGGATAGAGTGGACGTGGGGAAGATGTTTCCATTAATAGGAGAGACTAGGACCCGAGGGCACAGCCTCAGAGTAAAGGGAAGACCTTTTAGAACAGAGATGAGGAGAAACTTCTTTAGCCAGAGAGTGGTGGATCTATGGAATTCATTGCCACAGAAGGCTGTGGAGGCCAGGTCATTGAGTGTATTTAAGACCGAGATAGTTAGGTTCTTGATTGGTAAGGGGATCAAAGGTTACGGGGAGAAGGCGGGAGAATGGGGTTGAGAAACTTATCAGCCATGATTGAACGGCGGAGCAGACTTGATGGGCCGAATGGCCTAATTTCTGCTCCTATGTCTTATGGTCTTATAAGGAAAGGTTGGACAGGTTAGGCTTGTTAGGCAGGAGTATAGAAGAGGAAGAGGCGGCTTGATTGAAACCTTTAAGATCCTGAGGGGTCTTGACAAGGTGAATGTGGAGAGGATGTTTCCTCATGTCAGAGAATCTAGAACTAGGGGGTCACTGTTTAAAAATAAGGGGTCGCTTATTTACGACAGAAATGAGGAGACACTTTTTCTCTTGGAGAGCCGTGAGTCTTTGGAACTCTCTTCCTCAAAAGGTGGTGGAAGCAGAGTCTTTGAATATTTTTAAGGCAGAGCTGGATATATTCTTGATTAACAAGGTGGGGGGGGGGGGGGGTGTGTGTGTGTGTGTGTGTGTGTGTGTGTGCGGTGAGAGCTTATCAGGGATAGGCAGGAATGTGGGTTTGAGGTTACAATCAGATCAGCCAGAATCTTATTGAGTGGTGCAGCTGGCTCGAGGGGCTGAGTGGCCTACTCCTGCTCCTAATTCATATGTTCGTATGTATCTGTGCATCTCTGCTTTAACTTCAATCAGCCAGATTGGCCTCTTGGGAATACAAAGTGTTGCCCAAGAAAAGGCATTGAGAGTAATAAAGATTTTTTTACTCTTTCTGTGGGATGTCAGCATTGTTGAAAAGGCTAGCATTTGTTGCCCATCCCTAATTGCCCTCGAACTGAGTGGCTTGTGCAGCCATTTTGGAGGACAGTCACATTGCTGGGGGCCTGGAGTCAGATATCGGCCGGGCCCGGAAAGGACGGCAGATTTCATTCCCTAAAAGGCAGTGAGCCAGGTGGGTTTTTATGACAATCGATGATAGTTTCATGGTCACCATTACTGAGATTAGCTTTCAACTCAAGATTTATTAATAACTGAATTTAAGTTCCACCAGTGCCGTGATGGGATTTGAATCCATATCCCCAGAGAATTAGTCTGAACCTCTGGATTACTAGTCCAACGACATTACCACCACGTCACCATCTATAACAGTTTATTCACAAGGTGGTTAGGAGGAAGATGTTTGAGGAAGTGTTCGACTGTATTTATCTTATCTGGGAGTGCTCGATGCTGCGACTGAGTTCCTGAAGCAATGTTGGGACAGTGAAGGCTGCAGGGCTGGAGAACCCTGCAAATTCCATAGAATAGAGACTACAGTGGGATTAGAAATCAGAGGCCAGCAACATCTGGGGTGATCATTGCTGAGAGTTAGTTTGGGGGAGGTTGTGGGCAGAGGTCTGGGTGAGTTGGAGTCTATGTCAGATGGGGTTCGGATCAGTAAGGGTGGATTGAAAATATTCAACTGGAGGTGATTATTTGGAAGTGGCCAATTGTATGTGAAACACTAAGGCATGTTTTTGAGAGACTTGATAAGGTGCTTATATATATATATATATATTTAAAAAGTCAGTCTTTCTTTTAATTTTGTTGTGGTTGTTTATGTATGCAAGAACTCTGACCCAGACAAGCCCCTGGAGGAGGGATGGGGGCTCCTCGCCAGTCTGCACCCACGTTTACATCAATGATAGACAGCACAATGAAATCACAAACTGTAGTCATTAATAAGTTTATGAGGGTGGGTCTAGGAAGCAGTATCATAAATATCGCTTGGAGAACCATAGCCAAAGTCTTTGACGTTAATTTGCAGCTTCTGTGAATCACAGCAGAGAACACACACACTCTATCTAACACTGGGTCAGCCTTTACTGGGAGTAAACTCTAGGAGTTTCCCAGAGTGTGAATAACAGGAGAGACAAATGGACTGCGCAGACTTTCTGGTATTTTCCATGTGGTCCAATTAGTGAGAAAAAGCACTCTTACTACCCATATAAGAGAATGTATGCCCCAGTTTAAAAGCCTGATTGGGAGAGAGTGCAGAAGAAGTTTACAAGAATGGTTCCAGGGATGAGAAACTTCAGCTATGAGGATAGATTGGAGAGGTTGGGACTGTTCTCCTTGGACAGTAGAAGGCTGAGAGGAGGTTTGATAGAGGTGTTCAAAATCATGAGGGGGCTGGGCAGAGTAGACAGGGAGAAGTTGTTCCCACTCGTAGAAGGATCAAGAATAAGAGGACACAGATTTAATAAAGTGATCTGCAAAAGAAGCAAATGTGACGTGAGAAAAAACGTCTTCACACAACGAGTGGTTCAGTTCTGGAATGCACGGCCTGGAACTGTGGTGAAGGCAGGTTTAATTGATTATTTGAACAATGTGCAGGGGTACGGGGAAAAGGCAGGGCAATGGCACTGGGTCATAATGCTCATTTGGAGAGCCGGTGCAGACACGATGGGCCGAATGGCCTCCTTCTGTGCCGTCAAGATTCTGTGATTCTTATTCTGTCTGCCTTCTACACTTCATTTCCATTAATTACTCTGAGATTTTACTTCCCTGATGTACAGATTAGCAGAAAAGGTTAGGGAGGGAGAAAAATGTCTGGAAGATTTAGCATTTAACTTGCACTTTGAATTGCAAATGAAAAAAAAAGCAATCATTCTACAAAAATCTAATGCTCAGTGGAGCACTGGGTGACCCTTCAGGGGGAAACAGCCCTGAAGTCAACCTAATAAACATTCCAACCTGCAAAACTCTCCACTCAAATTAAGAAGATTACACTATGAAACCCAGTGCAAGGTCATCAGTTCCTGCCTAAAGCTACTCCACCCTCAATCTAATTCAAAACCACAAAAAAGAGACAGTTGGAACCCACAACCAAGTAATTTGATGCAAGTAGCTTCATTTTTACTGGAATGAAGAGTCTTTAGTTCTAAACTGTTAAAGCAGGTACAGTAACATAGTAGTTATGTTATTGGACCAGTAATCAAGAGTCTTGGACTAATGATTTGCAGACCTGAGTTCAAATCCCAACACAGCAGCCAGGGAATTTAAATTTAATTAAATAAATCTAGTACAAAAAAGCAAGCATCAGTAACGGTGACAATGAAATTACCAGATTGTCATCATAATCCTGTTGTTCACGAATATCCTTTGGGGAAGGAAACCTGCCGTCCTTACCCGGTCTGGCCTGTAGTGACACCAGACCTACAGCAACAGAGTTGAAACATCCAAGCAGTCCAGTTAGATGCATTAACTCAATATATAAATCCAATCTACTCTGCTACAAAAAAAACTAACCAACAAATCCAATTCTTTTATCATCAATATATTCTGATTGCATTCACCCTTCAGTGTGAAGGGCTGATTCACAGTGCTGAGAGATAGTGCGTTAGGTAGGTGCATCTCCCCGTATGTACACCTAGACAGTAAGCAATGGCAGGATATTTTGTCATAGTGGAGCACATCACAGCTGAGGCCAAATCTGTTCAAATCGTGAAGCAGCAATCAACAACGAGAACAAAAAGTGAGCTACTTTGCTGAATCACCTGAGTTTCAGTCTGAGTTTGGAGCACAATACTCCACTCAATCCGTCCTAACACACTGCGTTCAGTTCGGTCATAAAGGCCGCATTCAAGCCCAGTTGGCAGGGCAATGAAACTCAGCCCAGGTGCTACAGGGCCAAGTAAGGAGCAAAAATCTAAAGAAAGTCGGACTCTCACCTTAAAAAGACTCGAATGAGTTAGCAGCTTAGGAAAGGGGTTTGTTGGCAGGGGGCGGGGTGGTGGTGGTGGTTTATATATGGAAAAATAGATTCCCGGCAGTGAGTTACAGGCTGGAATCTAATCGAGGGGGTTAGGTGGTTTATGTATAGAATACCAGATAACCAGTAGTGAGATTTTCTTTTTATTCGTTCATGAAGGCCATTCTTAATTGCGCAGTTACAGGCTGGAACCTAATCAAGAAGTTACAATTTCTGGAAAATAAGGCTAGTATAAACCCATATTCTGAGGAAAGGTTATACTGAAACCACAGAGAGCTCTGTAAAGAATAGCAGCTTCAATCTTTTGCTCCCTGGCCCATAATATTCATCACAGTAAGATCCCAGTACAGTTAATTGGTTGCCTCCAGCATTCACTCATTAGTCCATGTTCTAAATTACTACACTAGCAGTCAGTTTAATCATCCAGAATAAATCTCTCTTTTCAAAAAATGAATAAGCCCTGTTTATGTGCAGGACTGCCCACAGTTAAAAGGCAAAATCTACATTTTTTGCTCCAGCAAATCAACAATCCGTAGAATTGTGGCTTATCAAGAGCTGAAATTGGAGAGAAAATTCTTAAAGAAGTCTCAAGTCAGTATATAGAGCTGGAATGTGCAGTACTACACAGACTAGCTCCATGAGCCTGCAGAACTCAGCATGTGACTGCTCCCAACAACCAATGTAGTTAACACAGAGTCACCATCTCAGGGTGGAGATGGGTGATTCTAGGTCAATAGCTTGAACTTGTATTCCACAAAAATATCTCAGACTAACAGACTGGCAAACTCTTTCGAGTTATCAACAGTCACAGATTGCAACTCTTTCGAGTACAATCACCGTTCTTGGTTTTCCGGGAGTGGGACATGAACCCACAACCCTCTGATTCAAAGGCGAGGGTGCTATGAACTGAGCCACAGCTGGCAAGCTGCTCAGATGGCTTGGTGGGTAAAGGAGTCTCATGTGCACAGAGTTAAACTGATGAGGCAGGTTGCAACTCTCAGCTGGAGCAGTAAGACTGGCCTCAATCCTTCCCCACCATCCAACACCAACCCAAAGCTGGGGAGGGGACACTTGTTCATGAGTGCTGCGCCTGTCTGCTGGGAAGTGTATACCTGAACAGTGAAGGTAGAATAAGCCTTTGTAATGATGTTATCTGCAGTCATATAGGTGGAATGGATAAGCTCTACAGAGATCGTCTTGGCTGAAGCCAGTCTACCTTCTTCATGAGTACCTCCAGGAGACTGAAGAGATATCACTCAATGAGAATGCAATTAAGAAATTCTGGGAAAAATGATGATAATAAGGCTACAGCTCGAGATTTATCAACAAAATGAAGACAGAAAACTGCAAGTATTGGAAATTCAAGTTAAAAGTTGAGTGTGTAGAGCAAGACAGCCAGCTGTGTGTGGATTAATAGCAGACTGTGGGGATTTGCAGATTGTCCAGGGAATACACCCTGAACCTCATGACCTACCCCTGGCTGTTTGAAATGCTGAACCATGTATTTCCAGCAGTTTCTGCTTTTATTAGAAGAATCACACCAGTTGGGTGGGTACAATAATAATTCCACAGGACATCGACATCGCCAGGGGCTGGATCTCCTTCCCTCTTTCTCTCAGTCACTGCTTTTCCAATTCTTCCTGGAGTTTACTTCCACATTAGTTGAAACTGTTGTTCTTTATGGGCCATCCAGACAGTATGTGCCAGTGGGATATTCAACTGTGGAGGACATCACAGTCAAGCCCATCCCTTTCGGCAGCTTGGGGGAATTTTTGGGCAGTAGGTCTATTGATTGGTCGGCAGGGGTAGGATGACAGAACGAGTCTATTGGAGTGGTGGGGGTGGGTAGTGAAGGAGAGTTTTAAATCTAATGGATGGGGTTGAACATTGAGGGATCTGATAGCTTTTTCTCAAACTTTCTGGAAAAAAGTGGCCAATAGTGGAGGACCCCAGATTTACAACTGTTGCCTCCCCCTTTAATACCTATTAATATCCAAGGGAGGTACTGAGGTATTGGACTTTATTTTTTTTAATATAGCCCCTGTGAGCACCACGTCCATCTCTAATTAATTTCTCATTTGGTTTCACAAAGACAGGGCAGGAGTCACTGAGTTTGACGAAGGCTTTTGATCTGGGCGTTATTTTTGCACTGTAACAGAACTCCTGCTGCTGTTTGGCACGAATCTGAGGAACAGCTGGCAGTCAGTGGCACAATTGATCAGCCAACCCTGCCAACAATCTATCCCCTTGCACACGAAAACTCTATTTCAGGAACTAAGGAAGCCTTTTCCATTTATATATATAATATATATATATATATATATATATATATTAAAAAGTAACCAAAATATGAGATAGAAATTACAGTCCCCTGTTACCATGGACACCTCTCTGCTTACACACAGATCACTGCAGATTTCCTGACCTATTCTGGACACTGCTAACTGCTTCCTGCAAATCTGATCTTTAACACTGTGTTTGCATGGGAACACACAGCTGATTTGGAGATGGAGAAACCTCAACCTTACATTACTCCTTGTACGAATGAAGTAAGCATTTATAACTTGACCTGAAGGAAACTCTTCCTGTGGGAAGAGTGTAGAATCCTGGATTTACCTGGGAGCAGCAAGTGGGAGATGGGAATGCCCTGATATCCTTGGAGCTAGAAGAGGGCAAGAAGGAAGGAGTGAAGCGGACAAGGTGAGTGAGGCAAGAGTAAGAATCACAGATTTGTATGATGGAGAAGGAGGCCATTTGGCCTATCAGGCCTATGTCATTTCTTGGTTAGAGCTAGGCAACTAGACTCTCACTCTACACTCTTCCCCCACAGAGATTTAAATTTTCCCCTCCAAGTATTAATTCAATTCTCTTTTGAAAGCTACTATTGAATCTGTTTCCACTGCCTAATCAGACAGCGCATTCCAGATCACAATTATTATGAGTGCACAGTATAAATTCTCCTCATTTCCCCTCAGCTTCTTTTGCTATTCACCTTAAATTCATGTGCTCTGAGTTACCAACCCTTCTGCCTCCGGAAACAGTTTCTCCTTATTTACACCTCCGAAACTCTTCTTAACTTTGAACACCTCTATAAAATCTCCTCTTAACCATAAATACAAACAAAAATGTTGGAAATACTCAGCAGGCCTAGCAGCATTTGTGAAGACAGAAACAGGGTTAACACTTCAGGTCAATGGCCTTTTGTTAGAACTGGAAAAAGAGAGAGAAGTAAGAAGTTTTAGACAAATACAAACAAAAGAATAAAAGGTCTGTTAAAGGCTGGGAGGCATGGGACATTAAATGGTGAAACGGATGATGGTGCAAGGCAATAGGATATGCTAATAGGACAGGTAAAGGAGTAAAGGGTGCGTTCAGGGGAAGAATAAATGAAAACAGCAGGATCAACACCAGCAGCGGCTGTCTAAAAACACAAATAAATGCAACAGAAAAGGGGCAGAGGTCATGATTTGAAACTGTTGAACTGATTGTTGATTTTGGAAGGTTGTAATGTGCCTAATTCAAACATGAGATGTTCCTCTAGTTTCTGTTGAGTTTCACTGATACAGCAGAGCAGGTTGAGGAACCAGGAGTCAGAGTGGCTTGAAGAAATGAAATGATAGGCGATTAGGAGTTGTCAGGTGGCAGGGGGAGGGGGGAAAATCTTTGCTTGAGTAAAGAGGAAACCACATCAGAAGGGCTGGTATGGAAGGTTGCATTGTCAGAGCAATTGGTTCTCAACCTTCTAAAAGCAACATACTGCAGACCCTCACTGTAAATGGGAAGAACCATAGCTTCCCCCCCATCAAAATCAAAAGCAATCGGGATTTTGTTGGATCAACATCAATTTTCACACCACTGGCTCAATATTAATGGGGTAGTGCCCAAGCAGTGCTCATAGGTTGGTTTTCTTTCTCTCAACTTGGTGGAACTGAACCATAGATTTGTCAATATTCCAACACAAAATTGCAGCAACTCAAGGAGAAGGCCCACCATTCCCTCAGAGGTGGAAGGATACTGAAAAAGGATGGTTATCAGACATTGGGGCTTGAAACTTAGTGCACACCCAAGGTTCAAAGAGAAGGTCCACCACCACCTTCTCAAAGGCAAAAAAGAATGGGTAATAAATGCTTGCTTTGCCTGTGATGTCCAAATACTGAATAATAAAGTGAGCCCGAGAATACATTGAACTGAGAATTCTGACTAAGAAGCAGCAGCGTCTCACTTTCTGAGAACACATTCAGAGTAGATGAAGATCAAAGAGCAAGCTTTAATCCACTTAGGAGAGGAAAAAGAGCAGATATTGTCATGGAATGAATGGGAAGGTTACTGGGTGAAAGATGAAAGTGAGAAACAGCTATTCAATAAAATAACTGCACAAGTTGGAGATGTGATGGGTTGGTTCTCACGCCAGAGCTGAGTAAGTTGTCGGGATAAATCATATGACATTTCTGCCAACTTGCTTGCAATCTTTTGTTCTACAGAAAATAACTCTGCTATTCCAACTAGCTTTCTCAATAACCCTATTATCTTTGTCCATCAGACATTCTGTGTTGGAAACTAACAGTCCTGATGAAGCTGGAAAGGCCACGTACGCAGCATTACCCATATGAATGAAAAGACAAACTTTATTTGCAAGGTGGGAATAAATCTATATTTTACTTATTTTCTGTCACAGACAGCAGCATTTTTTACAATGTATTCAATTAACTTTTAGTGACATGTAAAAGATGGACAAAGAAACAGATTCAGCAGTGACACATGCATCGCAATGGGCTTTTCCACTGGAAACAGGCTTTGCCCTCTCTCGGATTCACCGCTATGCTCACTGCACCTTATTCTAGTTAGAGAACTATCAAAATAAGGAGTAAGTTATTCACTGCTAGGTCAATGCATTGGCAGGAGGTTTAGGGTGCCAATCACCAATTTCACTGTTGCAGGAAAAATGCCATGGTAAAGGAGCAGCAGGGAATGTATTTGGATTTTCAGTAAGTGCCAGATAAGGTACTGCATGGGAAGCTCGTTGACAAAAGAATTCTTTGAAGAAGTAACAGGTGCAGTGGATAAAGGGAATCCGGTGAATGTACTGTACTTAGATTTTCAGAAGGCATTTGATAAGGTGCCTCATCAAAGGTTATTGCAAAAAATAAAAGCTCATGGTGCAGAGGGCAACATACCGGCATGGATAGAAGATTGGCTATCCAACAGTAAACAGGAGGCATGAATGGGTCATTTTCTGGTTGGCAGGAAAATATAATGAGGGAAGATGTGAAATGGAGTATAATGTGAGCAAATGTGAAATCATTCATTTTGGCAGGAAGAATAAAAAGGAAGCTTATTATCTAAGTGGTGAGAGATTGCAGAGCTCTGAGGTTCAGAGGGATCTGGGTGTCCGACTGCATGAATCACAAAAGGTTAGCATGCAGGTAATTAGGAAAGCTAATAGAATGTTATCATTTACTGTGAGAGGAATTGATTACAAAAGTAGGGAGGTTATGCTTCAGTTGTACAGGGCATTGGTGAGACCACACCTGGAGTACTGTGTACAGTGCTGGTCTCCTTATTTAAAAAAAGATGTAAGTGCATTAGAAGCAGTTCAGAGAAGGTTTACTAGACTAATATCAGGAATGGGAGGGCTGTCTTATGAGGAAAGGCTGGACAGGTTAGGCTTGTATCCACTGGAATTTAGAAGAATAAGAGGCAACTTAATTGAAACCTTTAAGATCCTGAGGAGTCTTGACAGGGTGAATGTGGAGAGGATGTTTCCACTTGTGGGAGGATCTAGAACTAGGGGTCACTGTTTAAAAATAAGGGGTCGCTCATTTAAGACAAAATGAGGAGAATTTTTTTCTCTGAGGGTTGAGAGTGTTTGGAACTCTCTTCCTCAAAAGGCAGTGGAAGCAGAGTTCTTGAATATCTTTTAAGGCAGAGCTAGATATATTCTTGATTAACAAGGGTGTGAAAGGTCATCAGGGGTAGGTGGGAATGTGGGGTTGAGGTTACAATTCAGCCATTATCTTATTGAATGGAGGAGCAGGCTTGTGGGGCCGAGTGACCCACTCCTGCTCCTAATTCATATATTCGTATGTAGGATGAGGCACACAATATTAAAGGAAGTGTGGCAGAATGATTTGAAAGCTGGTTAAACAACAGCAAACTGAGAGCAGTGGGCATTGATTGGGTGTTTTTCCAATTGATGATATAAGAGTAACTCACCTCTTGACTCCCCAAAGCCTGTTCACCAACGACAAGGCACAAGTTAGGAGTGTGATGGAATACCTTCCACTTGCCTGGATGAGTGCAGCTCCCACAACACTCAAGAAGCTTGACACCAACCAGGACAAAGCAGCCCACTTGATTGGCACCCCTTCCACAAACATTCACTCCCTCCACCACCAAAAAACAGTGGCAGCAGTGTGTACCATCTATAAGGTGCACTGCAGAAAATCACTAAGGCTTCTTAGGCAGCACCTTCCAAACCCACAACTGCTACCATCTAGAAGGACAAGGGCACCAGATACATGGGAACATCACCGCCTAGAAGTTCCCCTCCAAGCCACTCACTATCCTGACTTGGAAATATATCGCTGTTCCTTCACTGCTGCTGGGTCAAAATCCTGGAACTCCCTCCTAACAGCACTGTGGGTGTACCTGCACCACATGGACTGCAGCGGTTCAAGACGGCAGCTCACCACCACCTTCTCAAGGGCAACTAGGGATGGGCAATAAATGCTGGCCTAGCCAGTGACACTCACATCCCATAAATGAATTAAAAAAACAATTTGAAGGGTTAATTTGTGAGGACAGATTGCATAAACCTAGCTTATATTTGCTTGAGCTTAGAAGGTTCAGAGGTGATCTGATCAAATGTTAAAAGGGCGATACAGATCAACCATTTCCTCTGGTGGGAGAAAGTAGAATGAGGGACACAAGCTTAAAATTAAAAACCAAATCATTCAGGAACACTTTTCCACAAAAGGGTAATGGCAAATCTAGAGCTCATAGCCTCACAGGACTGGGGATGCTGGAGGTCAACTAGAGCTTTTAATACTGAAATTGGTAAGATTTTTGGTCTGCAAGGATATTGAGGGATCTGGAGCTAAGATGTGAAAAAGAGCTGAGGTACAGTTCAGCCATGATCTAATGGAGTCAGGGTTCCAGGATTATAATAGCCTCCACCTGTTCCTATGTCCGTGCCTTACAATGTCTAAAACCCAGATTCAATTCTGTGGGTGCACTGATAACTAAAAAGGAACATAACAGCTTTTAGTTACAAACTAGAAGTGCGCCATATAAAATGATTTTGTTAAAACTCATGCTAAATACATAGATCGGTTGGGGTGGAGAGGGTAGGGAAATAGTGGGACATCTGGCTAAAGAAGCTCGATCACAAATGAAGGAATGAAGCTATTTGACCATTCTTTAAATCAACCCAAATACAAAGGTTATGTAACTGCAGCCTGATTAGTAATGACTTTCTACATATCTGCAGTGAGCGATCCCACTAACCACAAAAAGGCAAAGGGCCAACATCTGCCACATCAGGGAAATAGCAACAAATGACAGCTAAACCAAAAGGGCTGGGCGCCAGGTTTGTTGGGGCTCTAACTTTCACCTCTGTGGCCTTGGCTTGAAACCAGTGCAGGCAAACGGGATAAAGATCTCACTTTTCAGACAGCTGGCCAGGCCCCAACCCAAATTAGTTCATCAGTTTCAGCAAGGTTCCTTGTGTGTTTGTGTCCATAGCTGCTCAATTCACCACTGCTTTCGAGAAAGGTCACAGGCAAACAGGATCATTAACTAGAGTCACTTTCAACCTTGTGAAGCAGCAGAGGTAGAGGATCACAATGCACCTGATGTGAACTGTAGCTGCCCTGTAAGTGTTTGAGAGGGACAGTGTAAAGGGAGCTTTCCTCTGTTTCAAAACCATGCTGTATCTGCCCATGAGTGTTTTGAACTAAAAGGCACACTGTTTTTCCTTACTTTGAAGAACTCGGAATTCATCAGAAATGTGTGTGAAATGATCTAACACTCACACTGCTCTATTTCAATCTCAATAATGCCTTACCCTTGTGACAACAAGATTCTACTCCATTATGATGAGTATCTATGATTACCCTGCTTTTTAATTTAAAATAACACGTCCTTATGTTTCTGCAAAAATACCACACATAGCAGGTCTATGAAATCTCGGGGAAACCTGATAGACATTTCCTACAAAATATCCTTCTCATTCCACAGGGAGTTCTTGTATGCTGTATAATACCTCTCTGCTGAGCTGGGACAAACTGGCAGCCAAACATACAGTCTCACTATTTCCACACAAGCTGCGATGTAGGGCAGACACAGTGTGGAACTGCACACATTTCAAATCCAGTGTATCCACACTAATTAGCACTGAGGCTATGCTATATAAGCTTATGACCCTTTCATGTGATCCTATACACAGACCAGTTTAGAAAGGGAATAAGGGATATGGGCGCAACTGCTAAGCCAACATTTATTGCCCAACCCAATTCGCCCTTGAGAAGGTGACAGTGAGTTGCCTTATTGAACCACTGCAGTCTGTGTGGTGCAAATACACCCACATTGCTGTTAGGGAAGGAGTTCCTGAATTTTGACCCATCACCAGCGAAGGAACGGTGATATCGTTCCAAGTCAGGTGTGTGACTTAAAGGGGAACTTGAAGTTGGTGGTGTTCCCATGCACCTGCTCCCCTAGTCTTCGAGGTGGTTCAGATCACAGGTTTAAGGGGCACTGCTGAACAGGAGTTAAACAGCTGACCAGCAGAAACTGGCCCTGATGGTCTGGGTCGATTGGGAAACCCACCAACTTAACCATGCATTGTTGATTTTGACCTGGAGCAAGAGGATGAGAGATCCCTGAACAAAGAGAGGGCAGAACTGTCACGGGTTTGTGTCAGAGGAAATACTTCAGTTTCATGAGTTCTGATGAAGAGTCATATGGACCCGAAACATTAACTCTGTCTTCCTCTCCACAGATGCTGTCAGACCTGCTGAGTTTTTCCAGCAATTTTTGTTTTTGTTTCAGATTTCCAGCATCCGCAGTATTTTGCTTTTATCTTTGTGTTTAATTGACTGCCACTTCTCTTCCAGGAATGCCTACATTGAAGAAGTACTGCTCTTCTCTCCGACAGGATTTCCGCTTGTTTCTTTTGCCCTGTTCACCTTCATTGCTTTCCATTTCTCTCCTGGTGTTTGACAAGGTGGTTACTAAAACTCACTTTCACAACCATATTACCTCTCCCTCCAGCAGCACCAACTCACCCCATCTCTAAGCTGTCCTTGCCCCCAGTTTCATTTTATTCTTCGTCTCATCCGATGCCTTAACAAGAAACTTTGTCTCTTTCTTTCAGGGTGCAAAGGAACGCAAGCTCCAACAACTCATCGACACCAACGCCCATCCAGGATCCTCCACCCCGGCCTGTCCCTCTGACCCCATCCTGTCTTCTGATTCCAGCCCCGGCTGTGTATTCACCCCCTGACCTTCCCCTCTCTGATACTCAATGTTCAGTGCTCAGCAAAGGACTCAGTTTCATACCCTTACGCCCTCACCTCAATGAATTCTGGGCTCGGCACGATGCTGAACTTTTCTTCCGCTGCCTTCGTCTCCGTGCTCACTTCTTTGTTCAACGGATCCTTTCACCCACCTCCAATATTCTCCATTCACCTGCACCCCTTCCTCTGGATTCTTACCTGTTCTTGATCTTTTCATCGAGAACTGTCGGCGTGACATTAGTTGTCTCAATTTCTCTGCTCCTCTCACCCACTCTAACCTGTCTCTTTCTGAACTTGCCACACTCCGTTCTCTCAGGTCCAACCCTGACTTTGTCATCAAACCTGCTGACAGGGATGGTGCTGACCTCTACCTCGCAGAGGCTGAGCGTCAACTCGCAGACACTTCCTCCTACCTCCCAATGGACCAGGACTCCACCACTGAACATCAAGCCATTGTTTCCAGGACTGTCACTGACCTCATCTCCTTTGGAGATCTTCCTCCAACAGCTTCCAACCTCATAGTCTCCCAACCTCGGTCGGCCCGCTTCTACCTCCAACCCAAAATTCACAAACAGGACTGTCCCGGCAGACCGATCGTGTCAGCCTGTTCCTGCCCCACGGAACTCATTTCTTCCTATCTTGACTCCATTCTCTCTCCCCTTGTCCAGTCTCTTCCCACCTACATCTGCGATTCCTTTGATACCCTACATCATGTCAACAATTTCCAGTTCCCTGGCCCCAACTGCCTCCTCTTCACCATGGACGTCCAATCCCTCTACACCTCCATCCCCCACCGGGATGGTCTGAGGGCTCTCCGCTTCTTCCTCGAACAAAGGCCCGAACAATCCCCATCCACCACTACTCTCCTCCACCTTGCTGAACTTGTTCTCTCACTGCCCCTTTAGTTCCCCCCTCCTCACTGTCCAAAGTCCCAAACACTCCTTTCAAGTGAAGCAACATTTCACTTGCACTTCCCTTAGTCTACTGCATTCGCTACTCCCAATCCGGTTTCCTCTACATTGGAGAGACCAAACGCAGACTGGGTGACCGCTTTCCAGAACACCTTCGGTCTGTCCGCAAGCATTACCCAGACCTCCCTGTCGCTTGCCATTTCAACACTCCACCCTGCTCTCATGCCCACATGTCCGTCCTTGGCCTGCTGCAATGTTCCAGTGAAGCTGAACGCAAACTGGAGGAACAGCACCTCATCTTCCGACTAGGCACTTTACAGCCTTCTGGACTGAATATCGAGTTCAACAACTTCAGATCAACAACTCTCTCCTCCATCCTCACCCCCTTTTGGATACCCTTTTTTCTAATAATTATTATTATTTTTTTATAAATATATTTTTCTTTTCCCACCTATTTCTATTATTATTTATAAAATTTATTTCCATCCATTGTTTCATCTCCACCTTTTAGCCTATTTCGATCCCTTCCCCACACCCCACCCCCACTAGGGCTATCTGTACCTTGCTCATCCTGCTTTCTGCCCTTAATGTCCCCATTAGCACATCCTTTAGCCAATGTCACCACTGTCAACACCCCTTTGACCTTTTGTTTATGACATCTTTGGCAATCTCTCCTTTGCCTCCACCTATCACTGGTCTTCTATCCAGCTCCACCTGTCCCCACCCCCCTTAAACAGCTTATATTTCACTACATTTCTATTTCTCATTAGTTCTGATGAAGAGTCATACGGACTCGAAACGTTAACTCTGTCTTCCTCTCCACAGATGCTGTCAGACCTGCTGAGTTTTTCCAGCAATTTTTGTTTTTACTTCAGTTTCTTGTCGCATGAGCTGGTCATGAAAAAAGCACTGGATCTCAGGCTCTTGTCTCTCGCCTTGCTCCGCACTGGGGAAGGAAACTGCAAGCAGCCAATTTGAGGACAGGAAAACTGACGTAACTATAGAGCAAAACCAATGGCAGATTCCTGACTTAAATATTCAGGTGGAGTGAGCCCAGCACCAAACTCTGGGTGGGCTGGGGGAAGATGGTAAACTGTGCCAGGAAAAGGCAAACTGCTGCGGATGCTGGAAATCTGAATAAACACATCCTTAAACATTTAACTCTGTTTCTCTCTCCACAGATGCTGCCTGACCTGCTGAGTCTTTCCAGCATTTTCTGCTTTTATTCCAGGGAAAAACAATCTGTGCTGGAAGAAGCAGGAGGAACAATCCTTGCTGAGGCCTGATGGCAACAACGACTCCATTTGTAAGTGTTTCCTGGGTGAAATAAGTTACTCAGGGTACTTAACAAGGTGTAAACTGGAGCGGTGGGGCGGGCGGGAGGGGGTTTGCTGGGGAGGGGGGGTGCAGGATGGAAAGGAAAGTGCAATTGCCAATTGGTACAGCTTTTAGTTTCCCCCACCAATCTAATCATGGACAATTATCAGCCTTTCAAAGTTACCCATAGAGGCTTCTGATCTATTTAGTTACAAATTATGAGAGAAAGAAAGTCACAAAATTCCTCTTTAGAAATGTTACAGTTCTGAGTTCTGAAGAAGAGCCATATTGGACTCGAACATTTACTGTTTCTCTCTCCACAGGTTCTGTCTGACCTGCTGAGTTTTTGCGGGACTCACTGTTTTTATGTGCTCTTGCCTCTGAAATGGGATTCGAACCCATGGCTTTCTGACTGCCCACTGAGCCAAGGCTGACACCTACAGTCTTAATCCTGTGTGCCCATCCTCTTCCCAGCTCCCATTCAACGGTAAACCCACTGGATATACCCAGCATGCCTGACAACATGTGAAATGAGACGGAGCGTTTGGGTCCCGTTAATACAGCATGATTCACCCCATTCCCAGGGTTAAACTGCTCTCTCTCTCAGGTGCTGCCAGAGCTGCTGTGTATTTTCAGCATTTTCTCTGAGTGTCCAAGGGATTCTTTCTTTCTTTTCTGCTCTCTGAGTCCAGTCTGGTCGCAGTGGCTGAGTGCCAGCTATCGTGTGCTGCTGTAATGCTCCCACTGTGTATATGTTTGATTTACAGGTCAGGTTTCTGCATGAGATCAGCCAGCTATCGTGTTTCAAGACCAGGACCACGATAAGCGGGACATGCATTGATTCCTCCAAGTTGCCGGTTGTGTGTGGTTGGTGGGGGGGGAGGTGCCCAGGGCTGCACTGTGGCAAAAATCAGGGGGACTCAGGGATACCAACACCATCTGTAGAAAACCTGCAGCTCACGGCACATTCTGCGGATCAGGAATGCCCCAGGTCATGATTAATTTGAAAGGTGTGCCTTCCTCCTGGCACACGGAACGCATTCCACTGGCGTCAATGATAGCAGCCTGCTCCAGACCCATTATCTAATAACTGCTCCACATTGTTCACATTCCATCAGGCCCGTCAAAGAAAGATCACTGTTTGCTTTGGCATCCAGAGCTGGAATCAAACACACACAGCAGCAGCAGCACATTCTGAAGACACCTCCATTTATACTCACTAACGTCTCACCAAGGGTGCTTCTTACTGTCAACCGGGAGGAAGGGAAGTAGGGAGGGCGGTGATTTCTGCCTGCTCGCAGTTAACTTGTTAGCACTGAGACCAAACGTTTGCAGAATTGGGTTTAGTGATCAATCTTCTCACAATCTGCCCTACTCTCCTCCCATCCTCTCTCCATCAACATTCAATGCTCAGGACACTGAATCCGAGTTTTGTCCTGTCACTGATCTACTGGAGGAAAGTGAGAAATTGGTGACATCACCACACATGGGATGGAGATACTGGGGGGGCACAAACAGGGGTAGAGGTATAGCGCAGGAGGGGGTAACGGGGATGGAGGGGAGATCGGGGGGGGTGGGGGGAGGGAGGGAGGGGGCTGGCGTACGTGATGGAATAAAAACCGGCAGACTAAATGCCATGAGGATCTAATTCTTTGCTTGCACTGGTTAGGCTTCATTCGCTGAAGCAGAGTGGGGTCGGTGCCACACATCCCTGCTCATGAGCATCACTCATCATCCACCCAAATACCACTGGCCAAACTCTGGAAACCTTGCCCAACCCCAGAGGTGCACATCCCCCTCGCCCAATCCCGGCCGTGGCACACCCCCTCGCCCAATCCCAGCCATGGCACACCCCGTCGCCCAATCCCGGCCGTGGCACACCCCCTCGCCCAATCCCGGCCGTGGCACAACCCCTCGCCCAATCCCAGCCGTGGCACACCCCCTCGCCCAATCCCGGCCGTGGCACAACCCCTCGCCCAATCCCGGCCGTGGCACACCCTCTTGTTCATTCCGGTTGTGGCACATCCCCTTGCCCAACCCTGGCCCTGGCGCTCCCTCGCCCAGTCCTCGGTCCTGCCTTCTGGCATCCCCTTGCTCAGTGTGCAGTTCCCCATACCCAACGTTTCCCCACTCACTCCCCACCTCCAGGCCCCTCCAACAATACTATGAAGGAGTAAAAAAAATTCAACAAAAATATTGAAAAACTTTATTGGGCTCTCCACAAAACAAAAAGTGAAAAACATATATGGCAGGCAAGGAAGCTATCACAAAATGAAGGGATTTTTCTGATCCTCGCTAGTGACAGTGGCTCGTTATGCCTTCAGTATTTAAATAACAGGGAATTATCATCAAGCTCTTGAAGGTCACCACTGCCCAGAGCCTAACCGGACCTGCCAGTAGCAACACATTGCAGGGCAGAAGCTGAGTACCTGCTATGACAAACTCACCTCCTTTCTAACTTAGATGAATGCAGCCATAACAACACTCAAAAAGCTTGACATCATCCAGGACAGAGCAGATCAATATCTAGCCCCTGTCCCACAGTGGCAGCAGTATGTACCAAGATGCACTGCAGCAACTCACCAAAGGTACTTCGACAGCACCTCCTAAACCGGCAAACTCTACCACCTTAGAAAGACAAGGGCAGCAGACACATGGGAACACCACCACCTGCAAGTTCTGCTCCAAGCCACACATCATCCTAACTTGGAATTAGATCTCCGTTCCTTTACTGTCGTTGGGTCAAAATCCTGGAACTCCCTCCCTAACAGCACTGTGGATGTACCTACACCACATGGACTGCAGCGGTTCAAGAAGGCAGCTCACCACCAGCTTCTCAAGGGCAATTATAGGCAACAAATGCCAGGAATGCCTACATCAGGACAATGGGTGAAAAGAAGAGAGATCCAGGAAAGATGAGAAAGACAGGCAGACACTACTGAAAGTGGAAATAAACGCAGGATATCTCTTTACTCTGATGAGACCCATTGTGCTCCTGAGAGTGAAAAATGGTGGAGAAAAGTGTGAAGCAGATTTTCAGTAACTATTTCCCTATCTACACCAGCCTTAAATCAATGTAAACACCTCCTGCAGTTAGCTGGCACCTGAAAGTCTATGAGCTCGTCAGAAACCTGTTGGTAAGTTAACTTAAACATCTATAAATTTGTAAAAATGATACTGATGACTCCCTGACTGCTCAAACAGTGAGCAACCAAACTACAAAGGCCAGGAAGGCACCAAATTCTACCCAGATCTGCACTGAGCCAGCTAAGCTCACTTGGATATGCCAGGTGCAGCTGGCTTCACAGCCAGCTGACCAAAGAGGGAAAGATACCTGAGGTTTGTGTCTCTTATCATTGACCACTACTCCTGTGAATGGGTGGAGAGGTGGGGTTGGTCGAAGAGAGGACAAAGCTTAGCTCAGATGTTTTCAAATGTCAATTAGCCAGGCTAACATGTAAAGAATGGTAATTTGAGCAAGGCAACTAACACTTGTTCAAATGTACCCCCACCCCAACCCCCTGCTAGCCCTGCACCTGTACCTTCAGAGAAGGAGACTGGTAAAGGAGGAATGAGGAATGGTGTTTTTTTAAAGAAATGAACCATCTTAACTGTCAAATTTACACAAATTCCCAAAAATTGGTCATATTTGGCATAAAATGAAAAAATGTTGGAAACAAACAACAGGCCTGTCATTATTGAAAGAGGCTAGTGTTTCAGGTTAGATGAATCATCAGAGGATAACCTGCCTTTCCTCGCTCTCAGACGCTGTGTATGTCCAGCTTTCTCTACTCATATTTCAGATTTCCAGCATCGATATTTCTCTTGAGGATGGAGCCTTCGATGATTATAGTGGGATCAGACAGTTCACCAGCCATCATGGTGAAAGACTGCCCACTGGCTAATACCTGGGCTGCCTCTGAGTGCTTGGAACAGCTCTACAGGTCACAGGTGCTGTGCTGATCAGCTAAATCTCACAGAGCTTCATGTATCATTAGGCCGCACACTGCCAGCCAAGACCCTTGACCACCAATGGGTCAAAAATCTGGTGCTATGAAATTTATTGATATGCACTCCTGGTGCAGCACCTTGGAATTTGTATCCCTCAGTCCCACTTTCCTGCCATTTCCCCTCATGCATTACCCATTTTCCCTCCCTCCCAAAGACCTCTCCCTTCTGTCTCATTCCCTTGCCCTTTCCATTTCCCTTTCACATCTTTTCCTCTCCAAATATTTACCCATTTCCTGTTTGAAAGCCATTATGGATTCTGCTCTTCCCCAGTTTCTGGTTGGACATTCTATGTCCCAATATTCCTCTGGTTAAAAAGTTGACTTGAACCCTCTCTGACCCTTCTGTTGCTGATTCTGGTTAATGGCAGATTGACCAGTGGGAATAGCTTTTTCTGATTCACTTCTATCAGATTTCCCAGGTGCCTCCTTAGCTCAATTCTAGTCACAGAAAGAAAAGCAGGCTCTGTGAAAACCATATTACATTTCTAATAAAGATATGTAATAGTTCAGATGAATAACCCTCCACCCACTAGATCTCATTTGGCCTAAACACGCAGCCAGTGGTTCCCAAACTGGGGTCTGTAAAAACTTTCCACGGGATCTTTAAAATAATCTGAAAGTACTGCAGCTGAAAAAGAGACATTTTTTGTCAAAGCATTTCATCTTGCACTCATCAGGACAATTCACAAGAATACCAAACGTAAAGGGAACACCAATTTATACTGTATGAGAAGACAGTGCTGATTGGTTGGCAAGTGGACACTGATTGTTAGAGGCATTGCCATGGGGAATGCACCAGTTGATGGTGACTGACAGTTAACTGCAAGCACTGTTTGAAATTTAAATTAGGCAACTTTTGACTCTGATTGGTCAAGACATTGCCCTGAGGAATGAACCAGCGAATGGCTATTACTGTTTTTGTTAGCTGCAGCAGGCGCATGTGTGTACATGTTCTTTCTCTCTGCAAAGAACAGGGCCCTATGTACTGATTTGTGTAGCTTCCAGTACAAGGAAATGCACCACACTGTGAGCCCTACTGACACTCTTAAATTGGTTGTCAGTGTAATTCTTAGCACAGTGAGGATTATTTAGCAAATGCTGTCCAATCGCGGAATCACGTCTAATGTTGGACACGTGTTTTGAGTTTTGCAACCACAGGCTGGTTGGGTACGGTCTGGATCTTGCCCGATGTGAACAGCGGCTGGGACATGCTGTTTGATACGATCCGCCAGTCTTTGGGATGTATGGACTACATACTCAGCATCACACTGGCACTGAAATTCATACACCACATTACTCATTTGTGTGATAGGCAGAACGTCTTTTTGGCTTGACGGCAGCATCCTGTTAGTGGTGAATACCACTCGTGTTGTTACTGCATAATAGCAGCGTGAAACAGCTAGCTTCACCTGTTACTCATTTTTGAGATATCTTGCCCTTTCAGGGTAATCTGTGGTAGACTGAAAGTGACAGCCTTAGGTCTGTTCATGAGTTTGTGTGGTATACAGCACAAAATGATCAAAATCAAAGGATGCCCCTATTTCAGCATCAAGCTTGCATGGTGAGCAAATGAAATGAATCGGGCCCTTTTTACAAGATTGCCAATAAGGTCAATCTCATAGCGCGTGGAACTGTAAGAATCCTAATCCTAGTGAAGGTAGGCTTATGGTAAACCATGGTAGAGAACCCCCTGGCAGACTTCTAAACTGGTACATCAAGGAAGGGGAGTTTATTAGACTGCTCCATTTCAAAGGTGAATTTGAGCACAGGGTGAAGCCCATAAGACATGCAAGGAAATTATTACATACTGCTGCAGATTTAAATAAAGCAAATGTATCATTCACATATCGGAAATGCATGCAAGAGGTAGGAGGTTAGGTGTCATTCCATCAAAGACACGTTTCTCATGGAACCCAACAGGCATTCACAATAATCTTCAGCCAGAAGGGCCGAGTGGACAATCCATCTCGGCCTCCCCTGGAGGTCCCCAGCATCACAGATGCCAGTCTTCAGCCAATTTGATTCATTCCACGTGATATCAAGAAACGGCTGAAGGCACTGGGAACTGCAAAGGCTATGGGCCCTGACAATAGTCCGGCAGTAGTACTGAAGACTTGTGCTCCAGAACTTGCAGCGCCCCTAGCCAAGCTGTTCCAGTCTAGCTACAACACTGGCATCTACTCAGCAATGTGGAAAATTGCCCAGGTATGTCCTGTACACAAAAAGCAGAACAAATCCAACCCGGCCAATTACTGCCGCATCAGTCTATTCTCCATCATCAGTAAGGTAATGGAAGGGGTCATCAACAGTGCTATCAAGTGGCACTGGCTTAGCAATAACCTGCTCACTGATGTCCAGTTTGGGTTCTGCCGGGGCCACTCAGCTCCTGACCTCATTACAGCCTTGGTTCAAACATGGACAAAAGAGCTGAACTCCAGAGGTGAGGTGAGAGTGACTGCCCTCAACATCAAGGCAGCATTTGATCAAGGGGGGCACCAAGGAGCCCTAACAAAACTGGAGTCAATGAGAATCAGGGGAAAACTCTGCTGGTTGGAGTCGTACTTAGCACAAAGGAAGATGGTTGTGGTTGTTGGAGGTCAGTTATCTCAGCTCTAGGACATCACTGCAGAAGTTCCTCAGGGTAGTGTCCTCGGCCCAACCATTGTCAGTTGTTTCATCAATGACCTTCCTTCCATCACAAGGTCAGAAGTGGGGATGTTCACTGATCCACAATGTTCAGCACCATTTGCGACACCTCAGATATTGAAACAGTCCATGTCCAAATGCAGCAAGGCCTGAACAATATCAAGGCTTGGACTGACAAGTGGCAAGTAACATCTGTGCCACACAAGTGTCAGGCAATGACCATCTCCAACAAGAAAGAATACAACCATCACGCCTTGAAGTTCAATGGCATTACCATCACTGAATCCCCCACTATCAACAACCTGGGGGTTACCATTGACCAGAAACTGAACTGGACTAGCCACATAAGTACTGTGGCTACAAGTGCAGATTGGAGACTAGGAATCCTGCGACAAGTAACTCGCCTTCTGACTCCCCAAAGCCTGTCCACCATCTACAATGCACAAGTCAGGAGTGTGATGGAATACTCCCCATTTGCCTGGATGAGTGCAGCTCCAACAACACTGAAGAACCTGGACACTGTCCAGAACAAAGCAGTCCGCTTGATTGGCACCACATCCACAAACATTCACTCCCTCCACCACCACAGTGCAGCAGTGTGTACCATCTACAAGATGCACTACAGGAATTCACCAAGGTTGCTTAGACAGTACCTTCCAAACCCATGACCACTACCATCTAGAAGGGCAAGGGCAGCAGATAGATGGAAACATCACCACCTGGAGATTCCCCTCCAAGTCACTCATCATCCTGACTTGGAAATATATTGCTTTTCCTTCACTGTCACTGGGTCAAAATCCTGGAACTCCCTTCCTAACAGCATTGTGGGTGTACCTACACCACATTAACTGCAGCAGTTCAAGAAGGCAGCTCGCCACCACCTTCTCAAGGGGCAATTAGGGATGGGCAATAAATGCTGGCCCAGTCAGCAAAGCCCACATCCCGTGAATGAATAAAAAATTAAATATTTGTGCTGCAGCACTATATCATGGCGATTTAGACCTGCCACTATTACGCAAATCAGTATTCATCGAATTTATGAACTCAGCAAATCGCACAGTTGAGTCAGTTTTAATGGCACCATGTATACCCAAATAGATGGTGTTGCCATGGGATCCTCTCTAGGCCCAGCTCTCACAAACATGTACACATATTGCGTGAGTTTCAACTAAACAAAATAAGTGACAGCCATTCGCTGGTTCATTGCTCAGGGCAATGTCTTGACCAATCAGAGTCAAGCTACCTGGTTTAAATTTCAAACAATGTTTGGCAGTTAATTGTCAGTCACCATCAACTGATGTATTTTCCATGGCAATGCCTCTACTGTTCAGAGTCCACTTGTCAATAAATTAACACTCTCTTCTCATACAGTATAAATTGTTGTTCTCTCTACATTTGGTATTCTTACAAATTGTCCTGAAAAGCTTAGACAAAAAATCTCTTCTTTCAGCAACATTCAAGTTCTGTACTGCCAAACGACTATCTGTAATCTGAAAGATAAAGGCAAAATACTGCGGATGCTGGAAATCTGAAACAAAAACAAAAAATGCTGGAAAAACTCAGCAGGTCTGACAGCATTTGTGGAGAGAAAGACAGAGCTAACGTTTCGACTCCGTATGACTCTTCTTCAGAGCTAAAGAGAAATAAAAATGTGGTGAAATTTATGCTGTTTAAGGGGCGTGGAACAGGTGAAGTTGGATAGAAGGCCAGCGATAGGTGGAGGCAAAGGAGAGATGCCAAAGATGTCATAAATGAAAGGTCAAAGGGGTGTTAATGGTGGTGGTACTGGCTAAAGGAGGTGCTGATGGTGACATTAAGGATAGAAAGCAGAATGTGATAATAGCCGGATCAGGGTAAACACTCTGAAAAGAACAACATGAACAAGTGACAGATGGCCCTAGTAGGGGTGGGTGGGGGGAGGGACGGTGGTGGGAAAATAGGTTAAAAGGTGGGGATAAAACAATGAATAAAAATGAAAATAAATAAAAATAATAATAAAAATAAGTGGAAAAAAATAAAAATGAATATTGAAAAAAGGGGATAAAAATGGGATGAGGATGGAGGAGAGAGTTCATGGTCTGAAGTTGTTGAACTGAATGTTAGGTCCAGAACATTGCTGCAGGCCAAGGACAGACATGTGGGCATGAGAACAGGGTGGTGTGTTGACATGACAAGTGACAGGGAGGTCTGGGTCATGCTTGCAGACAGACCGAAGGTGTTCCACAAAGCGGTCACTCAGTCTGCGTTTGGTCTCTCCAATGTAGAGGAAACCGCATTGGGAGCAGCGAATGCAGTAGACCAAATTGAGTGAAGTGCAAGTGAAATGCTGCTTCACCTGAAAGGAGTGTTTGTGCCCTTGGACAGTGAGGAGGGAGGACGTAAAGGGGCAGGTGTTACACCTGCTGCGATTGCATGGGAAGGTGCCGTGGGAGGGGGATGAGGTGCTGGGGGTGATGGAAGAGTGGACCAGGTTGTCCTGGAGGGAGCGGTCCCTATGGAACGCCGACGGGGTGGTGAAAGGAAGATGTGTTTGGTGGTGGCAACGTGCTGGAGTTGGCGGAAATGGCGGAGGATGATCCTTTGAATGCGGAGGCTGGTGGGGTGAAAAGTGAGGACAAGGGGGACCCTGTCCTGGGAGGGAGAGGAAGGTGTGAGGGCAGAGGCACAGGAGATGGGTCAGACATGGTTGAGGGCCTCGTCAACCACCGTAGGTGGGAAATCTCGGTTAAGGAAGAAGGAAGACATGTCAGAAGCACTGTTTTGGAAGGTGGCATCATTGGAACAGATGCAACAGAGGTGAAGGAACTGAGAGAATGGGATGGAGTCCTTACAGGAAGCGGGGTGTGAGGAGCTGTAGTCGAGGCAGCTGTGGGAGTCGATGGGCTTGTAATGAATATTGGTGGATAGTCTATCACCAGAAATTGAGACAGAGAAGTCAAGGAAGGGAAGGGAAGTATCAGAGATGGACCATGTGAAGGTGATGGAGGGGTGGAAATTGGAAGCAAAGTTGATAAATTTTTCCAGGTCCAGACGAGAGCATGTAGCAGCACCGAAACAGCCTGAAAATGTTTACCAAGTGGCCACTGTGTTACAGATAGGTGCCATGGTCAGGAGTAGGCTACTGGGTGGTAGACAGAGATGGCTAAGTGTGAGCCAAGAGGCAAAAGTGGAGTGCGGTCACTTCATGTGCAACACAGAGTGGGCTGGCTGTCTCACTGAGGGGGGGAACAGATGAAGAGGAGCACTGAGATTGGCTTGAAGATTGGCAGGTAGACTTGCAGTTACCAAGGCTAGTGGTCAGTGCCAGGTGAGTTCAGTCTTATTCAAGGGAGTGGAGTTTTATTCAATATTTAAGTACTACATACTTAATTAAATACCTATTTCCTTAAAAGCATTGTTAAAGAATTCTTTACATGCAGCACTTTCATATTATTTAGATAGGGGGGGGTCTATGATGACTAATCCATTAGAAAAGGGGTCCTTCAACTTAAAATATTTGAGAACCACTAGTATCGTTTCCATGTTACAGATTTAATCTGCAGACAGGGCCTTGGTTTAATGTCACCACCAAAGGACACCGCCTGTTAGGGCTAGTTTATGATCTCAAATCCCAGAGCAGGACTAGGACCCATAACTTGCTGACTGAAGAGAGTGGTGCCAACGGAGTCAACTTGCTAGCAAGTGCAGGGGATATGGGTGACTAGCTATCGCTATAAATGTCCATTCACTGCATGGTGCCCTCTCTCTCCTTCCGTGGGAACCATGCCATGTGGGGAAGGAGATGGCACGGGCCGAGCCTGTAATTCAACTCATGATAAATGAGACTTTAACTAATGACTTAAAGCTAATGAATAAGGCAGAACTAGGTGGGACATGGGTCTGGTGCCACCCAATGATGAGAGCTGCCAGTAATGTGCTGCAGACAGAATGCAATGGAAACAAGATCCCACAGCAACAGTACTGCAATAATCAAAATAACCTACTTTCAACTCTCCGACTCTGATCTCACACGCCCCCTATCACAACCCCCACTCAGGGCTGCTTTAAAACTCTGCCAGGTCTGACAGATGTACATGACATATTGAGGCTGTTACCCTGTACATTTACAAAAACACATGCACACAAAACCAGTCAAAAACAGAAACACAAGAACACTCAAACCCACACACACACTCAGAAACAGATGCACACTCTCAAACCTACATACAACTTTCATTTACATAACAACATTAACCTAATAAAATCACTTTAAAAACACACACACGCACACAAATGGGCACACACAAACTCTAACTCAGATACACACACAAACTCAGAAAGAAGACATAACCAACTCCAAACACATGCAGATGTATGAGGTCACTGCAAGTAGGGAAACAGCCACACAATATAGAGCTGTGCACTCAGCTCGGGTATCTTATTTCTTTTTGAATGTGAAACTTTTAAACAAACCAGACATAATCGCTTCAGACAATAAATTCATGCCAAAAAAAGAACAACTTTTTTTAATCTCAAAAATTTAACCAGATTCATTCCTTTTAAATTGTCCGGTATGTCAAGGTACCGATACAGTGTGACACAGAGAAGGTGGCCCCGAATCAAATCAGAAGTCTTCACTAGGAGGTGGCAGCTGCCACTCAGTCGGTTACACCTTTGCCTCCGAATCAGAAGCTGACTGATGTATGAATTCAAGCCCTACACCAGAGATTAAATTCTAAACTGACACTGTTAGCACTGAGGAAGTGCTGCACTGTTGGAGGTGCCATCACACCAGTAACAACATTTCAAAGTACTTTATTGGCTTTTGGACATCCTGAAAGACACTGCAGAAATCCACGTTCTTTCCCTGGAGGCCTGGGAACAGATCATGCGTCTGGGACTGTCAGGCAAAGGAGCAACAACAACAAAGGAAACCAAGTGAGGAGGAGGAGGAAATGGGCAAAAATTCTCTTTCCCTACTCCACCCTCTTTACTTTAGGAATGAGCAGTGAAAGGGGGTGTCAACAAGAAAGATCCTGCTGTTCTTGTATGTATTTGATGAGTCGGGAGCAGTGAATCGGATGAGGAGGAGCGCATGCCTGGAAGAGAACTCTTCCGATTTTCTGTCCAAGGCAGGAACATCTGTTCCAACATCATCTAAATCAGTATTACTTAGTGTGTGTGTTTTTAAAAACATGTACTGCCGCATTGCAGTGAATATGTTATCAGTTCAAGTAAAGTCCTGGGGAAACACTTACACCATCAGCAACCAGCATTTAAAATAAACGGGTTAACACCTCTTTAAATAGCCGTGCAGGAATCTCATACTGACGCAGTAAGTGTTTGAATTGGAATTCCACCCCATCATTTCATGGCCTTGGGGGATATTAGCATGCAATTTATTGTTTCAAATCAGCTGATAGTTCAGGCCCCATGAAATCAATGGCTTTGTTTTGGAATGAATCCATGTCTCATGTGGATTCTGACCTGCCACGTCACTCTTCACCTCAGAGATGTAATATGCAGGGACCAGCAAAACCACAGGTCTTTATTAAACAAATTTGGCTTTGTCTGGCTGAGATGTAGCTGGTCCATGAGTGAAACAGAGGGCAGTGAGGAGGGGAGTGCAGGAGTCTGTGGAGCTAACTTTTTTCATGTGTTCAGTAGCCAGTTACACTTGGTACTCCTTGCAATATTAACTGGCCTTGCTGACCGAAAACCACAGTTTAAAAAACAAGCACTTACATTAATGGACACTGAGAGAGAGAGATCACACTCCCCAAAGAGGCACACATTTTCATTACTAGCCACTTGTGTGGTCAAAGACTGATTTAATCCTGTTGTTATGAGGAGAGTCAGATGGACACATTGTCAAGTTACACTAGTCAACTCTTGTTTTGAGTGGGAGGGCAGAAAAAAATTAACCCTTGAGGCATATTTCTATACCAGAAAAGCAGTTACTTAACTCCTGAGAATGATAAAGAGCCACAACAAGCAGCAATAGTATGGCCTGGCTTAGTAAGTTCCAGAAAACCATGTGCTGCACCACGGTCTGGCCTCTCTCCTTCTCTTTAACCTCGAACAGTCCTACAGCCCTCTGAGATTGCTGCACTCCAAGGCCTTTGGAGACTTGTGCATCCCCCATTTCCTTCATCCCAAGACTGGCTGCCACTCCTTCAGCCACTTATCCCCTCACTGTGAAATTGCCCCCAAGCCTTTCTACCTGAGCACCCCCTTTAAGGTTGTGGGTTCAAGTCCCAGATCAGAAACTTGAGCACATAATTCAGACTGACACACTCAATGCAGTACAGAGGAAGTGAAGTACTGTCTGTGCGGAGTTTTCCATGGTTAATTGAGGCCAATACTTATGCCTCAACCAACATCACTAAAACAAATGATTTTGTCATTATCACATCGTTGTTTTGTGGGATCTTGCTGTACGCAAATTGGTTGCTATGTTTCCGACAACAGTTACAACAAATCAAAAAACTCTTCATTGGCTCTGAAGCACTTTGGGACAAGTGATGGTGGTGAAAGGTGCAACAGAAATGCAAGTTCTTTCTCTCTTAAAATCCACCTCTTTAACCATGTTTTGGTCAACTGGCCTTATATTTCCTCTTGTGGTCAAATTCTGTAATACTCCAATGAAGCCCAATGAGATGTTTTTTCTACTTTAACGATGCTACGATGTGGTCTGTTGCTCGGAGAGTGCGGGTGCATGGCCTGATCTGGCTGAAGGTCATTCTCTTGCTCTGTTATGTTCTTTCAAGATCATCAGCTATCAGCATTTATTATTTTTACAATCTGAATTCCAGGAATGGTAGCCTCCGGCTGTGAGGAGTGCTCAGGAATGCCCATCGCTCATTCTCCTGCCAGTAACTTGGTGGAAGCTGGAGATGGGAGCAGTGCTCAGAGCTGTCACCTAACAAGCGGAGGTGGGGGGAGGGCAGAGGAGTGTCCTGTGGTGCAGCTAATACCATCTCTTCACCTCAAGAAGCTCACTAAATCCAAAGCAGACAGCGAGCAGAGACTCCCCCTAGCACACAGCATCCACACACACAGCAGACAGCTAATCCAAATAAAGGTATTAAAGTTTCTGTCAAGTTTCTACCCTATACCAACCTGACAACAGCTGCTGATAAATCAGCCATTACAATCCCTCCACCTTGATACTGGGCCACTGAGAACGTGACACCAGAGATCTGTGGTAGTGAAGCCCTATTCTCACATTCAATCACCTGCTAATAATTTGGAGAAAATTCTGAGCTGGGCAGAGTGCTGGCTGAATATGCAGTGAAGAAGTCTCTCCCCACTCCTGCCTCCACAACAAAAATGTGTATTTATATAGCACATCTACCATAATATAAAATATCCTAAGTTCCTTTACAGGAGCGTCACAAACAAAAATTAAATCTGGATTAAAGAGATACCAAGGCAGATGACCAAAAGTTTGGTCAATAAGGTGGTTTTAAGGAATGTTTTAAGGAGGAAAGAGAGGTAGAGAAGTGGAGAGATTTAAAGAGAAAATCCCAGAGCTCGGGCCCAGGCAGCTAAAAGCACAGCCACCAATGATAGATCTGAATCTGAACAATGATCTGAAGATGTGCAAAAGGCCAGAATTCGAGCAGTGCAGATATTTCAGAGGTTATGGAGCTGGAGGAGATTACTGAACTAGGGAGGGGTGAGGCCATTGAGGGATTTGAAAACAAAGATGAGCATTTTAACATCAAGGCCAGGAAGTAAGTAGGGGAAGCACAAGGGTAATAGGTGAATGGAGCTTGGTGCGAATAAGGACATGGGCAACAGTTTTGGATGACCTCAAGGTTACAGAGGGAGCAAAAGGTGGGAAGGTCGGCCAGTACATTGGCATAGTCGAGTCTAGAGGGAACAAAGGCATGGATGAGCGTTTCAGCAGCAGATGAGCTGAGTGAGGGGCGAAGTTGGACCATGTTATGGAGGTGGTAATTAGCAGTCTTAGTGATGGTGCGAATATATGGTTGGAAGCTCATCTTTGGATCAAATATTACACCAAGGTTGCAAACAGTCTGGTTCAGCATCAATCTGTTCAGCTTCAGACAGTTGTAAGGAAAAGGAATGGAAGCTGGAAGGGACCAAAGATAGATCCTTGAGGGACCACAGAGGTAATAGTGCGACAACGGGAAGAGAAGTCATTGCAGGTGATTCTTTGATTATTAGATAAATAAAAATGGAACCAGCTGGACTAGGGTAGAAAAGTATTGGCGGAAGATGGAGTGGCAAACATGCCAAATGAGACAAATTGAAAAGCATAAGGAAGGATAGTTTACGTAAACAGAAATTAAAAAGCAAGTCTATTTCCAATCTGCATTCACTGTTGTAAGTCAATTACACATTTTGCCTGGTTTACTGCAGAGGGAGTTAAATATATCCGGTGTGTGGACATTTGGAATTAGAAGTCTAATAATGACCATGAAACCATTGTTGATTGTCGTAAAAAACCCATCTGGTTCACTAATGTCCTTTAGGAAAGGAAATCTGCCGTCCTTACCTGGTCTGGCCTACATGCGACTCCAGACCCACAACAATGTGGCTGACTCTGAACTGCCCTCTGAAATGGCCTAACAAGCTACTTAGTTCTCAAGGGCAATTAGGGATGTGCAATAAATGCTGGCCTAATCAGCAATGCCCCCATCCCACGAAGGAAAAAACAAAATTTTCCCTGCCTCACCGGCATACAAATTTTGCAAAACCTCTGAGGGCATGTTCCCCACTGTCTGATACACTAGTATGGGAATGGTTCAAAGCGAATTTGTGGCCTGGGCCCACCAGGTTTCCCCTATCGCATGATATATTAGTGTGGGAATGGTATAAAATGAATCTGTACCCTCGGCTCACTGTGTGTCCGCTTGGAATGCTGCTGTGTAGTTTGGAGTGCAGCTGTTTGAGAGCACTAGAGGAACGCAGCCTGCTGCTTCTCCTTGTGCCCCAATTATTGGAATAGGCAGTGTTAGCACGTCATCACCAGCTGGCACAGTCCAGCCAGGGAGGTGGGGGTGCAGTGCAATTCACTGTTTCAGCTAGCTTGCAGATCATTCCTGTCAGCCCACATTGCAGTTAAACTGGAGCCAAATTTTATAAATTGGAATCGAATGGCATCATTATGAGTTTAAGCGTTGTACTGCCACAAAATGACAATCCAAATGAGAAAGGAAAGGAAGATAGATCATGAGAAAAAGAGAGACAGACAGAAAATGAGGGGGGGGGGGAGAGAATGTGAGAGGGAGTATGAAAAGAGAGGGAGAATGCGAGAGACAGCATTAGAGAGAGAGAGACAGGGAAAGAAAGCACACTGAGGGAGTAAAGGGCAAAAGAGCAAGAAAATGAGATAAGAGGGCACACTGAAAGAGCACAATTTTGAGGGAAATAGAGCTAGTAAAAGAGCATGAGTAGGAAGCACAAGAGTGTGCGTCAGTGATTTTCAGGGCAGTCTTGAACACTAGGCTGTACTCTTGAGTATTGCTGAAGTAAATCCATTGGTAAATCATTTTGTCATTACAGATGGTGGAAGCACTGTAAGCAAGGCTTCAATAATCTATTTCAATGTTATCCCACCTCCTGACTCGATATTTCTCAGTACAACACATAGCAACTTTTCAATGTCAATAGAGGTGAGCAGGGGTGGGCCGAGTGATATCTGATCGGGAGTGGGGTGGGGGGAAAACAGGTCATATCGGACCACCCTTCCCCCCTCAACCAACCGGATGTCAACAGTTAACACCAAACCCTCCTCAACCATGTTGCAAGTTGAACGTTTTGTCTATAATGTAGGATAACGCTAGGACTACTTGCACGCTAAACAGCATAAGCGGCATGCGATAGTCAGAGCTAAGTAATCCCTCAACTAACGGATCAGATCTAAGCTCTGCAGCCCTGCCGTATCCAGTTGTGAATGGCGGTGGACAATTACACAACTCACTGGAGGAGGCTGCTCCACAAATATCCCCATTCTCAATAACGGGGGAGCCTAGCACATCAGTGCAAAAGACAAGGCATTTGCAGCCATCCTCAGCCAAAAGTGCCAAGTGGATGATCCACCACAATCTCCTCCTGAAGTCCCCAGCATCACAGATGCCAGTCTTCATCCAATTCGATTCACTCCATGTGATATCAAGAAACAGCTGAAGGCACTGGATACTGCAAAGGCTAAGGGCCCTGACAGCATCCTTGTAATAGTACTGAAGACTTGTGCTCTAGAACTAGCCGCCCTCCTATCCAAGCTGTTCCAATGCAGCTACAGCATTGTCATCTACCTCATTGTCATCTACCTGACAATGTTGAAAATTGCCAAGGTATGTCCTTTCCACATAAAGCAGGATAAATTCAATCCAGCTAACTACCTCCCCCGCCAGCCTCCTCTCGATCATCAGCAAAGCGATGGAAGGTGTAGTCGATAGTTCTGTCAAGCGGCACTTACTCAGCAATAACCTACTTACTGATGCTCAGTCTGGGTTCCATCAGGTTCCATTTGGCTCCTGACTTCATTACAGTCTTTGTCCAGACATGGACAAAACAGCTAGAAATCAGAGGTGAGTTGAGTGTGACAGCCCTTATCATCAAGGCAGCATTTGACCAAGTGTGGCATCAAGGAATCCTGGCAAAATTAAAGTCACAGGATTCAGGAGGAAAGCTCTCCACTGGTTGGAGTCATACCTAGCACAAAGGAAGATGGTTGTGATTGTTGGAAGTCAATCAGCTCAGTTCTAGGACATTGCTGCAGGAGTTCCTCAGGGCAGTGTCCTAAGTCCAACCATCTTAAGCTGCTTCATCAATGACCTTCCCTCCATCATAAGATCAGGAATGGGGCTGTTTGCTGATGATTGTACAATGTTCAGTATCACTATCATCTCCTCAGATACTGAAGCAGTCCAAGTACAAATGCAGCAAGACCTGGACAACATTCAGGCTTGGGCTGATAAGTGGTAAATGACATTCACGTCACACATGTGCTGGGCAATGACCATCTCCAACAAGAGAGAATCTAATTGTCGCCCCTTGACATTCAATAGCATTACCATCGCTGAAACCCCTACTATCAACATACTGCAGGGTTACCATCGATCAGAAGCTGAACTGGACCAGCCATTTCAATACTGTAGTTACAAAAGCAAGTCAGAGGCAGGAATGTTGAGGCGAGTAACTCACCTCCTGGCTCCCCAAAACCCAACCAACATCTTTTTTTATTCTTTCATGGGATGTAGGTGTCGCTGGCTAAGCCAGGACTTTTATTCCCATCCCTAATTGCCCTTGAGAAGATGGTGGTGAGCAGCCTTCTTGAACTGCTGCAGTCCATTTGGTATAGGTGCACACACAGCGCTGTTAGAGAGGGAGTTCTAGGATTTTGAGCCAGCAACAGTGAAGGAACAGCGATATATTTTGAAGTCAGGATGGTGAGTGTCTTGGAGGGGAACTTGCAGGTGGTGGTGTTCCCATGTATCTGCTGCCCTCGTCCTTCTAGGTGGTAGAGGTCTTGGGTTTAGAAGGTGCTGTTGAAGGAGCCTTGGTGAGTTGCTAGTACACACTGCTGCCACTGTGCATCAGTGGTGGGTGGAATAGATGTTGAAAATGGTGGATGGGGTACTTTGTCCTGGATGATGTCGAGTTTTGCGAGTGTCGTTGGAGTCGCACTCATCCAGGCAAGTGGACATTATTCCACCACACGCCTGACGTGCCTTGTAGATGGTTGACAGGCTTTGGGGAGTCAGGAGTCAGGCAGAATTCCCAGCCTCTGCAAGGCGTAAGTCAGGAGTGTGATTGAATACCCTCCACTTGCCTGTATGAGCGCGGCTCCATCAACACTCAAGAAGCTCAAAACAATCCAGGACAAAGTAGCCAGCTTAAATGGCATCCTATCCACCACCCAAAACATTCACTCCCTTCACCACAAACACGTTGTGGCAGCAGTGTGTACTATATGCAAGATGCAACAACTCACCAAAGCTCCTTCGACAGCACTTTCCAATCCCAGAGCTCTACCCACCTAGAAACTTTGCACCTCCACCTCCTGCAACTTCCTCCAAGTCACTCACCATCCTGACTTGGAAATATATCACAGTTCCTTCAATGTCGCTGCATCAAAATCCTGGAACCCCCTCCCCTAACAGCACTGTGGGTGTATACACCACATGGGCTGCAGCGGTTCAAGAATGCAGCTCACCACTACCTTCTCAAGGGCAATTAGGGATGGGCAATAAATGCAGGTCCAGTCAGTGATGCCCACATCCTGTGGAAGAATTTTAAAAATCCAATCCAGGCAGAACACACTGAGGGATTGCTACTTGCTTATATTTTATTTGATTAAGCTACCCTGGCATCAGTGAGCATTTGCCAGGCTAACATGAAACACCACAGACTTTGCTAATGTTGAACAACAAATTAGTTTGGGAAAAAGTGGGTTCTTTCTTCAGATCTTACCGGGATGCTGCAGAAGTGAATCTTTCGACTGATCCAGAGTTGGGTGCCTGAAGGTCAGGATGGGCAGTGCATATCGGACTCAAGTTTTTGTTTGATGACTGAAGACCTGGAGACATAAACATGTTTCCTCTGCTCAGTGCTCCACTTGCCAGGTTCATGTTGGATAACTGTGAGAAAAAGGACAGCTGCAATCATGGAGGGCAACATCATCGCCTGACACAAGCACACACACCTGCGTGCGTGCGGGCACACAGTCTATATTTTGATACAATATTAAAATATTGTACACAATAAAAAAATGAACGAGACAAAATAGGTATATCTATATGGGTAAATGGATGTAATGTTAAACAGAAGAGCCATAGGACAGAGAGGAGAAGCGTTCCCCCCCACCCCCACCCTGGATTCCAAGGATTACGTTAACGAGGAGAGATTATACAAACTAGGGTTTGCAATTTAGATGGTGAAGGGATCATTTGGTTATGAGGTTGTGAAATTTGCTGCTGGTGTTAGGGACTGAAACAGGGACTATGCCAACAGTATCTTTTTCCGATTGGTGAGTCAAGTCCCTCAGGATTTAAGCTCCTTGTGGTGTACATTACTGGATCAAGGCAGCCAATATCAGTCACAGCTTTGAAGTTTCTTTTGCCCAAAGAAAATATACCCATGCACATTAACTTAAGGGTCCAGGTACACAGACCATTAAACGGATAGATACAGAAAATAATCAACAGGTTTAATGGAATGATGGTCCTTATATCTAGAGAATATAGTACAAGCAGGTAGAAGTCATGATTCAACTATACAAAGCCCTGGTTATACCACGCCTGGAGTTACCATGAGCCATTTTAGTACCATACCTTATGAAGGTTATATTGGCCATAGAGGGAGAGCAATGCAGATTTACTAGAATGATACCTGGATTCCAAGGATTACGTTAATGAGGAGAGATTATACAAACTAGGGTTTGCAATTTAGATGGTGAAGGGATCATTTGATCAAAATTTCAAGATATTATGGGGAATTTCCACTGTTTAGGGGCTCTAGCGCTCAGGAGTGTAGCGTAGGAGATACAGGCCTTCCAGGGGTGAAATTAGGAAATACACCTATACACAAAGGGAGGGGGGAGTTTGGAACTTGCTTCTGCAAACAGCAGTTAATTTTAAATCTGAGATTGATAGACTTCTGTGAACCAAAGGCATTCAGGGAAATTAGAATGTAGAGTCGCCATGATCTTATTAGATAGCAGAACAGACCAGAAGAGTTAAATGGCATCCTCCTGTTCCTTTGTTCTTAAGAAAACAATGCTCTGACCTCTGGGTTACGTAGGTATTAACGTTAGGCATGAAGATCTCTGATATGACCTACAATTATTCAGTGCATACCGTCTTCTCATTTCATGCTCTTAAATGGACTAAGGATCATCAGTGGAGAACAGCACAGTTGACATTTCGAGTCCTCATGACCCTTCAACAGAACTAAGTAAAAATAGGAAAGGGGTGAAATATAAGCTGGTTTGGGGGCGGGTGGGGTGTTGGGACAAGAAGAGCTAGGTAAAGGGCCAGTGATAGGTGGAGATAACCAAAAGATGTCACAGACAAAAGGCCAAAGAGGTGTTGAAGGTGGTGATATTATCTAAAGGAATGTGCTAATTAAGTGTAGAAAGCAGGACAAGCAAGGTACAGATAGCCCTAGTGGGGGTGGGGTGGGGTGAAGGAATACTAAAAAGGCTAAAAGGTAGAGATAAAACAATGGATGGAAATACATTTAAAAATAATGGAAATAGGTGGGAAAAGAAAAATCTATATAAATTATTATGAAAAACAAAAAGCAGGGGGAAAAAACAGAAAGGGGGTGGGGATGGAGGAGAGAGTTCATGATCTAAAATTGTTGAACTCAATATTCAGTCCAGAAGGCTGTAAAGTGCCTAGTCGGAAGATGAGGTGCTGTTCCTCCAGTTTGCGTTGAACTTCACTGGAACATTGCAGCAGGCCAAGGACGGACTTGTGGGCATGAGAGCAGGGTGGAGTGTTGAAATGGCAAGCGACAGGGAGGTCTGGGTAATGCTTGCGGACAGACCGAAGGTGTTCTGCAAAGCGGTCATCCAGTCTGCGTTTGGTCTCTCCAATGTAGAGGAAACCGCATTGGGAGCAACGAATGCAGTAGACTAAGTTGAGGGAAGTCCTTACTTATCACCCCACCAGCCTCCACATTCAAAGGATCATCCTCCGCCATTTCCGCCAACTCCAGCATGATGCCATCACCAAACACATCTTCCCTTCACCCCCCCCCTGGCGGCATTCCGTAGGGATCGTTCCCTCCGTGACACCCTGGTCCACTCCTCCATCACCCCCTACTCCTCAACCCTCTCCCACGGCACCTTCCCATGCAACCGCAGAAGATGCAACACTTGCCCCTTCACTTCCCCTCTCCTCACCATCCAAGGGCCCAAACACTCTTTTCAAGTGAAGCAGCATTTCACTTGCACTTCCCTCAACTTAGTCCGAAGGTGTTCTGCAAAGCGGTCACCCAGTCTGCGTTTGGTCTCTCCAATGTAGAGGAAACCGCATTGGGAGCAACGAATGCAGTAGGCTAAGTTGAGGGAAGTGCAAGTGAAATGCCTTCAGATGCAGAGGGTCTGCAGGCTCAGTTAGGTGATTCAAAGTGAACAAGTCTGGGAAATGGCGAGGTGTAAATGTGTGGCAACCGCTCCTGGGAGCTGTTAAGCTGTCCTAGCCTTCCAGAAATACTTGTGAAACTTATGAGTGCTCTGTTTGAATGATAATAAGCAATCCCTGGAGTCACTTGCCCTGCCAGTACAGAAAAATATACCAAACTTTCTGCTGCAGAAATCCAGGTGTTTCCCGTAGGAGGAACTGAGGATTGTGGCATAACAATTATTTTCTCAAGACTCATAACAGCTCCTTACCAAGGTCAGTGCATAATGACCACTGTGAGCTATCAGAGGGAATTTAGAAACATAGAGCACATAAACAGGCCATTCAGCCCAACTGTTCTATCCTCATGTGTATGCTCCACATGAGCTTTGTCTCACCGTACTTCATTTCACATGACTTAAATTCACGCTATTAATGTTTCCTTCTATTCCTTTCTCCCTCATGTGCTCATCTAGCTTCTGCTGAAATGCATCTAAGAACTCCAGGATGAGTTGCACCCCTAGTCAAGCCATTCCAGTATAGCTACAACACTGGCATCTACCCAGCAACATCGAAAATCGTCCAGTTATGTCCTGTCCATAAAAAGGAGGAAAAATCCAACCCAGCCAGTTACTGCCCCATCAGTCTACTTTTATCATCAGCAAAATGATGGAAGGCATCGTCGACAGTGCTATCACGGGGCACTTACACAGCTATAACCAGCTCACTGGTGCTCAGTTTGCGTTCTGGCAGGGCCACTCAGCTCCTGACCTCAATACAGCATCCAAACATGGGCAAAAGAGCTGAATTCCAGAGGTGAAGTGAGAATGACTGTCCTTGACATCAAGGCAGCATTTGAGTGTGGCATCAAGGAGACCTAGCAAAATTGGGAGTCAATGGGGATCAGGAGGAAAACTCTCCACTGGTTGTAGTCATACCTAGCACAAAGGAACATAGGAAGATAGGAGGAGTAGGCCATTCGGCCCATCAAGCCTGCTCTGCCATTTAATTAGGTAACTGCTGATCATCTACCTCAACGCCGCCTTCCTGCTCTATCCCCATATGCCTAGATGTCATTAGTCACCAGAAATCTTTCAATTTCTATCTTAAACATGCTCAATGACTGAGCTTCCACAGCCCTCTGGGGTAGAGAATTCCAAAGATTCACCACTCTCTGAGTGAAGAAATTCCTCCTCATCTCAGTCTTAAATGGCCTGCCTCTTATTCTGAGACTGTGTCCTCTGGTTCAAAACTCACCAGCCAGGGGAAACACCCTATCTATATCTATCCTGTTATGCTCTGTAAGGCTTTTGAAAGTTTCAATGGTATCACCTTTCATTCTTCTAAACCCTAGAGAATACAGACCCTGTCTCCTAAATCTCTCCTCATAAGACAATTGAGCCATCCCAGGGATTAGTCTGGTGAATATCCATTGCACTCGCCGTGGAAAAAGAAGATGGTTGTGGTTATTGGAGGCCAATCATCTCAGCCCCAGGACATCACCGCAGGAGTTCCTTAGGGCAATGCCAACCATCTTCAGCTACTTCACCAATGACCTTCCTTCCATAGCAAGGTCAGAAGTGGGGATGTTTGCTGATTGCACGTTGTTGGGGTGCCATTCGTGATTCCTGAGGTACTGAAGCAGTCCGTGTCCATATGCAACAAGATCGGGACAGCTTGGGCTAATGACAAGTAACATTGTTATGATCCCAATTATGAGGATACTGGCCAAGCTGGATACTTGTTAAGATCTAGTTTGATAGACCATAATCATTTAAAGGATCGAATGCGTGGAAGGACCAAGGATAACGAAATGAGTGGCAGGACTCCAAGATTAAATTGAAACACCAAAAGATGCTTTACTAAACAAAATTGAACAAAACAAACACAAGGAATAAGGATTAAATAAGATAATGATTCTAACAATGAGCCTTAAACTCAATCCTACAGGCTCAGCCCAGCTTAACCTTTTTGCTGTGCCTTTCACTCTGGTTGGCTTTTAAACATAATCATACTCAGGAAGGCAGGTTTTTTTTCCCCCTCTGGGTCTGGGTCCACAGGTTAGAGCTCAGATCTATGATATACCCCTACCAATATAACTTCCTGGTCCAAATATAGGCATCGCTGACGGTCACACGCCACAACCCACCAGACACATGTAGACATTCCCTTAGAGTTTATTTTATGGTTGGACTTCTCTCTTTACAGAGCTACTTGGTCCCATCCCAGTTCTCTAGTTAAACACGACAGGCTGCATGCCTGCAGTCTCCCAGGCCAGCATAGCTCCACCTTAGCAACTTTCCAAAGCAACTTCAGGTCTTTGAGCTGGGTCAAAGGTTCAAGCATTGTTTGTAAACACACACAGGCAAAATAAACCAAACTGAAAATACGCAACCCCCAATTCACCTTAAACTGAAACCAAAACTCTACATTCTTAACTATTTGGTAGTAAAAAACTTGAGTTTTGCTGAAAAAAGACATTTTGTTGAAGGTCTTTGTCTTGCACTCATCAGGACGATCGCAAGAATACCAATGTCAGGGGAAGCAACAGCTTTATACTGTATGAGAAGAGAGCGCTGATTGGTTGGCAAGTGGACACTGATTGGTAACAAAAACAGAATTACCTGGAAAAACTCAGCAGGTCTGGCAGCATCGGCGGAGAAGAAAAGAGTTGACGTTTCGAGTCTTCATGACCCTTCAGCAGAACTGAGTAAAGTTAGGAGAGGGGTGAAATATAAGCTGGTTTAAGGTGGTGGGGGGGAGAGATGTTGGGGGGGGGTGTAGCGACAAGCAAGCAGTGATAGGAGCAGATAATCAAAAGATGTCACAGACAAAAGGAACAAAGAAGTGTTAAAGGTGGTGATATTATCTAAGAAAAGTGCTAATTAAGAATGGATGGCAGGACACTCAAGGTACGGCTCTAGGGTGAGTGGGGTGGAAAGACTGACAGGGTATTACAGTTATAGATCTAAAAATAATGGAAATAGGTGGGAAAAGAAAAATCTATATAAATTATTGGAAAAAACAAAAGGGAGGAGGAAGAAACGGAAAGGGATGGGGGAGGGGGGTTTAAGATCTAAAGTTGTTGAATTCAATATTCAGCCCGGAAGGCTGTAAAGTGCCCAGTCGGAAGATGAGGTGCTGTTCCTTCAGTTTGCGTTGGGCTTCACTGGAACAATGCAGCAAGCCAAGGACAGACATGTGGGCAAGAGAGCAGGGTTGAGTGTTAAAATGGCAAGCGACAGGGAGGTTTGGGTCTTTCTTGCGGACAGACCGCAGGTGTTCTGCAAAGCGGTCGCCCAGTTTGCGTTTGGTCTCTCCAATGTAGAGGAGACCGCATTGGGAGCAACGAATGCAGTAGACTAAGTTAGGGGAAATGCAAGTGAAATGCTGCTTCACTTGAAAGGAGTGTTTGGGCCCTTGGACGGTGAGGAGAGAGGAAGTGAAGGGGCAGGTGTTGCATCTTCTGCGTGGGCATGGGGAGGTGCCATAGGTGGGGGTTGAGGAGTAGGGGGTGATGGAGGAGTGGACCAGGGTGTCCCGGAGGGAACGATCCCTACAGAATGGCACCAGGGGGGTGAAGGGAAGATGTGTTTGGTGGTGGCATCATGCTGGAGTTGGCGGAAATGGCGGAGGATGATCCTTTGAATGTGGAGGCTGGTGGGGTGATAAGTGAGGACAAGGGGGACCCTATCATGTTTCTGGGAGGGAGGAGAAGGCGTGAGGGCAGATGCGCGGGAGATGGGCTGGACACAGTTGAGGGCCCTGTCAACGACCGTGGGTGGAAAACCTCGGTTAAGGAAGAAGGAGGACATGTCAGAGGAACTGTTTTTGAAGGTAGCATCATCAGAACAGATGCGACGGAGGCGAAGGAACTGAGAGAATGGGATGGAGTCCTTATAGGAAGCGGGGTGTGAGGAACTGTAGTCGAGGTAGCTGTGGGAGTCAGTCGGCTTGTAATGGATATTGGTGGACAGTCTATCACCAGAAATTGAGACAGAGAGGTCAAGGAAGGGAAGGGAAGTGTCAGAGACGGGGCATGTGAAAATGATGGAAGGGTGGAGATTGGAAGCAAAATTAATAAATTTTTCCAGGTCCCGACGAGAGCATGAAGCCGCACCGAAGTAATCATCGATATACCGGAGAAAGAGTTGTGGGAGGGGGCCGCATTGGATTGGAACAAGGAATGTTCCACATACCCCATAAAGAGACAGGCATAGCTCTGGGGCCCATGCGGGTACCCATAGCCACACCTTTTATTTGGAGGAAGTGAGAGGAGTTAAAGGAGAAATTGTTCAGTGTGAGGACAAGTTCAGCCAGACGGAGGAGAGTAGTGGCGGATGGGGACTGTTCGGGCCTCTGTTCGGGACACTGATTGGTACTGGCTTTGCCATGGAGAATGCGCCAGTTAATGGCGAGTGACACTTAATTAAATGCCATGCATTGTTTGAAATTTAAACCAGGCAGCTTGACTCTTGATTGGTCAAGGTGTTGCCCTGAGGACTGAATCAGCGAAAGACTGCCACTTATTTTGTTTAGCTGAAACAGGCACAATATGTGTACATGTTCTCGATCCCTTCCCCCCACCCCACCCCCACTAGGGCTATCTGTACCTTGCTCATCCTGCTTTCTACCCTTAATGTCACCTATTAGCACATTCCTTAGATAATATCACCACCTTCAACACCTCTTTGTCCTTTTGTCTATGACATCTTTTGGCAATCACCACCTGTCACTGGCCCTCTATCCAGCTCTACCTGTCCCCCACCTCTTAAACCAGCTTATATTTCTCCTCTTTTCTATTTTTCCTCAGTTCTGTTGAAGAGTCATTCGGACTCAAAACGTTAACTATATTCCTCTCCGCAGATGCTGTCAGACCTGCTGAGTTTTTCCAGGTATTTTTGTTTTTGTTTTGGATTTCCAGCATCCGCAGTTTTTGCTTTTATTAAAAGATCATATGCATTATCCAATAGGATCAGGGCAGGGCAAGCATATTAGATTGTAGTTGCTCTGCCACCTGACATGTAAAGCTGTACACCTGAGACACCTAATGATAGAACAGAAGTGCTGCCCAAACCGTTAGAGACAATGGGCAGAATTTAATCCGAGTGATGGGGTCTTGCCCATTGGCTAGACAGTTGGTGAGAATCCTGTGTTCCCTCTGTTGTTGAAGGCCTGCCGTGTCAGGCTCTACAGTGGCCACTGTCGGGGCCTTGCCCAGGATTAGGGTCCCTAGGGTGGAAATCCCACCTCCTAAGAGTGCTGTTGCCATCAGTGCCATCGGGAGCGCTGGCATCCTCCTATAATACACCCACCAGAGGCCCAGGATCAACAAAGGACCCAAGGGGAAAGGTGAATGAGGGCAGGCTGCTGGTCTCGGGAAGGGGAAGGAGGAGTTGAAGACAAGAGTAGAGGGTTGACTTTCAGCTGCTCTCCCCCAACTTCCTGATCCCTGATCCCTCGATCAGGCAGTAAGTGCATTTGAATGAGGGATTCTCCCCATCCCCCCAACCCTCTGCCTGCGAGCCCGCAAGCCAACCCAAAGAGGGTTTGCTGTTCAGGATTCCCGCATGATGACTTCCCCTGCCTGCAGCTCCTTGAATAGCAGCAGCAAGGTGAGGCCCTTAAATGGGCATTAATTGCCAAATAACTTCCTCTTGACTCCTCAAAGCCTGTCTATCATGTACCAGACATAAGTCAGGAGTGTGATGGGATACTCTCCACTTGCCTGGATGAGTGCAGCTCCCACAACACTCGAAGCTCGATACAGTCCAGGACAAAGCAGCCCACTTGACTGGCACCCCATCCACCACCTTAAACATTTACTCCCTCCACCACCAGTGCTTAGTGGTAGCAGTGTGTATCATCTACAAGATGCACAGCACCAACTCACCAAGGCTCCTTCAGCAGCACCTTCCAAACCCGCGTCCTCTACCACCTGGAAGAATAAGGGTAGCAGATACACGGGAACACCACCACCTGCAGGTTCCCCTCCAAACCAGACACCACCCTGACTTCAAACCTATCGCCATTCCTTCACTGCTTCTGGGTCAAAATCCTGGAATTCCCTCTCCAACAGCACTGTGGGTGTATCTACAGCAGCGGTTCAAGAAGGCAGCTCACGTTCACCTTCTCAAGGGCAATTAAGGATAACAGGTGCTGGCCGAGCAGCGACACCCACATTCCATTAATGAAATTTTAGAAACATAGTGGGTGGGTGAGGGTGAAGGATATGAGGAGGAGATGGGTGGGTGAGGGTGAAGGATATGAGGAGGAGATGGGTGGGCGGGATTGAAGGACATGATGGGGAGGAGATGGGTGGGCGGGATTGAGGGACATGAGGGGGAGGAGATGGGTGGGCAGGATTGAGGGATATGAGGAGGGGATGGGTAGCTGGGATGGAGAGATATGAGGAGGGGATGGGTAGGTGGGATTGATCTGCAAAAAAGAACTGATCTAGTTGAATCTAATGGCCTTCTCTGTTCCCTGTTCCTAAAATAGATAGCTTTTGATCTAAAAAGACTTTTTTCCTTTCGGTATGTCTAGACTCCAACACCTTTGGGATCTTTCATTTCAGCAGACTACAATGATACTTAACTGCTGTATATTAAAAGATAGAAAACATCGGGAGCTGTATAAAACAGCTTGTTACAAGGAAAAACTACTTGGCTCAACAAAGCTGTTCTTTGCACGATTCATAAATGGACCAAACCCACCCAAGATCTGTACAGTTTCCTCCAAACCATTGTGAATCAAGCATATTCATTAATATCTGTAAGCTTCTGAGTTCCCCTTTTTCAACAAGGAGTCCTTTTGTAAGGTATCACTTGATCGCGAGTTAACCACTTTTTCTGGCAGCCAGTTCCAGATTTGGAGTGTTAGGATGTGGGTTTGTGCCCACAGCTATCTGGATGGTGAACTCCCAATATTAAACATGTGGCTGTGGGAAGGTGCCAAGAGAAGGTTAGGCAATACCTCACAAGGAGGAAGGGAAACTGAGAGGAATCAACAAGCCCATTCCTAGGACCTCCTGGTATAGGTTATAGAGATTCCTCTGAACTCGTGAAAGGGGAGACTGCTCAGAGGAAAAGGGGTGGGAAAACATAATGAACATTATTACGATCAGGATGTAAGTATCAAGCCCACATTAAAACAGAAAGGTTTATATAATTTTTCACAGGAACGTTTTCATATGCTTCAAATACACCGAATCACAAGTGCAGTGATGTCATTATGTAGACAAAGATTAACCGTTTTGTGCACAGCAAGATCTCAGTTATAGCAATAAAAGAGAAGAGCCATTTAGTCTCTATTGCAAACATTAATGTGGATGGAATGTTGCTCAGAAGAACTCCCTTGCTCTTCCTCAAAATACTGACTATTGCTTGATGCTAATAACACCAAAGTCGCATGTTCAATCCCTGTAATGGCCAGCGCAGCTATTCACCTGAAGCCAGCTAATACCTTACCCCATTTTGGCTACGCTATCTTTTACATTCACTTGAGGGCCTCGGTTTAAAGTCTCATCCAAAAGATGGGACCTCCGTCCGTGCAGCACTCTCTCAGTACTGCAATGGAGTGTCAGCCTCGATTCTGGGCCCAAGTTCTAGACATAAGACACAAGAGCTGCAGTACACTATTTAGCCCTTCGAGCCTGTTCCACCATTCAACAATTGATTTTCCACCTTAACTCCATTTTCCTGTACTACCCCTGAAAGGAGGGAAAGGAATGGCAAGGAGGTGGGATTGCTGATGGGGAGATGTAATTTCTTAAATGTGTTCAGAACTTCCTTGACCAGTGTGCTCTTGGTCCAATTAGGAAGGAGGCATTGCTGGGTCTGGTGCTGGGGAATGAAGTAGGCCAAGTGCACCAAACGTCTGTTGAGAGTAGGGGGAAAACACTTGGGTGAGAGTTACCATTGTGTAAGTAGAAGGAATAATTTGTGGGATGGGAGGTGATTTAGCAAAGGTAAAATGGAATCAAAGACTGACAGGAAAATGGCAATGGAACCATGGGAGACCGTTAAGGACAAGGTGTTTCAGGTACAGGCTAGGTACATTCCAACAACGGGTAGAAGGGAGGGGAACCAAAGTCATGGCTCCTTGGATGTTGAGGAAGATAGAATATATGATGAAACAAATAAAAAAAAGTGGGTATATGATGCATGTCAAATCAGCCATGGTCTAGCTGAATGCTGGAGCAGGCTCAAAGGCCCGAATGGCTACTCCTGCTCCTAATTCCTATGTTTGTACGTCAGGTGAACTCTTCAAGCCGGAATCAGGTCAAAAACAATACGTTGAGAGGGGAAATGAAGAGGCAAATAAGACTGGTGTATGTCCCAGTATATTCTGAATTTCAGTCTAATTGCTAAAAACTGACCACAAAAGGCTACAAAAAGATGGTCGCCCGAGGATCACCTGAATGCTCGTGTTTGAAATTAGTCCCCTGTCTCAAGAGGAAAAAAAAGGAACCTTCCAGACTGATGTTGGATCAATGCCTTTCCTGACCCAACTGAATGGGTCTTTTGAATACAAAGACACTGGCTGTCTCAAACTCACAAGGTGTGAAATCCACAACACAGAATGTTCAATCAGTCTAACCACCTACCTTATTTGGAAAAGGATTTTGAACTTGTATAAGGCACATGAAGAAACAGCCATATTTTCTGTCTGCAAGAAGCTGTTCTGAAGACAGAGTTCCACCAAAAGGTATCAAACCTGCTGCAAGTCATCCATGCAGCCAAGATAATAAACAACATAGCTTGAAAACAAAAACAGAATTACCTGGAAAAACTCAGCAGGTCTGGCAGCATCGGCGGAGAAGAAAAGAGTTGACATTTCGAGTCCTCATGACCCTTCAACAGAACTGAGTAATATCAGGAGAGGGGTGAAATAAAAGCTGGTTTAAGGTTGGGGGGGGTGGGGGGGGGGGGGGGGAGAGAGATTTCACCCCTCTCCTAACTTTACTCAGTTCTGTTGAAGGGTCATGAGGACTCGAAACGTCAACTCTTTTCTTCTCCGCCGATGCTGCCAAACCTGCTGAGTTTTTCCAGGTAACTCTGTTTTTGTTTTGGATTTCCAGCATCCGTAGTTTTTTGTTTTTAGCAATAGCTTGAAAGTGGGAGAAGTGCAATCTTTTCCAACTTTGAGTTCACCTGAGAACAAACCTCCTGGAAATTCAACTACAAGAGGCCTCACAACTTACTGAGAATCCTCTGCTTTACAAGGCCTTCACTTCAACTAAAGCAATAACTCACCTAAGGAACTACAGGCCCTCCACAAAAGAGATTGCAGTAACTATAAGTTGTAACTGTATTGTTTTACCTTCATCTTTTATCTAATCTTTGTGTATGTGATAGTGTGGGTGAGCTGAGTGAATGACACGTCATATTTTAAACATCCGGGCAAGTGTGTGACAATAAATATTATTTTAATTTTCACAAAAAAGCTTGATGCTGGAATTCTTGGATTGGGACAATAACTCTGAGGGTAAGAAAACACACATCCCTTAACTACAAAAGTATTGATCACAGGCAGTATAAAAAGAGCACATAAATTCTGTCCGTGGCAGTGGCAAAGAGAGAATGTGAGAATAGAATTGTAGTCAACATAAAAGGGAACCCAAAAATCATCTACCAGTTTGGAAATAGTAAGCAAGTAGTGAGAGGCAGGTTGGGTGCTATTAGGGACAAAGACAGTAATATCTGCTTAATGGCACAGGGCAAGGCTGGAACACTGAATGAGTACTTTGTATCAGTGTTTACTAAGGGAGAGGATGCTGAAAAATATCAGTAGAAGTGGAGATGGTAAAGGTAGTGGATGAGGTGAAAATTGATATGCTGGATGCTTTGGAAAAGTTGGCTATGCTTAGAGTGAATGAGTCACCTGGTCCAGATGGCTTGCATCCCAGGTTCTAAAGGAAGTGGGGATGGAGATAGGAGGAGGGCTTGTCACAGTCTTCCAGTCTTCCCAAGGTATGAGGGGGGTACCAGAGGATTGGAGAGTGGTGAATGTTTATCCTTATTCAAGAAAGGGTGCAAGGACAGTCCTAGCAACTATAGGCTACAGTTTAACATCAGTGGTGGGTTAGGTTTTAGAAACAATAATCAGGGGACAAAAAATGAACAGGCACTTGGAGAGATTGGAGTTAATTAAGGAGAGACAGCAGGGATTTTTTGAAGAAGTAATGGAGAAGGTTGAGGAAGAGAATGGAATGGGTGTTCTCCATATGGATTTCAAGAAAGCATTTGACAAAGTTGCTGGTTAACAAAAATGTGGCTCATAGAATAGGAGGGTCAGAGTCAACTTGGATAAAAAAATGGCTTTCAGATTGGAGGGTGGTAAGATACTAGGGTTCCCTAAGGGGTCAGTGCTAGGACCACTGCTTTTTTTCCCTCTATATCTGCATGACTTGGAAAGTGGAATCCAGAGTAAAATTTCAAAATTTGCTATTGATACAAACTTAGAGTTGTGGCCTCCAGTGAGGCTGATACCAATAGGACTTAGATAGGCTAGCAGAATAGGCAGACGTGTGGTAGATGGAATTTGATATAGTGATGTGTGAGATGATGCATTTTGGCACAAGGGATAGATAGATACAATATAGGCTTAATGGCAGAGTTCTAAAGACTGTGCAGAAACAGGCCGCCTGGGGTTCATCTGCATAGATTCTTGGCTCTAGTCTTAAGAGTGAAAATAAGAACATAAAGGGGATTTAGGATCTCCCTGCACTGTGCCACACATTTCTAACAGATCCATTTTCTTTACATGTGGATCATTATCAGTCACAAACAATAAGACGTAGGAGCAGAAGGATGCCATTTGGCCCATCGGGTTTGCTCCACCATTCAATAAGATCATGGCTGATCTGATAATCCTCAGCTCCTCTTTCCTGGCTTTTCCCCATAATCCTTGATTTCCTTACTGATTAAAAATCTGTCTATCTCAGCTTTGAATATATTCAACGACCCAGCCTCTGCAACCCTCTGCGGTAAAGAACTCCACAGATTCACTACCCTCTGAGAGAAGAAATTTTTCCTCATCTCTGTCTTGAATAGGCCACCCCTTACTCTGAAATTATGCCCTCTGGTCCTGGACTCTCCCACAAGGGGAAACAACCTCTTGCCACCTACCCTGTGAAGCCCCCTAAGAATCTTATATGTTTCAATAAGGTCGCCTCTCATTCTTCTAAACTCCAATGAGTACAGGCCCAACCTACTCAACCTCTCCTGATAAGAAAATCCCTCCATACCCGGGATCAACCTAGTGAACCTTCTTTGGACTGCCTCCAATGCCAGTATATCTTTCCTTAGATAAGGGGACCAAAACTGTTCACAGTATTCTAGAGCAAAAACAAAAATTGCTGGAAAAACTCAGCCGGCCTGACAGCATCTCTGGAGAGAAAGACAGAGTTAACGTTTTGAGCCCATATGACTCTTCTTCAGAACTAAAGAGAAGTAAAAATGTGGTGAAATATATGCCGTTTAAATGGGGTGGGACAGATGAAGCTGGATAGAAGGCCAGTGATGGGTGGAGGCAAAGGAGAGATTACAAAAAATTTGCAATCTCTCCTTTGCCTCCACCCATCACTGGCCTTCTATCTAGCTTCACCTGTCCCAACACCCCTTAAACGGTATATATTTCACCACATTTTTACTTCTCTTTAGTTCTGAAGAAGAGTCGTATGGGCTCGAAACGTTAACTCTGTCTTTCACTCCACAGATGCTGTCAGGCCTGCTGAGTTTTTCCAGCAATTTGTTTTTGTTTCAGGTTTTCAGCATCGGCAGTATTTTATTTTTATCACAGTTTTCTAGATGTGGTCTAACTAGTGCCTTGTATAGTTTTGGCAAGGCTTCCCTATTTTTACACCCCATTCCCTTTGAAATAAAGGCCAACAATTAATTTGTCTTCCCTATTACCTGCCGAACTTGTAAGTTGGCTTTTTGTGATTCATGCATAAAGATCCTAAATCCCTTTGTGCAGCAGCTTTCTGCAGTCTTTCTCCATTCAAATAATATTCAGCTCCTCTATTCTTTCTGCCAACGTGCATAACCTCACATTTTCCCACATTATATTCCACCTGCCAAGTTTTTGCCCACTCACTTAACCTGTCTATATCCCTCTGTAGAGTCCTTGTGTCATCCTCATTATTTGCCCTTCCATCCATAAACTTGGCGATAGTACATTCACGTCCCTCATCCAAGTCATTTATATTGTAAATAATTGTGGCCCCAGCACTGATCCCTGTGGCACTCCACTAGTTACAGGTTGCCATCCTGAAAACGTCCCCTTTATCCCAACTCCCTGTCTTCTATTAGTTAGCCTATCCTCTATCCTACTACCCCCAATACCATGGGCTCTTATTAAGTAGCCTTATGTGCGATACCTTATTGAATGCTTTTTGGAAATCCAAATATATTACATCTACTGGTTCCCCTTTATCTATTCTGCTTGTTACCTCCTCAAAGAATTCTAATAAATTTATTAGGCATGATTTCTCTTTCATGAAGCCATGCTGACTCTGCTTGATTATATTATGCATTTTTAAATGCTCTGCTATTACATTCTTTATAATAGATTCAAAAATTTTCCCAATGACGGATGTTAAGCCAACTGGCTTATAGCTACCTGCTTTCTGTCTCCATCCCTTTTTGAATAAGGGTGTTACGTTGGCAGTTTTCCAAACCTCTGGAACTTTTCCAGAATCTAAGGATTCTTGGAAGATTACTACCAGTTCATCCACTATCTCTGCAGCTACTTCCTTTAATATCCTAGGATGCAACCCACAGGTCTAGAGGACTTTTCGACCTTTAGCCCCATTAGTTTCCCTAGCACTTTTTCTCTAGTGATAGTTATTGTATTTATTTCTTCCCCCACTTTTGCCCCTTGATTATTTAGTATTTTTGGAATGCCATTAGTGACTTCTACTGTGAAGACTGATGCAAAGTATTTGTTCAACTCCTTTGCCATTTCCTGGTTCCCCATTATTATTTCCCCAGCATCATCCTCTAAGTTGCCTATGCTCACTTTGACTTCTCTCTTCCTTTTTATATATTTAAAGATGCTCTTACTGTCTGTTTTCATATTACTTGCTAGTTTACCCTTAAAGTTTATTTTCTCCCTCTTTATATTTTTGGTCATCTTCTGTTGGTTTTTAAAACTTTCCCAATCCTCTGGCTTACCACTAATCTTTGCCACATTGTATGTTTTTCTTTCAATATGATACTATCCTTAACTTCCTTGGTTAACCATGGTTGGTTTATTCCCTTCCAAGAATCTTTCTTCCTCACTGGGATATATCTCTGTTGTGAGTCATGAACTATTTTCTTAAACGTCTGCCATTGTTCATCAACTGTCTTTTCTGCTAAACTCCTTTCCCAGTCCACTCCAGCCAACTCTGCCCTCATTCCTTTGTAATTGCCCTTATTTAAGTTTAGCACAGTTGTTTCCGACCCAGTTTCTCACTCAAACTGAATGCTAAATTCTACCATGTTATGGTCACTGTTTCCTAGGGGATCTTTTACTCTGAGATCATTTATTGAACCTGCCTCATTACACATTACTAGATCCAAAATAGACTGATCCCTGGTTGGGTCCACAACATATTGTTCTAGGAAACTATCCCGGATACAGTCCATGAATCCTTGCTTGTGGCTACCTCTGCTAATTTGGTTTTCCCAATCTACATGAAGATTAAAGTCACCCATGATTATTATACTGCCATTTTTACATGCCCTCATTATCTTCTGCTTTATTCTCTGTCCTACAGCATAGCTCTGTTCAGGGGTCTACAGACTACTCCCACCAACGTCCTCTTCCCCTTGTTATTTCTTACCTCCACCCATATGGATTCTACATTTTCCAATCCAAGATCATTTCTTGCTACCATACTTATTCCATCTTGTACGAATTAGGCTACCCACCACCCTTTCCTTCCTGTCTGTTCTTTTTAAAAGTCACATGCCCCTGAATATTTAGTTCTCAGCCTTGATCTCCTTCTAACCATGCCTCCGTGATGGCAATAAGGTCAGACCCATTAACCTCTATTTGTACCGTTAATTCATTTATTTTGTTCTAAATACTACGTTCATTGAAGTAAAGAGCCATTCATTTTGCTTTTTTACCATTTTTTCCCACTTTGACCCTATTTGCTGCCTTTTTTTTTTAATGTTTGCACACCCTGTGCCTTCCTGTCACACTCTGGGTATCACTGGCTAAATAGCTGCCCTGCAAGGCTGCCATATCTTTTTGCTTTATAAGGCTACGTATCCCCTCTCCAGAACTCTCCCCCCCTTTATTTAGTTTAACTCCCTCTCTACAGCCCCAGTTATTCGATATGCCAGGACACTGGTCCTAGCACGGTTCAAGTGAAGCCCATCCAACCAGAACAGCTCCCTCCTACTCCAGTACTGGTGCCAGTGTCCCATGAACTCAAACCCATTCCTCCCACACCAATCTTTGAGCCACGCATTTAACTCCTTGACTTTATTTACCCTATGCCAGTTTGCCCATGGCACAGGTAGTAATTCTGAGATTATTACCTTGGAGGTTCTACTTTTTAATTTAGCTCCTGACTGTTCAAATTCTTTCAGCAGAACCTCCTTTCTAGTCCTATCAACGTTGTTGGTACCAATGTGGATGACAATAACTGGATCCCTCCCCTCCCACTCCAAGTTCCTCTCCAGCCCTGAGGAGATGTCCTTAACCCTGGCACCAGGCAGGCAACACAGCCTTCAGGACTCACGCTCATAGTTGCAGAGAACAGTATCTATCCCCCTAATTATACTGTCCCCTACCACTACTACATTCCTATTTCCACCCCCCCATTTGAATGGCTCTCTGAGCCACAGTGCCGTGGTCAGTTTGCTCATCCTCCCTGCAGTCTCTGATCGTTCACACAGCTTGCACCTCGTAACTGTTGGACAATTGCAGGGGCTGAGGCCCATTGAACGTTAACTCCTGGATACCCAAACCTGCAGTTACACCCTCCTGTCCCTAATCACACACCAAATTTGAATGACCTAATCTGAGGGGTGTGACCAGCTCCTGGAGCAAAGTGTCCAGGTAACTTTGCCCCTCCCTGCTGAGACGTAATGTCTGGAGCTCGGACTCCAGCTCAACTCGAATCTGAAGTTCCTCAAGCTGCAAACGCTTACTACAGATGTGTTCGCTCTGGATCAGCTTGGTGTCCAGCAGCACCCACAAGCTGCAGCAGCGACGCATCACCCCTCCTGCCATCGCTATTGTATTTTATTTAATTTTTTAATTAATTACTCTAGTATCCCTGCTCTTTACACTTGAAGAATCTCCGTTCTATACACTTTATTGTAGTTAATTCTTATACACCAGTATCAATCTTATACTTAACAAGCTATTTAAGAAAGAGAAAATAAAGACTAGAGACCTAAACACAAACTATAGAACTTAATTTTACTTTGAAGACTAGAAATACTCACCAATCCAACTCACCAATCAGCTGCTCTCCCCGCTCTTTTTAAATAAAGTCTCCCCACTCTTTGTTTAAAATTAATTCATCACACTCACCCCGCTTGTTCTTAAGTGAAGTCTGCACACTCATCTCGCTCGTTTTTAAATGCAGTCTGTACACTCATCTCGCTCGTTTTTAAATGCAGTCTGTACACTCATCTCGCTTGTTTTTAAATGCAGTCTGTACACTCATCTCGCTCGTTTTTAAATGCAGTCTGTACACTCATCTCGCTCGTTTTTAAATGCAGTCTGCACACTCATCTCGCTCGTTTTTAAATGCAGTCTGTACACTCATCTCGCTTGTTTTTAAATGCAGTCTGTACACTCATCTTGCTCGTTTTTAAATGCAGTCTGTACACTCATCTCGCTCGTTTTTAAATGATACAGACTTCATAGCACAAAACAGGCCATTCAGCCCAACAGGTCAATGCCACTGTTTATGCACCAAAGAGGCCTCCTCCCACCCCAATTCATCTCACCCTATCTCCAACAACAACTCGTACTTATATAGCACCTTTAACATAATAAAATGTCCTAAAGTGCTTCACAGGAACATTATAAAGCAAAATTTAATGCCTAACCCACAAAAGGTGTTATTAGGGCTGATGGCCAAAAGCTTTGTGAAATTGGTAGCCTTTAATGAGTTGTCTTACAGAAGGAAATAAATGTAGAGAAGCAGTGAGGTTTAGGGAAGCAATTCCAGAGGTTAGGGGCTTGGCAACCAAAGATACAGCCACCAATGGTGAAGCAATTAAAATTGGAATGCTTAAGTGGCCAGAATTAGAGGAGCATAGATCACTCGGAGGGTTGTGTGAAGGAGGTCCCAGAGATAGGGAGGGGTGAGGCCATGGAGAGATTTGAAAACAAGGATGGAAATTTTAAAATCGAGGCATTGCTTAACTGAGACCCAATGTACGTCAGCAAGCACAGGGGTGATGGATAAACAGGTCTTAGAATGAGTACATACAAGGGCAGCAGAGTTTTGGATGACTTCAAGTATGCAAAACGTAGAACATGGCAGGATGTCCAGAGTGCATTGGAATAGTCAAATCAAGAAGTAATGAAGGCATGGGTGAGGTTTCCAGCAGATGAGCTGAGGCAGGACAGAGTGGGGCGACATTACAGAGGTGAAAATAGACGGTCTTAGTAATGGTGCGGATATGAGGTCAGAAGCTCAACTTGGGATCAAATATAGTGCCAAGTCTGTGAACAATCTGCTTCAGAATCAGACAGCTGGCAGGGAGAGGCAAGGAGTCAGTAGCTAGAGAACAGAGTATGTTGCAGGGATCGAAGATAATGGTTCAGTCTTCCCAACATTTAACTGGAGGAAATTTCTGTTCATCCAGTATTGGATGTCAGACAAGCGGTCTGATTATTTAGAGATAATGGAGGAGCCAAGAGAGGAGGTGGTGGTGGTGGGAGGGAGAGAGAGAGAGCTGGGTGCTATCAGTGTATGTATGAAAACTAAAGCTGCGTTTTCAGATGATGACTAATGTGCAGTACCTTATCCAAGGCTGCTTGAAAGTCCATGTCACTGCATTACTCTCATTATTCTTTCTATACTTCTTCAAAGAATAGGTTGGTCAAGCATGACATAATAAAGTATTAATTATTAAAAATAACAAGAATTAGACAAAAATGGAAACAGCCAAATGCTGAATCACTCGCCTTTCTGCTATCTTCTTTTGCTCCTGTTTGTTAATGGGATAGAAAGCTGCTGCTCTCTTTTGGAGAGGAGTTTAAGGGGCAATTGGAGAGCCCTGTTTAAAATAATGAAGCCATGAGACAAGGTAAGTAGCTAGCTCCAACAGTGGCGGGGTCTTTTAGAAAAATGATTCCTCTATCAAGCATCTTGGGCTGCTATTTACGTTAAAGGCTATATAAATTCAAGGTGTTGTGTAGAATGGGGGAGACATGGATAAAATATTAAATGGAAGAGACCCACGCAGACCAAGCAGCTGATTATGTGTTGGGGACCTAATTAGAGATTCAGCAGCTTGTTGTGTGGTAGATTGAATAACTCAGCACATGGCAGGACCCAAACACTGAGCAGACTGTTATACCCTGGGGACCCACCTGGATCAAGTGGACATTATATGGCAGGGTGACAAAGGAATAGTTGTGCTGATGAGCTATACTTTTAGCAGAAGAAGCTGCCGGAACTGAACAGCACATTATACGAGGAATCAGTTAATCCAAATCAAGCAATAACATAAATCTTCCCTTTTACTTTTGACCTGTAGACCACACTCGATGAATAACATTTAATGAATTATAATACCAACTAGTTCACTTCACTTGCTATCCATAACATTCAAACACAATGTGGCACGCCCCAAGATTGACAAGAAGATTAAAGCACCATCATGTCGGCTATCTACCAAAATACAATGTAAGACCACCAACTAGAGCTAGAAGGCAAATTGACCAAGAAACATTCCACTTCACTGTTACCAGGCAACAGACCACTTAAAATGATGAACTTTATAGAATCTGGAATCAGGTTACACAGAGGCAGAAAGACAGACATACGGATAGAAAGAGTAAGAGATAATGTAGAGTAGGGAGCAACATACAAAGAGAAGTTAGAGAAATTAGCTAAGAAACAGGTACAGAATGGCTGAATGAAACAAGCAGTAGAGCCAGGAGAGAACAGCTGAGAGACAGAGACAAGAGCTGAGCATGAACAGGAGAGAGGAGAGCCAGGGTGAGAATAGATTAGAGAGGGACAGAGCACAGACAGAATAATCAACAGCAAAAGGGAGAAGAAGAGAGAAACATAAGAGCCCAGATGTGCCTTTTACTGGTTTGTACACTGTCCCATTTTCCTACACTCATGGTCTATTTGCATTTGAGCTCAAGAGTTTAAACTTTTCAACTTTTTTGATTCTGGGGCCCAAGGACAGTCTCACGTCAGTGGTAGGGAAACTATTGGAGAAAATTCTGAAGGAGAGAATCTATCTCCACTTGGAGAGGCAAGGCTTGATCAGGGATAGTCAGCATGGCTTTGTCACAGGGAGGTCATGCCTAACAAATTTGATTGAATTTTTTGAGGATGTGACCAGGTGTGTAGATGAGGGTAGTGCAGTTGATGTAGTTTATATGGATTTCAGCTAAGACTTTGTCAAGGTCCCACATGGGAGACTTATAAAGAAGGCAAATGCACATGGGATACAGGGTAATTTGATGAGGTGGACTCAAAATTGGCTTAGTTGTAGGAGACAGAGGGTGATGACAGAAGGATGCTTTAGTGACTGGAAGCCAGTGTCCAGTGGTGTACCACAGGGATTTGTGCTGGGTCCCCTATTATTCGTCATTTATATAAACGACATAGATGACTATGTGGGGGAGAGGATTAGTAAGTTTGTGGATGACACAAAGATTGGCTGGGTGGTTAACATTGAGGTTGAGTGTCTTGGGCTACAGGAAGATATAGATGGGATGGTCAAATGGGCAAATAAGTGGCAGATGGAATTTAACCCTGAAAAGTGTGAGGTGATACACTTTGGAAGGAGCAATTTGACAAGGAAGTATTCAATGAACGGCATGACACCAGGAAGTTCTGAGGAACAAAGGGACCTTGGCGTGTGTGTCCATAGATCTCTGAAGGCGGAGGGGCATGCTAGTGGGGTGGTGAAAAAGGCACATGGGACACTTGCCTTTATCAATCGAGGCACAGATTACAAAAGTAGGGAGGTCATGTTGGAGATGTATAGAACCTTGGTAAGGCCACAATGGAGTACTGTGTTCAATTCTGGTCGCCACATTATGGGAAGGATGTTATTGCACTGGAGGGGGTGCAGAGGAGATTCACCAGGATGTCGCCTGGTATGAAACATTTAAGTTATGAAGAGAAGTTGGATAGACTTGGGTTGTTTTCATTGGAGCAGAGAAGACTAAGGGGCGACCTGATCGAGGGTGTACAAGATTATGAGGAGCATGGACAGGGTGGATAAGGAGCAGCTGTTCCCCTTAGTTGAAGGGTCAGTCACGAGGGGACATAAGTCCATGGTGAGGGGCAGGAGGTTTAGGGGGGATGTGAGGAAAACCTTTTTACCCAGAGGGTGGTGACAGTCTGGAATGCGCTGCCTGGGAGGGTGGTGGAGGCGGGTTGCCTCACATCCTTTAAAATGTACCTGGATGAGCACTTGGCACGTCATAACATTCAAAGCTGTGGGCCAAGTGCTGGTAAATGGGATTAGGTAGGTAGGTCAGGTGTTTCTCACATGTCAGTGCAGACACGATGGGCCAAAGGGCCTCTTCTGCATTGTGATTCTGTGACTGGGGAAACAGTATAACCCACACGATGATGTAGAGAGTCACATGGGAGTAGTAGAGTGGTGAGTCTGGTAGAAGATGACATGAAGATAGCACCTTGTCAAGATGATATCCTGTATATATGTATATAGTTATATGTTATTAATAAACAGTTATTGTTCAACCTCTTCATGATACAACATACAACCATACAACAGAGGGAGCTAGCTTTAATCTACTTTTTTAAATTCATTCATGGGATGTGGGCTTCACTGGCTGGGCCAGCATTTATTGCCCATCCCTAATTGTCCTCAAGAAGGTGATGGTGAGCTGCATTCTTGAGCCACTGCAGTCCATGTGTGTCGGTACACAAACAGTGCTGTTAGAAAGGGAGTTCCAGGATTTTGACCCAGCAACAGTGAAGGAACGGCGATATATTTCCAAGTCAGGATAGTGAGTGACTTGGAGGGGAACTTCCAGGTGGTGGTGTTCCCCTCTATCTGCTGCCCTTGTCCTTCCAGATGGTAGTGGTCATGGGTTTGGAAGGTGCTGTCTAAGGAATCTTGGCAAATTCCTGCAGTGCATCTTGTAAATGATACACACTGCTGCTACTGTGCGTTGGTGGTGGAGGGAGTCAATGTTTGTGGATGTGATGCCAATCAAGCGGGCTGCTTTGTCCTGGACGGTGTCAAGCTTCTTGAGTGTTGTTGGAGCTGCACTCTTCCAGGCAAATGGAGAATATTCCATCACACTTCTGACTTCTGCCTTGTAGATGGTGGACAGGCTTTGGGGAGTCAGGAGGTGGGTTCCTAGCCTCTGTGCTATTCCTGCCCTGGGAGTATTTGATGCCTACTGGCCACAACGGCCACAGACAAGCCTAAAAATTCATACACACACTAAGAGGTAACAAATAATTTGCATATAACATCTTTCATAATCTCAGGATATCCAAACTGTTTTACAGTCAAGAAAATACTTTATGAAGAGGTAGTTACTATTGTAATGTAGGAAATGTTGGGGACAGCAGCATAGGAGTTATTTTCTTTATTCTTTCATGGGATATTGGCATCGCTGACAAGGCCAGCATTTGTTGCCCATCACTAATTGCCCTTGAACTAACCTTGTTTGGTCATTTTAGGGGTTAAGAGTAAACCACATTGCTGTGGGTCCAGAGTCATATGTAGACCAGGCCAGACCAGGTAAGGACAGCAGGTTTCCTTCCCATTAGTGAAGCAAATGGGTTTTTACAACAATCGATGTTAGTTTCATGATCACCATAGTTTTGTATTGCAGGTTTATTAACTGAATTTAAATTCCACCAGCTGCCATAGTGGGATTTGAACCCATGTCCCCAAAGCATTAGCCTGGGCCTCTGGATTACTAGTCCAGTGACATTACCATTACTCCACCATAATGTTACTGGCCTGATCGAACGTTCTGGAGAAATTAATTCAAATCCCATCACAGCAGCTGGGGAATTTAAATTCAATGAATTAAATAAATCTTGAATAAAATTTAGTCTCAATAATGATGACCACGAAACTACTGGATTGTCGTAATAAACAATCTGGTTCACTATGTCCTTTAGGGAAGGAAATCTGTTGTCTTTACCCAGAATGGTCTATATGTGACTCCAAACCCACAATAACACGGTTGACTCTTAACTGTCCTATGGCCTAGCAAACCACACTAGCTGCAGTCTCATGCTGCAATGAAAAAGTGGAAGAATAAAACTAGATGGGCCATGGGCATCAAGCTCGGCACTGGAAACAACAAAGGCACATCCAGCCTCACTTCCAAAGTGCTGGAAGTCCCTCTCTAAAAGTGCTGTGGGTTTACCTATGCCACATGGACTGCAGCAGTTCAAGAAACAGGCTCACCAGCACCAGCAAAGGCAATTAGGTATGCGCAATAAGTGCTGGCCTTGCCAGGGACGCCCATATCCCGTGAACAAAGAAAACAAATGCAACAGCCACTTTGCACACAGCAAGATTCCGTAAGTAGCAGTGAGCAGATGTTGGCTGAGGTATAAATACTGGACCCTCCTGATCTTCTTTGAAATAATGCCATGGGATCTTATACGTCCATCTGTAAGGGCAGACAAGGCCTCAGTTTAACATCTCATCTGAAAGATGACATCTCTGACAATGCGGTACTCCCTCAGTACTGCACTGAGTGTCAGCCTGAATTATCTTCTCAAGCCTCTTAAGTAGAATTTGAACCCTTAACCTTCTGACTCAGAGGCAAAAGTGCCATCCAAAGAGCTACAAGCTGACACCTTACTAATAGGCTGATTAAACTGTAAATATATCCTTAAAGGAAAGAGAGATAAAATGTAAATTTTTAAAAAATCACACTGCTACACGTCATTTACAGGCAAACGGAATCTCCAATACTCAGCAAACTGGACTCAGTAACCTGATATATACTGTATATATTTTTTTTACACAGTGAAGGCATTCATCAAATATTCTGTGTGGTCTTATTCCATCTCTCATTCGATCCCCTGGCGAGGATCCTTGAACCGAGAATAACAAGGTGAGTCAGTGCTGGGAGGACACACTCCTCATACCTCAGCTCATTCATTGCATACTTTCAGGCAAGTACGAGGGATCGCAGTGTGCCGCAGCACCCTAGATTAAATACATCAGGAAATAGACCACACATGCTCTGAATTTGCTAGCTGATTATTGTATGCTCGCCACAGACCACTCGAAAGGTTAGTTCATGATTTATCATTTCACAATAGATTCTTTTTCTCACAGAAACCGCTCATTAGTCAATTATTTCTCCAGAAACAAGCCAAGTCAGCTAGGCAGGACTTACCGCATATCTTTTCTTTTTAAACAACCCACGCACCCCAGCGTTTGCTAGGGTGCGGTTCCATGGTCAACAGCCAACGCCTTAGCCCATTCTTCACATGCACTCCCAGGCAGTAAATGTTGACAGGCTAATTGACTGTGGAGGGCACTGCGGCCTCGTCCATTCTAATTCTGGTCTGACACTTTGTATCAGGAGTCGCTCATCAGTGATCTAGACTGGAGGAGTGAGGTGGTGAAGCTGGAGGGGGCAATGTCAGGTTTCCTCACCCTCTATCGCATGGTTTTTTTTAGGAATGGGGTAGGGAATTACTGAGATCAGTTGCAGCAAATGCCACTCTAAAGCTGCGCATGGTGACTTCAGCAACGCCAGCACAGATCATGGCTGGAACCTGGGGCCTTCCTGGTGCGTGTGCTCCAGTATCACCGCAGAGGGTGCTGCTAAACAAATAGGGCACTGACATTTCAGAATGTAAACAGGGCTTTACAAACTTTGAGCTCAGATATTCAAGCCTGTGGTTGCATTTTTGGATCATCTGCAGTGTTGAACTCGGGTGTTTTGAAGGCTACTTAATAATCCAAGACAGGAGCAGCACTCGGGTGGGCCTCTGCTTCATAGCCTAGCTAATGGGAAATAAACACAGCCAGAGTTCCTACTCCTGATCCCTTGGGTCAAGTATCAAAGGGCAGCCAGCCACTGTGGAACAGCACTCCAGCACCACTCTGTACCTTCAGGGGAGGAGATTGTGTTGAGGTAGCAGGGTCAGGGAAGGGGAAGGTTACTGGGAGTTAATACTGGCCATTAGTTGCAACTACCACATTGTCAAGAAGGTTTTGAGTGCGGCCACTCATGAATCAACAGCGCTTCAATAATCCCACTGCCAGTGAGCACATGAGCCAAGATCACCAACATGGTTTGAACTGTTAAATTAAAACGGAGCAGCTTTGCTTCAGGCACTGTCCCATGCCAAAGGTTCTGAACCATGCAGTGCTGTTATGAAGAGCTCCAGCTTGCACTGTCTGAGAGAGGGAAAGGATGCCATTCCAGGACATGGTCTGTAGTGTTGGAGGGCTACTGGTCTCTAGTTTCAATTCAACATTCCCCACATAAAATTAGGTGGCAACATTTTTTAAAAATTATTGCAAAAACCAACTATAAACTCACTATGCAGAATAATTTTAATTTAAAAATAACTGCAAGTTTATGCCGAATCTCAAATTGACAAAAATTTAAGCTTGTCTCTACTTTCAGCAGGCTGAGCTCCGGAAAAAAAATGGGGAACTATTGGAAATACATGGCATGTCCAGCAGCATCTGAGCGGGAAAACTCTGGGAATGATTCAGCAGGAACACTGATCTGATGAACAGCCCCTCCTGAAACATTGGCCTGTGTTTATTTCCAGTATTTTCTGTGTATATTTCAGATTTCTGACATCTGTGGTTTTCCATTTTAACTCCACCCAAACACCAGCCTGTCTTTTGTTCAGTTTCTAGTTATTAAACACATTCTTCTGCCTCAACAGAACTAGTTAACAGAGGGAAGGGCTTAAGGACTGTGGGGGCAGTAGAGTTAAAGGGGCCCTCTCAGATGATGTCCTTGTCCCAGAACTCCACAGATCTCAAGTTAGAGACATTCTGCCTACTCCACCTCCACTATGGTTTAGGGTTACTTCACTCTCCTGGTAATACTTGGGCCTGGCTCAGCAGGTTGTGAGGCTCATGAGGGCACAGGTATATAGCAGCAGGAGTAGGCCATTCGGTCCCTCGAGCCTGCTCCACCATTTAACTAGATCATGGCAGATCTTCTACCTCATCGCTATCTTCCCGCACTATCCTCATATCTCTCAATGTCATTGGTATCTAGAAATCCATCGACCTCCGCTTTGAGTATACTCAATGACTGAGCCTCCACAGTCCTCTGGGATAGAGAATTCCAAAGCTTCACCACCCTCTGACTGAAGAAATTCCTCCTCATCTCAGTCCTAAATGACCTACCTCTTATTCTGAGACCTTTTCTCACCCACACTGACTAGGAAAGACACCCTTCCTGCATTTTTTTCATTCATTTATGGGATGTGGGGGTTGCTGGCTTGGCCAGCATTTAATGCCCATCCCTAATTGCCCTTGAGGAGGTGGTGGTGAGCTGCCTTCTTGAACCTTACACCAAGGCATCTACCTCGTTGAGCCCTGTAAGAATTTTATACATTTCAGTGAGGTCACCTCAATGAGATAACTTCAGATTGTAAAAACAAAACACTACTGCAGATGCTGGAAATTCTGCTGAAGGCTCATGAGGACTCGAAACGTCAACTCTTTTCTTCTCCGCCGATGCTGCCAGACCTGCTGAGTTTTTCCAGGTAATTCTGTTTTTGTTTCAGATTCTTGTAAACTGTACAGAATACAGGCCCAGTCTCCTCAATCTTTCCTCATAGGACAATCCTGCCATCCCCAGGAATCAGTCTGGTGAACCTTTGTTGCACTCCCTCTAAGGCCAGTATATCCTTCCTTAGATAAGGAGACCAAAACTGGGTGTGATCTCACCAAGGCTCCAGGCAATTGCAGCAAAACTTCCTTATTCCTGTACTCAAATCCCTGTGCAAAAGAGGCCAATATACCAGTTGCCTTCCTAACTGCTTGTTGCAACTGCATGTTAGCTTTCAATGACTTATGAACAAGAACACCCAGGTCTCTTTGGGCAAAAATTCCCAATCTCTCATCATTTAAGAAATACTCTGCATTTCTGTTTTCCCTGCTGAAATGGTAACTTCACATTTCTCCACATTATATTCCATCTGCCATGTTCTTGCCCACTCAATTAGTCTGTCTAAATCTCCTTGAAGCCTCTTTGCATCCTCCTAAATTCCCATCAAGTTTTGTGTCATCAGCAAATTTGGAAATATTACTTTTGATCCACACACCCAAGTCATTGATACAGATCGTGAATAGCTAGGGCTCAGGCACTGACACTTACGGTACCCCACTAGGCCCAGCCTGCCAATCCTAACCTTGTACATGAGCTTGTAACCATAAGACCATAGGAGCAGAAATTAGGCCATTCGGCCCATCGAGTCTGCTCCGCCATTCAATCATGGCTGATAAGTTTCTCAACCCCATTCTCCCGCCTTTTCCCCGTAACCTTTGATCCCCTTACCAATCAAGAACCTATCTATCTCAATCTTAAATACACTCAATGACCTGGCCTCCACAGCCCTCTGGGGCAATGAATTCCATAGATTCACCACTCTCTGGCTAAAGAAGTTTCTCCTCACCTCTGTTCTAAAAGGTCTTCCCTTTACTCTGAGGCTGTGCCCTCGGGTCCTAGTCTCTCCTACTAATCGAAACATCTTCCCCACGTCCACTCTATCCAGGCCTTTCAGTATTCTGTAAGTTTCAATCAGATCCCCCCTCATCCTTCTAAACTCCATCGAGTATAGACCCAGAGTCCTCAAACGTTTCTCATATGTTAAGCCTTTCATTCCTGGGATCATTCTCGTGAACCTCCTCTGGACCCTCTCCAGGGCCAGAACATCCTTCCTGAGATACGGGGCCCAAAATTGCTCACAATATTCTAAATGTGGTCTGACCAGAGCCTTGTAAAGCCTCAGCAGCACATCCTTGCTTTTATATTCTAGTCCTCTCAAAATAAATGCCAACATTGCATTTGCCTTCCTAACTAACCTAGACTGATGTTTCAGTGCACCACTGAGGGAATGCTGCAGTGTCAGTGGGGCCGCTCTTTGGGCAATATGGTAAATCAAGCTCCTGTATGTACACATCTCAAGATACCAGTCAGAGAAGTCTGGAATGTCTCTGAGTGTCCCAGCCAACATTCCTCCCTCAACAAGTGCCACATAAAACACTGACTTGTGGAATCTTGCTGTGGACAACATAGCTCCTGCACTGATCTTCATAGTGATAGCCGGTAAACTCTCAAATTCAGTTCACTCATGATTCACTCTGACACAGATAAAAGATGAGCTAAGTGGAAGATTACTCCAAAATGGTGGGTTCTCTTCAAAAACAGTGCTACCATTGCACCCTCGCAGGCAGAGCCATCACAGGAATTTGTATCAATAAGCTCAGGCAATGTAAATTTCTCCAGTAAAAGTTGCCAACTTAGAGCCAGTAGAAATGGATCATTTTCCTTCATGGTATCAAAAGCATCTCAAACTTACACACTCTGCGATACAGTCCTGTCCAGTCATTGCTGAAATCTCCATGACTGTTGCTTCTAACCTGTTAAAACATCTGCAAATATCTCTCAATAAAGTGCACACTTCTTATTAAAACACTAAAAAACATGGAATGGGACCAATCTCACCAGCAAATATCCAGCTCTGTTGCTAAATCCATTTGCTGGTACCAATATTTATTGAATTAATTATTATTGGCATCTGTCCATCTCAGAAGGCGAACGGTTATGCCCAGGGTGTATGTCATTTCCGGACTGAACATTGTCTGTTGTGGTGGTCGAGGCCAATTCATGAATGGTGGTGCCTTCCACAGCTGGCACTGATGAATAGTGTTGGCCCAAAGTTAACTGATACTTTCTTCCTTCCAGCATAAGAGTTTACCAGCTATCACTATGAAGATCACTGCAGGAACTATGTTGTCCACAGCAAGATTCCACAAGTCAGTGTTTTATGTGGCACTTGTTGAGGGAGGAATGTTGGCTGCGACACTCAGAGACATGCTCCACCATTTGGCCATTTTTGTCCTCTGCTTTTTCCATGCCCTTCCTGGAGGCTTGTCTCCTGGCACTCCGGCCAGCAGTGAGGATTTCCTACATATCGACTCAACTTGAGGCCTCACTTACAGGCATCCTTGTATCGCAGACGTGGGCGACCTGTTAGTCTTGTGCCGACAGAAAGCTCGCCATAGGACATGTCTTTGGAGATGCGGCTGTCATCCATTCAGCTCACATCGCATTGCCAACTGAGTCACCACTGACTCGTGAGTTTGTCCTCTTGGTACCAATATTATATATGAAAAAGAATTATACTTCAGATTTGACTTTGCTTCTTGCGTTATCCTCTTCATCTATTCCATCCAGATACTGGACAATATCGCTCATCAGTACAATGCCCGTGTTATGCAGTGTCAGACTTGTATCCACCAGTACTGTACCCCAGTGTTGTAGTGACAGGCCTGTACCCACAGTACTGTACCCTAGTGTTATACAATGACAGGCTGCTCTCCACCAGTACTGTACCCCAGTGTTATACAGCAACAGACCAGTACCCAGTACAGCAACCCAGTGTTACACAGTGAGGCCTGTACCCACAGTACTTACCTCAGAGCTATCCAATGACAGACCTGTACCCACCAGTACTCTATCCCAATGTTATATAGTGACAGGCCTGTATCTGTGTTATACAGTGACAGACCAGTATACACCGGTACTGTACCTAATGTTAAACAGTGACAGAACTGTACCCATGAGTACTGTGCCCCAGTGTTATACAGTGACAGGACTGTCCCCACCAGTACTGAGCCCCAGTGTTATACAGATCAGAATGCTCTCTCTACACACAACTCAAGTCTGGATGGTAAGAACCCAGAATTCCACTACTTGGTGTTTGTCAGTTCGAGTGGCTTGCTTAACCTTTAGCTGAGAATCTGTTCACCTTGCACAGAGATACAAGAGTTCAGTTTGTTTGCAGCATGATGCTGCGCTAGGTTGAGGGTAGGTATTACTCACCTGTTGCGTTAGGAGATTGAGATGACTGGAGGCTGAGTATTGCCGAGCTTTCTGCTTCGCTGCCAAGCGCTGCAGCACGATGGAGATGGCTTCATGGTTAAAGTCTTCGCTTGGAGTGGGGCGGTGATCACCTTCCCCGAGTGTGCCAACTGTTCCTGCACGCTGCCGTTGGAGGTATCGCACACCTGATCCTAGGAGAGGGGTGGAGCCACAACATGAGTCATTCAGCAAGGGATACGGGGGATAGTGCAGGAAGGTGGCGTTGAGATAGATGATCGGCCATTATCTAGTTAAATGGCAGAGCAGGCGCAAGGGGCCAAATGGCCTATTCCTGCTCCTATGTTCGCATTATGCAGTAAGGTCAGTACCTAAACACTGCCACCACCTTGCTTGCTGGTGCAGCTACTGGCCAGCACTTTTTCCAGTCAATGCCTTTCAATCAAAAAAAGACTGATTGGATCATCAGCAGTGAGAGCAAAAGGCACTCAGTCTCCCTTGACCTGTAAATGTGTCAGTCACACACTCAGAAGATGTACATGTTCACATCCTGTCTTTTACCCATGGGAGAAAGGGGAAGAACTGAAAGAATGGGGTTGACCTCAGGTCTCGACTGGGCAACTCCCAACAGCCAGTCAAAGTAGACACTGACAGTAGTACAGGAGTGGGCCTCTCCATAGGATTTGGTGCACGGGTGGGTGAATGGGAAAATTACGGACCATTAAGAGGCTTGGCCTTGTAATGCCAAGATTCTGACCCTTTTCCACATAACGGGCACCTCTCGTGGGCAGCAGGGGTGGCTTACACAGGTGAAGCCTTCATTACCACATGCTAAATGTAGGACTGCTGCTATGATACTTCCTGTGTTCTTCTTCAGCTTATTCTCCAGGTACTGAGGAGAGCACACAAGTAAAGTCAACAGGGTCAAAAGAAGAGCAAGTTCACCAGTACTGAGGCCGTTTTCCGGACCATTTCTTCAACTGATTTGTGAGGTGGGAGCTTTGCCTCATACAACTTATATCCTTGCGGCAACTTTTAAAAAAATGTTGCCCCCGATGGGTTTCCCAATGGGAATTCCCTGTCTAAAATGTTTAGTAAAATGTGGGCGGGGTAGGGAGAGAGGGGAACCTACAGGAGGCCAAGCAGAGCCCCTTCCAGGCTCCAGTATGCACACACATGCACCTGGCCAAAGAGGTGACCATACTTCACCTTGGCAAACTAATAATGAGTGCAAACTCTTATCTCAAGTTGAGTTATAACAGCAGGCACGGTGGGTTATAGATGCGTGAAGGCCTTACTAACTGTTACGCAGGCTGGTTCATCAGGAACAGTTCAGTCGTGGCAGTTCATGCTTTACATGACACTGCGTGTAAGGAGGCCTGGCAAAGCAACCAGTCAGTACTGGGTACATCTATCAAGGTGCAGGCATTGCCGCACCATCTGTCGCTATAGTGGGGAAAGAAATTGCATTTCTAAGTATATATTTATCTATATTTCGGGAAGCTGAGCTGAAAGGGGACAAGGCTGCTTCCTCAGTTCCATGCGCACTCACCAGCTGTGGCTGAGGCCGGCCGGGATAGTTTCCGGCTGTAGATCTGGGTAGCTGCCTGGAAGGAAGACGCTGAAGCAATAGGCAGAGTGCTGGAAGTAGGTCGCTGTAACCTGCCTGGGTTCTGAGAGTTTCGAGATGTCGAGATAGCTGAGCCTGGCCTGAAGGCCCCTGTGCCAGTCCTGCCCACTGCCTCAGCCAGCAAGGTGGCTAGATCCTGGACTGGAGTCGTGCAGGTTGGCAAGGAAGTGGGCAGGGGCTGGTTGCCTCCCTGCTGTAAAGCTCTGTGTGGAGGTTGAACATGATGACTGGAGGAGTCCTGCATCAAGGGGCTCTCCGTAAAATAGAGCCTGCCATCACCTGATCCATCTGAGGCACTTGAATCTTCCTCCTTGGGTACATCTGGTCCTGCAGAATAGGAGAGAATGGCAGATTAATCATAGTTACCTGTGGAACTTCAGCTATCAGGAGAATAAAGACAAACAAGGCACAAAGCATGATTTACACAGACTGTGACGGGCCATTAACATTTAAAGAAGAAATCCAAACACCCAGCAATTAGCCAACAGAACTATGCAACAAGATTTTACTTTTTTTGAACAAAAACAAACTATTGTATACATAAAGAGAAATTAAACAGGCAAGCACTATTAACAATAACACCATTGCATATAAAGGCTTATGCTATAAACTCAGTTCTACTTGTTACTTTCCCTCAAGAGTTCCCATATTTCACAAAATCTTGAAGGTTCATTCACTTTTCCTGGGTCCAACCCAAAGGTATGCTACAGCCCTCCTGAATTCACTTCAATTCTCTTCAATGTTCCGGCTATCCTCCGAGATAAGATTCTATGGGGGTCCTTCCATTAGCTTTTTATCTATGTGACCCTCCGCCTTTTCTTTACAGAGCTCACGATTGTGGATGCCTCAACTCCTTGTTCAGGCTCCCAGCAAATACCCAACTGCCTTCTCACAGCTTTCTATGCTAACGCTGCTGAATGCTTTCTGCCACAAACCTCTGTGAGGACCATGGTAGATTTCTTCCACTAGCTGCTAGCTAAAGCAAATCTTCCAGCTGCTTTTCCCTCACAAGATGCAAACTGTGATTGAGCCCATACCCGTATTCCATGCAGTGAATGATGTCAATATTTTCTCTGCTTGAAAGGCAAGCCTAGCTGACTGTCACCTCCTGTTGGCTCTCTCAATCTGGTGAGATGTAGTCTACACCAAAGCAAAGCTACAATTGCCTCAGTCTGTTCTCCAAACAGGACTGCTTGCTTCTGTCAGTAAACATACACAGATAAATTAAATAAAAGAACCTTCTAACCAAAGCTTCAACATGAATCACTATCGCTATGGGAATGTGGCTTGCTTTGGGATGGTTCAAACAGAAATGCAAATGAATTATTTTCACCTTCAACACAACTATGATTCTGTAACCCATATGAATAATTTAGATTGCTAATGGAGGTTTACCACCCACTCTCCCGGAATTGCCAGCCGGGTAAGGAACTCTCTTGTTTACAACCTGGTTTTACCTTATTCTGATCCAGGGACTACATACGTAATTTTATTGAAGTAGGTATAGGCTTTATGGCTCCATTACAAGCCCAGAGATGGGTCATTCATTGTTCAAGTTTTACACTTCTACCTCTGACCTTGTTGAGATAAACATAAGTTAGCTTTTAATTGTAATGAATTCCAAGCTTGTTTAAAGCACATTCACTTGTGATGCCTTACAATTTCTTACCTAGGTGCTCCCATTTATCTACAGTTAAAATTTTAATTCCTAAAACTAAAAATTATATTCTAAAACACATGAATTATGAACTAGATATTCACAACAAGGCAACAATCTTTTCAACAGCACACTAATCCATGGGGAAGCGAGATAAGTACATGAAGAATGATGGAATAGAAGGATATGCTGAAAGGGTGAGGCGAAGAGAGGTGTGAGGAGGTTTGTGTGCAGCAGTTTGGGTTCCACCAGGGCCACTCAGCTCCTAACCTCTTATAGCCTTTGTTCAAAAGTTGAAAAAAGAGTTAAACTCAAGAGGTGAGGTGAGAGTGACTGCCTTTGACATCAAGGCAGCATTAAACAACTCACTGGAGGAGGAGGCTCCACAAATATCCCCATCCTCAATGATGGGGGAGCCCAGCACATCAGTACAAAAGATAAAGCTGAAGCATCTGCAACAATCTTCAGCCAGAAGTGCCGAGTGGATGATCCATCTCGGCCTCCTCTGGAGATCCCCAGCATCACAGATGCCAGTCTTCAGCCAATTCGATTCACTCCACGTGATATCAAGAAACGGCTGAAAGCACTGGATACTGGAAAGGCCATGGGCCCTGACAATATTCCGGCAATAGTACTGAAGACTTGTGTTCCAGAACTTGCTGTGTCCCTAGCTGAGTTGTTCCAGTACAGCTACAACAGTGGCATCTACCCGGCTATGTGGAAAATTGCCCAGGTATGTCCTGTGCACAAAAAGCAAGACAAATCCAACCCGGCCAATTCCCGCCCCATCAGTCTACTCTCCATCATCGGTAAAGTGATGGAAGGGATCATCAATAGTGCCAACAAGCGGCACTTGCTTAGCAATAACCTGCTCACTGACGCCCAGTTTGGGTTCTGCTAGGACCACTCAGCTTCTGACCTCATTACAGCCTTGGTTCAAACATGGACAAAAGAGCTGAACTCCCGAGGTGAGGTGAGGATGACTGCCCTTGACATCGAGGCCACTTTTGACCGAATGTGGCATCAAGGAACCCTAGCAAAACTGGAGTCAATGGGAATCAGAGGAAAACGCTACACTGGTTGGAGTCATACCTAGCACAAAGGGAGATGGTTGTGGTTGTAGGAGGTCAGTCATCTCAACTCCGGGACATCACTGCAGGAGTTCCTCAGGGTAGTGTCCTAGGCCCAATCATCTTCAGCTGCTTCATCAATGACCTTCCTTCCATCATAAGGTTAGAAGTGGGGATGTTCGCTGATGATTGCACAATGTTCAGCACCATTCGCAACTCCTCAGATGCTGAAGCAGTCCATTTCCAAATGCAGCATGACCTGGACAATATCCAGGCTTGGGCTGACAAATGGCAAGTAACATGTGTGCCACAGGAGTACCAGGCAATGACCATCTCCATCAAGAGAGAATCTAACCATCGCCCCTTGATGTTCAATAGCATTACCATCACTGAATCCCCCACTATCAACAACCTGGGGGTTACCACTGACCAGAAACTGAACTGGACTAGCCATATAAATACCGTGGCTACAAGAGCACGTCAGAGGCTAGGAATTGTACAATGAGTAACTCACCTCCTGACTCCCCAAAGCCTGTCCACCATCTACAAGGCACAAGTCAAGAGTGTGATGGAATACTCTCCATTTGCCCGGATGAGTGCAGCTCCAACAGCACTCAAGAAACTCGACATCATCTAGGACAAAGCAGCCTGCTTGACTGGCATCCTATCCAACACCTTAAACATTCACCACCAAATCACAATGGCAGCAGTGTGCACTGTAGAGTGAAGGGTTAACATTAGGAGCACCTAATACTGATTTTACATAACATCATATAACTATGATGCAATGTCACATGACTTAGAGGCTGCAATCTGGTGGGAAGCAGAGCACAGCCTCGTGTAGAGTATTGAGGTGTTTATAGATCTCTAAATAGACAAGAATTGTTTTTTTATAAATAAAAGTCTATGGAAGCATTCTTAGGGTCACAGGCAAAACCTAAAAAAACCCCATCTAGACCCTGAACTCAAGGTGAAACATGGTGGCAGCGGACAGAGCATGAAGACCCATGGAAACTCCAAGAGAAGGCTGCAGACCTGACAGACCTACAAATCCCTGAAAAAACAAGGGCAAGAAGAAAAAAGATTGAAGACTCACCCGAGAATGGAGCATCCTGGGTGCTGTAGTTAGGAATGGGCAATAAATGCTGGCCCAGCCAGCGAAGCCCATATCCCATGAATGAATAAAAAAAAAAGCGGACACACAGACTCAGAGTCCAGACAGCAGTGAGTACAGATCACAATCTACAGGCCAAACTTCTGAAGCAACAACAGATCCATAACATAGGGTAAGCACGGCGTCCACATTGTTACTCTCAGAACCGTCCCAAAGCACTGAAGGCTCACAACAGGCTCAACACTGGGACAATTGCAGGAAGCGATTCTCCAGTTACAGAACAGTTCAGGTTTGCCGAAGAAGGACCAGAAGGGTCAGGTCAATATTTTACACTAGGCAGTAGGGCCCATAGCCGATAAGGTTATTGCAAGGCAGGGTGTCGATAAGGTTTCGAGCTCATACTAGAAAGTCCTTCAGGCATTCGATTCATACTTCAGTGTTCAAAAAAATTTGATTATTTAGAGGGCAAAATGTAATAAGAGGCGGCAAATCTGGGTGAATCCATGGACTCATTTATAAATAGCCTGTACAGGCTTGCAGAGAATTGTGACTATGGGATCCTCAGAGATGAATTAATATACGATTGTATAGTGGTTGGCATCTTAGATGAAACCCAATCGGATCTTTTGCAAACAAGGGAAGATTTAACTCTCAGAAAGGCAGTACAAATAACCTGACAGACAAGGCTTAGGAAGTAAAACTGAGCGCTTGTTCATGGGGAAAGTGAAGCCATTCAATATGGTGGGTGAAAAATAAAAATTACAGCTAAGTAAACCCACAAAATCGGGAAAAATCATGCCAACCGCCATCTTGAGATGCTCTCGATGTGGCAGGAAAACCCTTCCCAAGTGGGAAGAATGCCCAGCAGGGGAAGCCACAACTGTGGGGAATTAAAGCATTTTAAAATAGCCTGCAGATCCAAATTTCCTATAGCTCACAGAAAGACAGAGGTAACTGGAGCATTGAATTAGAAGTTGATGGTCAGTCCACAGAATTCAAGCTAGATACTGGCACAGGTGTTTCATTATCATCTGATGAAGTAAAATGGCTTAAAAATACCACATTACAGCCAACCAGCATCCAGTTGCAAGGTCCAGGAGGCACAACACTAAAAGTAATAGGCCAACACTTAGCAAGGTTAAGATACAAGGATAAAGAAATTATTGAACTCCTGTATGTCATACAGAACAAGAAGTCATCATTATTAAGCAGAAAAGCATGCTTCCAGTTGATGCTGATTGATGAAATTGCTGATGAGCAGTCCAGTAATGTATTCAAAAATGAACTTCCATCCCTATTTTCAGGCTTTGGAAAGCTGAAGACAGAATATCACGTAACCCTGAAGTGGATGTTAAGCCTATACGTCTCTTCACAGCAAGGACTATCCCTCACCTACTCTTAGACAAAGTCAAGAGTGAGATTGAATACAAGTTACAACAAGGGGTCATCTCTCCAGTAACCATACCAACAAAGTGGTGTTCTGCAATCATCACAGACCAAAGTCTAATGGTTCAATTAGAATCTGTGTGAACCTGGCTCAATGACACAAGTCAGTAGGGCGTGAGATCTACCTGATGGCATCAGTGGATGAAAATGCCATCAAATTAGCAAAAAGCACCTCTTCACAAAATTGGATGCCAAAAGCAGCTTTTGGACAAAGAGTCCAACTTGCTTACTACTTTTATCACCCGATTTGGTCTTTATTGTTTTAACAGATTACTGCTCAGAATTGCTTCTGCACCTGAGATATTCCAAAGAACAATGTCTCAGACCCTGGAAGGCATGGAGGGAGTAATATGCCAAATGCTCGACATTCTCGTACATGGTTCATCGAGGGAAGAACATGACTGTTGAGTGAAAGCAGTCCTCAAAGAGCAGGTTTGAAATTAAATGACAAATGTGAATTTGCAAAGTCTACGATAAAATTCTTAGGATACATTGTGCATGCTTTGGGAATCATAGCTAACCTGCAGAAAACCAAGGTCATTAGAGAGTTCTCAGAGTCTAAAAATATCACAGAATTACAAAGATTCTTTTGGCCAATCAAAGATCAAAGTTCCTACCAAACTTGGCAGAAATCGACAAGCCATTACAATAGCTATTGAAAGATTAACAGTGGTGCTGGAACATGGACCAGCAAAATGCTTCTGACAGGATCAAAAAATCTCCTAATTTCGCCAGAAATTCTAACGTACTACAACTCAGAGTTGCCAAAATTTGTTGCAGCGGACGCATCATTTACAGGCTTTGTCACAGTGCTGTTTCAAGTTCAAAAAGACGGGCAAAACAGACCAGTTTATTACATCTCAAGATCTCTCACTGACATAAAGAGGTATGCAACCGTTGAGAAAGAAGCACTAGCAGCCACATGGGTCGGCGAGACGTTCTCTGAATACGTCAGCGGGTTACGGTATAAAATTGAAACTGACTCTTCTTTACTTAAAGGAAATTGTAAAATGCCACCTATAATTCAACATTTTAGACTGAGACTCATGAGATACGATTCGGTTACTGAGTATATTCAAGGGAAGTAGCAATTGATAGCAGAAGCATTATCAAGAGCACCAGTAGGAAGAGTCAAGCTGGAAGATTTAAACTTTATTGAGGAAGTGGAAGCATATACTTCGCTCATTGCTAAGCACTTACCAGCCAGAGAAGAGATTACAAGAAATTAAGCAAGCACAACTGCAGGATGACGAGCATATCAAAATAAAAGAGTATTGCAAGAACAGATGGCCGGATTATACTCCTAACAACCCATTACTTCACCACTACTTTGAATAGAGAAAACATCTGTCAATCATCGATGATTTCTTAGTTTTTAACGAAAGCCTAGTCATCCCTGAAACACTCCAACTTGACTCGGCATTCTCCAGAAAATCCATCAAGGTCACTTGGGAACAGCGAAATGCCAAACAACAACCCAGCAGTCAGTCTGGTGAGCAGGCATCAGTCACTTCACTAAAGAGTTAATCATGAATTGCCTTACCTGCGCTGTGAATAGCCAACAGCACAGTGAACCACTGGCACTCTCTACTTTTCCTTCGAGGCCAATGCAACGCCTGGGAATGGATTTATTTGAGTTTAAAGGCAAAGTTTTTATCATCGTCACTGACTACTACTCCAGATGATTTGAAGTGACTCAACTGCACAGCACCACGGTGGAGGCAGTAATTACATCATTAAGAAGAATCTTTGTGATGCATGACATCCTGGACATTGTAGTGTCATAGACAATGGACCTCAGCTTGCTAATGAAATGTTCTGTAACTTTGTGCAGGAATATGATTTCATGCATGCAACTAGTTCACCTCGATATCCTTGGTCAAATAGAGAAACAGAAAGAGGAGTTCGAACAATCAAGGGATTGATGAAAAAGCACAAAGGTATTAACTTAGCCCTACTTAACTACAGAACCTCACCACTAACAAACGGGTTCTCGCCATCAGAACTATTAATGGGAAGACAGCTCTGAACACAATTTCCAGCTCTACAACAAACACTACAACCTAACATTACTTCAGATGATTGAGAGGAAGTTAGGAAGCATGAGGAGCAACAAAGAGACAATCAAGCTCGTAATTTCAACCTCAGGCATGAGACTTGAAAGTGCCACAGCCCGAGGACAGTGTGTGAATATGAGATCAACAGAAAGAAGGCATTATACTAGAAAGAGCTCCATTATCGAGATTTTATACAATACAAAGAATATCAGAAGGAACCAAAGAGCCCTGATATCATTGGGAAAGAAACCAATGGAACCTTGGACATACTATTTAGATCTGGATGGCGACAAGGAATGAGAAACAAGTTGAAACTCTACAATCACCCAGATGGGTGACACTCATCAAATGACAGGACAGTGCAGTTCATCCTCAGCCTCGAAATGAAATCGGTACCAGATCAGGGAGATCGGGCAAGGCACCAGAGAGACTAACCCTGTGAAGTCTGAGATTTTGGGTGGAGATGTAGGAGTATGTATATAGTTGGGATAAAGAGCTAGGGGTGTCGGGGAAAGAAAGACGTAGAGTAAAACGTTAACATCAGGAGCACCTGATACTGATGTAACTAATGATATAACGACGATGTAATGTCACATGACTAAGAGACTGGGATCTGGTGGGAAGCAGAAATACAACCTGGTGTAGAATACTGAGATGTACATATATCCGTAAATAAACAAGAATGGTTTTTATGAATAACAGTCTGTGGTAGCATTCTTAGGGTAACTGGCACACCCTAAAAAAAAAACCCCATCTGGACCCTAAACTCAAGACGAAACATGCACCATCTACAAGATGTACTTCAGCTTACCAAGGTTTCTTTGACAGCACCTTCCAAACCAACAACTCCTACCACCTAGAAAGACAAGGACAGCAGGTGCATGGGAACTACAAGCTGCAAGCTCCCATCCAAGTCACTCATGTAGGATTACACAGGATATATGACACAGAAACAGGCTATTCAGGACAACCAGCCCACGTCAGTATTTATGCTCCACTCGAGTCTCCTCCCATCTAAATCTACCATCATAACCCTCTATTCCCTTCTCTTTCAAACTCTTATCTAGCTTCCCCTTAAATGAATCTATAATATTTGCTTCACCTCTCCCTGTGGTAGTGAGTTCCACATTCTCACCACTCTTTGTGTAAATAAGTTTCTTCTGAATTCTCTACTGGATTCCTTGGAGACGATCTTGTATTGATGGCCTCTACTTATGCTCTTCCCCACAAGAGGGAACATTTGCTCTGTATCCAGTCTGTCAAAACCTTTCATCATTTCAAAGACCTTTATTAGGTCCTGGGCCCGGAGCAGAGGCAGGTCGGGAACCGGAAGCAGCATAAATAGAGCCCAGGGATCAGAGCGCGGCCTTTCCTACCTGGGAGTGGAGCAAAGGCAGGTCTGGAGCCAGGAGCAACGTAAATAGAGCCCAGGGATCAGAGCGCGGCCTTTCCTACCTGGGAGCGGAGCAGAGGCAGGTTGGGAACCGGGAGTATTTCAACTTCTGAAGAAACTGAGTGGGAAGAAACAACTGTGGCATCACAAGAAACCAGTAAGGTGATTGGCCGGTATGTGCTTGGTGTAAGGGATAGTGTGTTAAAAGCTAGCTTAGGAAACAGGAGTTAAGGTAGATCTATAAGTAACAAGAAGCAGAACTTTAAAAATAAAAAAAATGAAACGAAATAAGTAAAATAAGTTAATTAAAATAAAATAATTAAAATAAATACCTAAAACACATACCTGCGTAATTAAGAAACATATAACGTTTAGTTGTAACTGTGGGTGGTACTAGTATTTAATAAATGCAGTAAATTGTAGGATACATAAGAATTATTCTAAATTAATTAAGAAAATAATTAAAATAAATTAGTAAATTAGATAAATTAGTAAACAAACACTGTAGTGAATGCTTTATACAAAGTTTAAAGTTATGTCAGTGCTGCTCAGACGTGTGAAATGTACATCTTGTGGGATGTGGGAAGTCGCACAGGCACAAAGTGCCCTTGGTGACTACATCTGCAGAAGTGTTACCAGCTGCAGAAAATTGAGCTCCGAGTTGCGGAGCTTGACAGGCAGCTGGAGACACTGTGGTGCATTCGCAAGGCTGAGGATAGCATGGATAGCACATTTAGAGAGGTGGTCACACCACAGCTAAGAAGTACACAGGCAGAGAGAGAATGGGTGACTGCCAGAGTTTCTAAGAGAAACAGGTAGGTAGTGCAGGAATCCCCTGGGGCTATCTCGCTCTCTAACCGCCTTTCCCTTTTGGATACTGATGAGTGAGATGGTTCCTCAGAGAACTGTAGCAAGAGCCAAATCTGTGGCATCACAGGTGGCTCTGCTGCACAGGAGGGGAGGAGGAAGAGTGGAAGTGCTACAGCTGTAGGGGATTCCATAGTTAGAGGCGCAGACAGGCGTTTCTGTGGCCGTAGACGTGAACCCAGGATGGAATGTTGCCTCCCTGGTGCCAGGGTCAAGGATGTCACAGAGCAGCTGCAGGACATTCTTTTGGGGGAATGTGAACAGCCAGAAGTCATGGTCTACATTAGGACCATTGACAAAGGTAGTAAAAGGGATGATGTCCTGAAAGCAGATTTTAGGGAGTTAGGAAGGGAATTAAAAAGCAGGACCCGAAGAGCAGTAATCTCAGGGTTACTCCCAGTGCCACATACTAGTGAACATAAGAATAGGAAGTTTGAGCAGTTCAACACATGGCTGGAGAAATGGAGTAGGAGGGAGGGCTTTAGATTTCTGAGGCATTGGGATCGGTTTTGGGGCAGGTGGGACCTTAACAGGACTGGCATGAACGTCCTCGCAGAGAGGTTTGCTTGTCCTGTTGGGGAGGGTTTAAATTAGATTGGCAGGGGGAGGGGAACCTGAGGGGAAATTCAGAGTGGAGAGGAGAAAAACTGGCAGTGGGAAGTAGTGAAGTATCAACTGATAACGATGGTATATCAGAGAGTAGTATCAAGGAAGATAGAATTAGAGTAGGCAACAGTAAGTCATGAGATGGGGCCAGAATAAGGGGGAAAATCAAAGCCTAATTCAGGGTTTATGTGCATGTATGAGAATGCACGCAGTGTGGTGAATAAGAATGGTGAACTGCAGGCACAGGTTGACAAATGGAATTATGATATTATTGTTATAACAGAGACCTGGCTCAAAGAAGAGCAGGACTGGGCATTAAATATTCCTGGGCACAAGGTGTTTAGGAGAGACAGGAAAGGAAGAAAAGGCGGGTGGAAAAGTAGCAATATTGATTAAAGATGGCATTACAGTGCTGGAGAGAGACAATGTTTCAGAGGAAGGAATCTCTCTGGCTAGAGTTGAGGGATGAAAAAGATGCAGTAACACTGATGGTGCAGTATGTAGACCACCAACTAATGGAAGGGATGTGGAGAAAAAAATTGCAAAGAAATTACTGAGAGGTGCAAGAATTATAGAGTAATCATAATCCAAATATTGACTGGGATAGGAATAGTGCAAAAGGACAAGAGGGGTGAGAGTTCCTGGAACGTGTTGAAGATAATTTTCGGCAGCAGCATGTTTCCAGTTCAACAAGAGGACAGGCACTGTTGGACCCGGTTCTGCGGAATGAGTTGGCCCAAGTGGGATAGCATTTATGGGACAGTGACCATTGAATCATAAAGTTTAGGTTAATCATGGAAAAGGACAGGGACAATCCAGAGCAGGGAAAGCTAACTAACTTTGATGGGATAAGAATGCATCTGAGTCGAGCAAATTGATATAGGGAATGACAAGGTATTGGAGGTGTTGGCAGGCTTAAAGTGAACAAATCTCCAGGTCTGGATGATTTGTGTCCCAGGCTGCTGAGGGAGGTAAGGGAGTAGATCGCAGGGGCTCTGACCCAAATTTTCAATTCCTCTCTGGCCATGGGGGAGGTGCCAGAGGACTGGAGTACAGCTAATGTGGTTCCGCTATTTAAGAAGGGTTGTAGAGATAAGCCAGGGAACTACAGGCCAGTGAGTCTCACGTCAGTGGTAGGGAAACTATTGGAGAAAATTCTGAAGGAGAGAATCTATCTCCACTTGGAGAGGCAAGGTTTGATCAGGGATAGTCGGCATGGCATTGTCAGGGGGAGGTCATGACTAATAAATTTGAATTTTTTGAGGAGGTGACCAGGTGTGTGGATGAGGGTAGTGCAGTTGGTGTAGTTTATATGGATTTCAGCAAAGCCTTTGACAAGGTCCCGCATGGGAGACTTATAAAGAAGGCAAATGCACATGGGATACAGGGTAATTTGATGAGGTGGACTCAAAATTGGCTTAGTTGTAGGAGACAGAGGGTGATGACAGAAGGATGCTTTAGTGACTGGAAGTCAGTGTCCAGTGGTGTACCACAGGGATCTGTGCTGGGTCCCCTATTATTTGTCATTTATATAAACGACATAGATGACTATGTCGGGGGTAGAATTAGTAAGTTTGTGGATGACACAAAGATTGGCCGGGTGGTTAACAGTGAGGTTGAGTGTCTTGGGCTACAGGAAGATATAGATGGGATGGTCAAATGGGCAGAAAAGTGGCAGATGGAATTTAACCCTGAAAAGTGTGAGGTGATACACTTTGGAAGGAGTAATTTGACAAGGGAGTATTCAATGAACGGCATGGCACTAGGAAGTTCTGAGGAACAAAGGGACCTTGGCGTGTGTGTCCATAGATCTCTGAAGGCGGAGGGGCACGTTAGTGGGGCAGTGAAAAAGGCGTATGGGACACTTGCCTTTATCAATCGAAGCATAGATTACAAAAGTAGGGAGGTCATGTTGGAGTTGTATAGAACCTTGGTGAGGCCACAGCTGGAGTACTGTGTGCAGTTCTGGTTGCCACATTATAGGGAGGATGTGATTGCACTGGAGGGGGTGCAGAGGAGATTCACTAGGATGTTGCCTGGGATGAAACATTTAAGTTATGAAGAGAGGTTGGATAGACTTGGGTTGTTTTCGTTGGAGCAGAGAAGACTGAGGGGTGACCTGTTAGAGGTGTACAAGGTTATGAGGGGCATGGACAGGGTGGATAGGGAGCAGCTGTTCCCCTTAGTTGAAGGGTCAGTCACAAGGGGGCATAGGTTCAAGGTGAGGGGCAGGAGGTTTAGGGGGGATATGAGGAAAAACTGTTTTTACCCAGAGGGTGGTGATGGTCTGGAATGCACTGCCTGGGAGGGTGGTGGAGGCGGGTTGCCTCACATCCTTTAAAAAGTACCTAGATGAGCACTTGGCACGTCATAACATTCAAGGCTTCGGGCCAAGTGCTGGTAAATGGGATTAGGTAGGTAGGTCAGGTGTTTCTCACATGTCGGTGCAGACTCAATGGGCCGAAGGGCACTTCTGCACTGTGTGATTCTGAGTGAGTTGCAATCAAATGTTGGAAGAAAAGACAGTGGCCTGAATTTTCCCGTCGGCGATTTGGGGGCGGGTCCTGCTCGCCGATTGGAAAATGAGGTGGGATGATGTCGGGCGGAACCCCCGACATCAACCAGCTCCCTTTAAATATTTAGGAAGGCAGGTGGACAGCGAAATCAACTGTCCGCCCGCCGACCTGTCAATGGCCAATTGGGGCCATTGACAGAGTAATTAAGATAATTAAAGAGCTGCCCGTCCAACCTTAAGGCTGGCGGACAGGCCAGGAGCCCCAGCGGGCTTCTGATAATACATGAAACCTCATCCACCGGCGGGATGAGGTTTCATGCGTTTTTAAAAACTTTAATACATTTTATGTGATATTTATTAACATGTCCCATCTTGGTGTGACATATGAGGGGGACATGTTAATAATTTTTTAATTTTTCTATTTTTAAAGTTTTCTGGACAGTCAGTAGTCTCCCTGAGACAGCACTTAGTCTCAGGGAGATATACGCTCTTTCGCGCGCATGTACAAAAGAGTGCACTTTGACAGCTGGGGATTCCCTCCCCCCTACACGGGCAGGCCGCTGGGCGGGCCTTAACTGGCCCGCCCTCTCAAAATGGCGGCGGGCCCCGTTTCAGTGGCGGGGTCGGCTGTCCACCCGCCACCGAGCTGGTGGGGCCCGCATGCCCACCAAGGGCAAAATTGTGCCCAATGGCTGAACAATGGACCACCTTCAAAGAAAAAGTATTGCAGGCAATGTCAAGGTGTATTCTCTTGAAGGGGAAAAGTAGGACAAATAAATCCAGAGCACCCTGGATGACGAGAGAGATAGAGGTAAAGATGAAAAGGAAGAAGTGCATGAACGACAGATGTCAGGTAGAAAATACAATGGAGAATCAGGCTGAATATAGAAGGACCAGAGGGGAAATGAAGAAACAAATAAGAAAGGCAAGGAGAGGGCATGAAAAGAGGCTGGCAGCGAACATGAATGGGAATCCCAAGGTCTTTCATAAGCATGTAAATAATAAAAGGGTGATAGAGAGAGTAGGGCTGATTAGGGACAAAAAAGGGGACTAGCATGTGGAGGCTATAGAAATAGGTTTTGAACGAGTACCTTGCATCTGTCTTTACAAAGGAAGAACTTGCTACCCAGGACGAGGTGAGAGAGGAAGTAACTGGTACACTAGAAGAACTTACAATTGAGAGTAAGGTGTTGGAAAGGCTATCTTAAAATAGATAAGGTATCAGAACCAGATGAGATGCATCCAAGGGTACTGAAGGAAGTGAGATTGGAAATTGCAGAGGCGCTAGTGATAATCTTTCAGTCTTCCTTAGACACAGGGGAGGTGCCAAAGGACTGGAGAAATGCGAATGTTACACCCTCGTTCAAAAAGGGGTGCAAGGATAAAGCCGGCAACTACAGGCCAGTCAGTTTGACCTCAATGGTAGGGAAACTTCTGGAAACTATAGTATGGGATAAAACCAAGTGCAGGATAACTAAGGAAAGCCATCATACTTTTATCAAGGGAAAATCATGTTTAACTAACTTGCTGGAATTTTTTGGGGAGGTAGCAGAGAAGGTTGATAAGGGAAACGCTGTTGTAGTGGTGTATATGTATTTTCAAAAGGCATTTGATACAGTGCCACACAACAGACTTGTGAGCAAAATCCTAGGTCATGGGATAAATACAAAGTAGGTATTTGGATAAGAAATTGGTTGAGTGGCAAGAAACAGAGAGTAGTGGTAATTGGTTGTTTTTCAGATTGGAGGAAGGTTTGCAGTGGAGTTCCTCAGGGGTCAGTGTTGGGACCCTTGTTCTTCCTGATATATATTAATGACCTAGACTGTGGTGTGCAGGGCATGATTTTAAAATTTGCAGATGATACGAAGATTGGAAATGTTGTCAACTGCGATGAGGGTAGTCTTGAACTTCAAAAGGACAAACATGTTGGTAGATTGGGCAGACAAGTGGCAGGTGAAGTTCAATGTGGAGGAGTGAGAGGTGATTCATTTTGGCAGGAAAAATATGGTGAGACAGTATAAAATAAAGGGAGAGCCTCTAAAGGAGGTGCAGGAACAGAGGGACCTCAGTGTAAATGTACATAGGTCATTGAAGATGGCAGGGCATGTTGAAAGAGCAGTTAATAAAGCCTATTGTATCTTAGGAATTATTAACAGGGGCATTGAGTACAAGAGTAAAGAGGTCATGTTGAACTTGTATAAGACACTAGTTAGGCCTCATCTGAAGTACTACGTCCAGATCTGGGCACAATACTTGAGGAAGGATGTGAAGGCATTGGAGAGAGTACAGAGGAGATTCACAGGAATGATTCCAGGGATAAAGAACTGTAGCTATGAGGACAGATTGGAGAGGGTGGGACGCTGAGAGGAGACTTGATAGAGGTATTCAAGATCCTGAGGGGTATGAACGGGGTATAGTGAGAAACCGTTCCCACTCAAGAGAACATCAAGAACCAGAGCACACAGATCCAAAATAATTGGCAAAAGGATTAAATGTGATGTGTGGAAAATTTTTTTCACCTAGAGTGTGAAACAAACTTCCTGAAAGGATAGTGGAAGCAGGTTCGATCGAGGTATTCAGAAGGGAATTGGATAGCTACCTGAAAAGAAAGAATGTGCAAGGTTATGGGGATAAGACAAGGGAGTGGGACTAGGTGGAATGCTTTGTCAGACAGCCAGCGCAGACTCGATGGGACAATTGGCCTCCTTCTGCACTGTAAAGATTCTGCGATACTGTGAGGTCAGCCCTCAGACTTCTTTCAGTTAAGACGTTAAACCAAGGCCCCATCTGCCTTCTCGAAAGATCCCACAAAACTATTTCTAGAGAAGCATGGAAGTGCACTTGGGTGTGTTGGGCCGATATTTATCCTCCAACCAACACCCAGGATCAGATTATTTGGTTGGAAGTGAGATTTTATGTGCTCAAGTTGTCTGCCACATTTCCTACATTATAACAGTGATTGCACTTCAAAAGTGCTTACTCGGCTGTAAAGCATTTTGGGATGTCCTGAGATTGAGAGAAGTGCTATGTAAATTCAAGTCTTTCTTTCTCTCTTATAGTTAAAAAGCAAAATGTATGGCAATTTGGGGCTCAAATATTTGAAGCATTGGAGTTTCACTATGGGGCAGGCTGTAATTACAATGTGGTCAGCTAACATAAGTCATTCTCATTATTAATGGGGGTTCAAGGAATTTATGAAGGAAAAAGTTGACACAAAAGTACATGAAAATGCGACAACAGGAAGTAAGGTTTTGTAGACAGGAGGAGCATACAGAGCCCGCTAAATAATGTTACTTATTTCTTACTTTCCATCTGCAGGTACCCACCTTCTGTGGATTTGGCATTGCTTTGCTGCATACTGATGTTCTGGTTCCCATTCCTGTTTTGGGTCCCCAGGAAGACATTGGCTGATTTGTTCTTGTGTGTGTAGATTGTGAGCAGTTCCTCCAGGTCATTCTCACTGCAAACCATTTTTAACAATTACACACAATTTGTTTCATAAACATGTGGCACAGCAAAAAGTGAAAACTCGGCTATTCTGGAAATCCCAAATAAAAGCAGAAAATGCTGTAAAGGCCCAGGAGATCAATTGACACCTGGAAAGAAAAGCAAATCATGTTTCCCCTTAACTCCACAATAACTCACATCTAAGGGGTGCCACATGGCTCCTTTAACCCTCTCCCAACTTAGATCCCGGCTATTGACCAACTCCCCCTCTCAGTACAGGCATGGTGGCTTGAATAGCCTCCTCCTGTGCTGTCTCATTTGATAATCCTACATTACCAGCTGCTGCCTTGCTTCAACCATTGTTCCCCTCCTTTCAAAACTGCTCTAAGTGCTCAGCTTCTTAAAAGACCTGCACTGACTCCAACCATCTACAACCACCAACCAACCGCTTTGCGACATTCTCTTCCTCACCAAGGTTCTGGAGTTGTCTTCCTCTCCTGAAGCACGTCTCCTACCACTCTGCACTCAAATTCGTTCAGTCTAGCTTTTGTCGCACCCATTATGCCAAAGCAAGGAGCTCAAAGAAACAGAGGATGGCCTCTTGAAGGAGACTGGGAACTGGTTTTGGGACAAGGGGGGATGTTTATTGCCTTTTCTCTTCTGAGTGATCACAACGTGTAATCTGTGCTTTTCAACCTCTAGGAGGTGGGACCTGGGCCGGCGGGAGGCCAGGGCCCGGGCCAGCGGGAGGGCGGGGCCTGGGCTGGCGGGAGGGCGGGGCCTTGGCCGGCGGGGCCTGGACCGGCGGGAGGCGGGGTCTGGGCCGGCGGGAGGGCGGGGTCTGGGCCGGCGGGAGGGCGGGGTCTGGGCCGGCGGGAGGGCGGGGTCTGGGCCGGCGGGAGGGCGGGGCCCGGGCCGGCGGGGCCTGGTCTGGCAGGAGGGCGGGGCCTGGGCCAGCGGGAGGGCGGGGCCTGGGCCAGCGGGAGGGTGGGGCCCGGGCTGGCGGGAGGGCGGGGCCCGGGCTGGGGGCGCCCGGGTCAGTGGGAGGGCGGGGCCCGGGCTGGCGGGAGGCCGGGGCCTGGTTTGGCGGGAGGGCGGGGCCCGGGCCGGCGGGGCCTGGTCTGGCGGGAGGGCAGGGCCTGGTCTGGCGGGAGCTGTTCTGGCGGGGCCTGGTCTGGCGGGAGGGCGGGGCCTGGGCTGAACAAGTGTAAGTTCTTGAAGAGCATGGCTGATGCATCAAGTGACCATTTTTGTCCTGGACTGTTGCTGAGGTTGGCTCAAGTTCACCTCAGAAATTCGGCAGAATATGGGCAGGAACACAGAACTGAACCTTAACCCTTGTCTCAGAATTCTAAGTATTACATTTCATTCCCCAATCTTTTCCAAAATTCTCTCTCCAAAAAGAAACAAAAGAATCTTCTTGGAGCTGAATCTCAGGAATTACCTCACGTTGGACTCGGCACGATAGCGGTGAATGACATCACTCTCACACCATGCAGAGTCCTCGGGCTGAGCAGCCTGTGAATCAGGAGACTGCAATCGTTTCCAAATCCCCATTATCCGCATCAGTGTAATGCATTTTCCATTCCTCTCACCTGGCTTTACTGACAAATACTTGGAAGTCTTCCTGTTGGATGCAGGTCTCTGGCTTCAGATCCATCTGGCTCCTCTTAATCATTCGATCTGTTTCCTGTATTTAAAATTCAGAAATTGGTATGACAAGTTCCCAGTAGCACGATTATTCCGCTTTGCATCTTACTTTTGAGGACAATCAAAAACTCCTCTTCTTTCAATGTATCTTTGCCCCCACTCAAACCTTCATCCACAGAGCGTTTTGGGTTCAAATCCCACTCCAAAACTTCAGCATGTAATCCAGGTTGACTGGGAACTGGTGTTGGAATAGAGGAGATGTTTATTGCCTTTTCTCCTCTGAGTGATCATGATCACAATGTGTAAGCTGTGCTTTTCAACCTCTAGGAGGTGGGTCTGGGCCAGCGGGAGGGTGGGCTTGGACCTCCTGCTGGCCCAGGCCCACCCTCAGTGTAGTGCTGATGGAGTGCTGCACTATCAGAAGCACCTGCTGTTATATGGGACATTAAATCTGCCTGTTGGTAAAACATCCCAGGATTTGATGAACAGAGTACCTCTGGTATCCTGACCAGTGCTCCTTTTGCCAGCGACGTATCCAAAAACTGATTCACTGGCATTCACCTCACAGCTGTTTCTGAGAATTTTGTTATTGCACAATGGTTGCTACATTCAGCAACATAACAACTATCATTGCATTTTAAGGTCATTATTTGCTTGTGAAACATTTGAGATGTGTCTGAGAGACATGATTCGGTGTTAAGTAAATCTATGTCTGACTGACTTTCCTTCATTAACAACTGGCAGAGCAAGAAGTTGGCTGGCCTGCTCCCTCAACTCTACTACAGCCTGGCTTGGAAAAAATAAGGAAAGAACAAACAAACGATAATAAATAGAAAGAAAGAGTGAGAGAGAGAGAAAAGAGTGAGGAAGTGAAGGAGAAAGAAAAATAGGAGAGGGTGTGCACAAAAGTGAATGGAGCTTTTTTTGAAGTGTTAGTGAAACGTTATTTTGTAAATTTTGGTGCTAAACAAGGTTAAGAGATATGAGCACTGGGATATGGAACAATTTCCACTTAGACTCTGAGTAAAGTAAGCTTTATCATTTTCCTACAATGTGCCTTAGAAGAGTGCCCATGCTGCACCAGTGTGACATTTTTCCATTTCCTGCACTAGCAGTTGTATAGTGTTCTGTCTGGGATTCCCAATTTCAGCTAATTAACAGGGGATTTCAATGCAATGCATCATGGCCCATTCAGAACTGTCTACTGAGGTAGAAAGTACTGGTCACACCTCAGTGGTGTGCTGTGCACAGCTTTGGTCAGAATGTTTCTATAGGGACAAACACCCCAGGCCCAGGAGGTTCCCCAAGGGATTCCAGCATGGGGCCAGTGTTTCTATCCATCTAGTGCTGGGCAGAATACTTGTTGCAAGTACAGTGCCAGGAGAATTCTTCAGTGTACTGTATCAGTTGTTTAGTTGGCATATTATTTCCAATTTTGTATAAATCCTTATATTGTGTCAGTTGCCAATTTAATAAGAACATAGGCAGGGAGGAGGCCATTTAGCTCCTTGAATCTGTTCCACCATTCAATCAGAACATGGCTGATCTGTACCTCAACTCAATCTACTTGACTTTGTTCTCACGCAAGAAGAATTTATCGATGTCAGTCTTGAAAGCTCCAACTGACACCCATCAACCAGAGCCTTTTATGGGGGAGGATGGAGGGCAAGAGATCTAGATTTCTACTATAACAACAATAACTTGCATTTATAAAATATGGATAATATGGTTAAGGAGGTGGTTACACTATTCTTCTGTGAAGAAATGCTTCCTGATCTCACAACTGACTAACTGCAAGATTGTGCCCTGTCGGCCTTTACCTTGTTGTAGCTGTGGATGAAGACCCCGAGCTGCTGCGCCAGGATGTGTCGACGTTCAGAGATAGGGAGCCGACGACTGGGCAGTGTCATTGTTACCAACTGCTGGAGATTACTGGCTGCTCGCTTCAAGAATCTGATCACCAGCTCCTGTTGGAGAAGCAGACAATGGGACTGTCACTCGGATTCAGGGCTCAATCACCCTTTGGGCAACACATTACTGGCCTTTGAAGGAAGCCTCATTGCCAACATCACCTCCCTGACTCCCACCCCTAAATCACTTAGCGTCCTGGGATCAGGATCGGATGTTCCCTGCACACACTGCCCCAAGATAACTTGTGATTTCACTGTACACCATCAGAAAAAATTTGAATCAACAAAACTGTTGATATCCTTGAATGAGAAACAATCACAGTGGCCACAGCAGTATACAATAACATTGTGATCATTAGCTGAACATCTAATTTCATCAATAATCTTCTTTAACAGCTTTGGGTGGCTTTGGGGCATTGAAGCCTGTTGTTCATTAGAAACACATGATTCCCCCCTTACAGCAGCACAAACAAACAAACACTGACTCAGGTTAAAGGCATCACCTGGTGTAGCACTGAGCCATATAACCAGTCTCTAGCTCTTGCCCTGTGCTAAGTAAGCTGAGTTTAGCTTGGCAGCTACTCAGCCTCAGTGCCAGGGAGGGAAAAGAATCAGTCAGGGTTTATATTCCAAATTGCTTTCTAATGCTGGATAGTGTGCTGGTATGTAAGGGGAAAAGTGCAGATGTGTGAGTGAGTGTTATTGTGTGCAAAGGAATGTGGCCTTTCTCTCAAGGAAACTGGATAAGGTTTGACTAAAGTTACACTTTTATTCTAAAGTACTGAGATCAGATTTGACCACCAAACGACACAAAGGGTACACTGACCTTGGAGAAGGTGAATCACAGATTCATCAGAATGATACTAGGGCTTAACAGGTTAAATTAAAGGGACAGGTTACATACAATAGGCTTATATACTCTTGAGTTTAGACAGTTGAGAGGAGATCTCATCAACATCTTGAAAATGATTAAAGGATTGCAAAGGCTAGATAGAGAGAAACTATTTCCTCTGGTAGTGAAGCCCAGAACAAGGCAGCATAACCTTAAAATTAGAATTAGGCCTTTCATGGATAATGTCAGAAGCACTTCTTCACGGAAAGGGTAGTGGAAATCTAGAACTCTCTCCCACAAAAAGCTATGGATGCTGGAAGTCAATTGAAACTTTCAAGATTGGGGGGTGGTGGCGGGGGAGGGGGTCTGAAGAGATTAAAGGCGGGTAAATGGAGTTCAGGTAGAGTTTTGTCACAAGCTAACTGAATGGTGAAAAAGGCTCGAGGGGCTATATGGCCTCCTCCTATTCCTATGTGTATGTGCCTCAGCCATGTGAAATCGATGGAGCTCGAATCTGACTATTCCATGGCACTGACTGTCTAGATGCAGACAGGAAGAATGGACAGTTGGACAAGTTACAGGCTGAGGAGCAGTACCCCAGCAAGAATCAGGAAAGAAGAGGAAAACTGAAAGGTGGCAATTAGCAGAGCAGTAAATAAATCAGCAGGTTCAGGAGGTGTTTGTAAACCACTTGATGCTTTACTCCCCCTGAACCCCTCTGCTTGTTGCCGCATTACGCGCACTTTGAGCTGCCCAAGCTGAATGTGTAATCACTCCCAAATGCCTCATTCTCTCTAGGCTACCAATAAACACAGGGTGAATAAGAAGTTGTCCTCTGTATGATCACTCATATTAATCCTCAAAGTTATATGTTAACTAATAATGAAGTTTTATTTTCTACTCGTGATCCTCATGGTCGATTTCTGTTTTAGCTCCTAACGCAAATCCATAACAAGTCACAAAGTATTTACCATTTGCTCCTCCTCCTGGTCAGTAGCTGTGGTCGTTTCACTCTGGCCAGGATGCTCCCTCAGTAGTCGGAGCTGCACACGGTGCAGATAAGCAGAGAAGGCCAAGCGTGCCTGTACCTTACTGTGGAAACAAATTGAAGAGGAGCATTTCACTAGCTTCAAGGACATCAGCAATGGCGTTAACACTTAACACCTTGTGGACTGGTTTCGGGGTTAAAAGGCCACCGAAAATGTCGACATTATTAGTATTAACACCAACCTCAGATTGCCCCCTTGCTGTAACATCTCGAGGAGGTTAACCTTTGGTTGCTCATCACTTCGTTTCTCTTTGGTTTGAGTCCACTGACCGAATACCTGTTTGTCAACAACCTCTTGCTCAGCGAGTTCTAGTGCTTTCTGCAGCCCCTCACTGTTAGCTCTCAATCTTTGTGCTATTGGCTCCTGAGCCAGGGCTTGGACAGGACAAGTGGGTCCAGTAGTGTCTGTTTCATCCTCTGATATTTCCTTATCATGCTCTGCTTCCTCCTCCCCTTCTCCCTCATCCTCACACTCTGCAGCCGCCGACGATGCAACTGGGGCTTTGTGTGAGGATCCTGAAATGGTAAAGAAAGATTGAGGTTACAGCTGAGAAATGGGAGACAAAAGACAACAAACAGAGAAGCATTTTTATTTTCTGTGTATTTGATATTTTTCTTTCCCGTTTGCCTCTTCCTCTCCTGAAGGTGCTGACTCTCACTGGGGTACAGGTCCCCCTCCTCTCCTGAAGGTGCTGACTCTCACTGGGGTACAGGTCCCCTCCTCTCCTGAAGGTGCTGACTCTCACTGGGGTACGGGTCCCCTCCTCTCCTGAAGGTGCTGACTCTCACTGGGGTACGGAGTTCCCCTCCTCTCCTGAAGGTGCTGACTCTCACTGGGGTACAGGTCCCCCTCCTCTCCTGAAGGTGCTGACTCTCACTGGGGTACAGGTCCCCTTCCTCTCCTGAAGGTGCTGACTCTCACTGGGGTACAGGTCCCCCTCCTCTCCTGAAGGTGCTGACTCTCACTGGGGTACAGGTCCCCTCCTCTCCTGAAGGTGCTGACTCTCACTGGGGTACGGGTCCCCTCCTCTCCTGAAGGTGCTGACTCTCACTGGGGTACAGGTCCCCTCCTCTCCTGAAGGTGCTGACTCTCACTGGTGTACAGGCCCCCTCCTCTCCTGAAGGTGCTGACTCTCACTGGGGTACAGGTCCCCTCCTCTCCTGAAGGTGCTGACTCTCACTGGGGTACAGGCCCCCTCCTCTCCTGAAGGTGCTGACTCCCACTGGGGTACAGGGTCCCCTCCTCTCCTGAAGGTGCTGACTCTCACTGGGGTACAGGTCCCCTCCTCTCCTGAAGGTGCTGACTCACACTGGGGTACAGGTCCCCTCCTCTCCTGAAGGTGCTAACTCTCACTGGGGTACGGGTCCCCCTCCTCTCCTGAAGGTGCTGACTCTCACTGGGGTACAGGTCCCCTCCTCTCCTGAAGGTGCTGACTCTCACTGGGGTACAGGCCCCCTCCTCTCCTGAAGGTGCTGACTCTCACTGGGGTACAGGTCCCCTCCTCTCCTGAAGGTGCTGACTCTCACTGGGGTACGGGTCCCCTCCTCTCCTGAAGGTGCTGACTCTCACTGGGGTACAGGTCCCCCTCCTCTCCTGAAGGTGCTGACTCTCACTGGGATACGGGTCCCCTCCTCTCCTGAAGGTGCTGACTCTCACTGGGGTACAGATCCCCTCTTCTCCTGAAGGTGCTGACTCTCACTGGGGTACAGGTCCCCTCCTCTCCTGAAGGTGCTGACTCTCACTGGGGTACGGGTCCCCTCCTCTCCTGAAGGTGCTGATTCTCACTGGGCTGTGGGACCCCTCCTCTCCTGAAGGTGCTGACTCACACTGGGGTATCCCGTTGTAAATGGAAGAGTGTTGGGCCATTTCTGGGAGACTGAATGAGACTTGTTATAAATTTACCACAGATAGCTGACCTGTGCCTTTTCCCATTGCTGCCTGCAAGGCAGCTCGGTTCTGTTTCCGTCTCCTCGCTTCCAGTGACAGGAGTTTCCTCTCGTACTGCTGAACGTGTTTGTGAACTTCTACTTGGAGCACCTCGGATTTGAAGAGTGCGTGATTGTTCTGTGTCACACCGTTGCTGAGACAGAAGGAAATGGGAAAAGAATAATCCAGCAACATTCACATTTTTAAAAAAACACTAAGCAATGATCAAAGGAACCATTTAACTTTGTGGAAGAAAATTTTGTTCTCTTTAATGCAACAAATCAAACTGCTCAGTGACAGTAGACATCTGTGCTGTGCCTCAGACTGTCTGCAGTAACAGGGAATATCCATCTCTTGGGCCAGACAACTTCACAGCTCACACACTGTGAAGTTAATGAGATAATAAAACTATTCAGAGGGCAGAAACAGCATTATTGTAGCACTCATGCCATGATCATATATGGCCATAAACCTGCCATGATTACAATATTAATCCTGCATTAGAATAGTAGCATACTCTATTCCAGTACTATCAGCTTATTATTGCTGTAATATTTTTAATTTTACATTACTATTGTACAATTAACCTGAAATTACAGTGCTGTTCACATCCACATTACTGAAATACTATTGACCATACCACATTGATCTTTATCCATAAATTATAACAGCACTAAGTTCACATTTTTTTCCAACTGAACTGAGCATTAATACAGCACTATCACACTATTACAAACCTAACATTATTATAGAACTATTTGTCTGACATTACTGCATTCTCAACACTTTATTGTTGAAGTACCATTACCTAAAACTATTAAAATACCATTGACATTTTTTGCATCTGACCTGGACGTGTCTGATTGACGGTGTAGAGGGAGAGAGCTTTATCCCATATCTAACCCCGTGTTGTACCTGTCCTGGGGGTGTTTGATGGGGACAGTGTAGAGGGAGCTTTACTCTGTATCTAACCCCGTGCTGTACCTGTCCTGGGAGTGTTAGATGGGGACAGTGTAGTGGGAGCTTTACTCTGTATCTAACCCCGTGCTGTACCTGTCCTGGGGGTGTTTGATGGGGACAGTGTAGAGGGAGCTTTACTCTGTATCGAACCCCGTGCTGTACCTGTCCTGGGAGTGTTTGATGGGGGATGGTGTAGAGGGAGCTTTACTCTGTATCTAACCCCGTGCTGTACCTGTCCTGGGAGTGTTTGATGGGGACAGTGTAGAGGGAGCTTTATCCCATATCTAACCCCGTGCTGTAACTGTCCTGGGAGTGTTTGATGGGGACAGTGTAGAGGGAGCTTTATCCCATATCTAACCCCGTGCTGTACCTGTCCTGGGAATGTTGGATGGGGACAGTGTAGAGGGAGCTTTATCCCATATCTAACCCCGTGCTGTACCTGCCCTGGGAGTGTTTGATGGGGACAGTGTAGAGGGAACTTTACTCTGTATCTAACCCCGTGCTGTACCTGTCCTGGGAGTGTTTGATGGGGACAGTGTAGAGGGAGCTTTACTCTGTATCTAACCCCGTGCTGTACCTGTCCTGGGAGTGTTTGATGGGGACAGTGTAGAGGAAGCTTTACTCTGTATCTAACCCTGTGCTGTACCTGTCCTGGGAGTGTTTGATGGGGACAGTGTAGAGGGAGCTTTACTCTGTATCTAACCCCGTGCTGTACCTGTCCTGGGAGTGTTTGATGGGGACAGTGTAGAGGGAGAGCTTTATCCCATATCTAACCCCGTGCTGTACCTGTCCTGGGAGTGTTTGATGGGGACAGTGTAGAGGGAGCTTTACTCTGTATCTAACCCCATGCTGTACCTGTCCTGGGAGTGTTTGATGGGGACAGTGTAGAGGGAGCTTTACTCTGTATCTAACCCCGTGCTGTACCTGCCCTGGGAGTGTTTGATGGGGACAGTGTAGAGGGAGCTTTATCCCATATCTAACCCCGTGCTGTACCTGTCCTGGGAGTGTTTGATGGGGACAGTGTAGAGGGAGCTTTACTCTGTATCTAACCCCATGCTGTACCTGTCCTGGGAGTGTTTGATGGGGACAGTGTAGAGGGAGCTTTATGCCATATCTAACCCCGTGCTGTACCTGTCCTGGGAGTGTTTGATGGGGACAGTGTAGAGGGAGCTTTATCCCATATCTAACCCCGTGCTGTACCTGTCCTGGGAGTGTTTGATGGGGACGGTGTAGAGGGAGCTTTATCCCATATCTAACCCCGTGCTGTACCTGCCCTGGGAGTGTTTGATGGGGACAGTGTAGAGGGAGCTTTATCCCATATCTAACCCCGTGCTGTACCTGTCCTGGGAGTGTTTGATGGGGACAGTGTAGAGGGAGCTTTATCCCATATCTAACCCCGTGCTGTACCTGTCCTGGGAGTGTTTGATGGGGACAGTGTAGAGGGAGCTTTATCCCATATCTAACCCCGTGCTGTACCTGTCCTGGGAGTGTTTGATGGGGACAGTGTAGAGGGAGCTTTATCCCATATCTAACCCCGTGCTGTACCTGTCCTGGGAGTGTTTGATGGGGACAGTGTAGAGGGAGAGCTTTATCCCATATCTAACCCCGTGCTGTACTTGTCCTGGGAGTGTTTGATGGGGACAGTGTAGAGGGAGCTTTATCCCATATCTAACCCCGTGCTGTACCTGTCCTGGGAGTGTTTAATGGGGACAGTGTAGAGGGAGCTTTATCCCATATCTAACCCCGTGCTGTACCTGTCCTGGGAGTGTTTGATGGGGACAGTGTAAAGGGAGCTTTATCCCATATCTAACCCCGTGCTGTACCTGTCCTGGGAGTGTTTGATGGGGACAGTGTAGAGGGAGCTTTATCCCATATCTAACCCCGTGCTGTACCTGTCCTGGGAGTGTTTGATGGGGACAGTGTAGAGGGAACTTTACTCTGTATCTAACCCCGTGCTGTACCTGTCCTGGGAGTGTTTGATGGGGACAGTGTAGAGGGAGCTTTACTCTGTATCTAACCCCGTGCTGTACCTGTCCTGGGAGTGTTTGATGGGGACAGTGTAGAGGGAGCTTTATCCCATATCTAACCCCGTGCTGTACCTGTCCTGGGAGTGTTTGATGGGGACAGTGTAGAGGGAGCTTTATCCCATATCTAACCCCGTGCTGTACCTGTCCCGGGAGTGTTTGATGGGGACAGTGTAGAGGGAGCTTTACTCTGTATCTAACCCCGTGCTGTACCTGTCCCGGGAGTATTTGATGGGGACAGTGTAGAGGGAGCTTTATCCCATATCTAACCCCGTGCTGTACCTGTCCTGGGAGTGTTTGATGGGGACAGTGTAGAGCGAGCATTACTCTGTTTCTAACCCCATGCTGTACCTGTCCTGGGAGTGTTTGATGGGGACAGTGTAGAGGGAACTTTACTCTGTATCTAACCCCGTGCTGTACCTGTCCTGGGAGTGTTTGATGGGGACAGTGTAGAGGAAGCTTTACTCTGTATCTAACCCTGTGCTGTACCTGTCCTGGGAGTGTTTGATGGGGACAGTGTAGAGGAAGCTTTACTCTGTATCTAACCCCGTGCTGTACCTGTCCTGGGAGTGTTTGATGGGGACAGTGTAGAGGGAGCTTTACTCTGTATCTAACCCCATGCTGTACCTGTCCTGGGAGTGTTTGATGGGGACAGTGTAGAGGGAGCTTTATGCCATATCTAACCCCGTGCTGTACCTGTCCTGGGAGTGTTTGATGGGGACAGTGTAGAGGGAGCTTTATCCCATATCTAACCCCGTGCTGTACCTGTCCTGGGAGTGTTTGATGGGGACGGTGTAGAGGGAGCTTTATCCCATATCTAACCTCGTGCTGTACCTGCCCTGGGAGTGTTTGATGGGGACAGTGTAGAGGGAGCTTTATCCCATATCTAACCCCGTGCTGTACCTGTCCTGGGAGTGTTTGATGGGGACAGTGTAGAGGGAGCTTTATCTCATATCTAACCCCGTGCCGTACCTGTCCTGGGAATGTTTGATGGGGACAGTGTAGAGGGAGCTTTACTCTGTATCTAACCCCGTGCTGTACCTGTCCTGGGAGTGTTTGATGGGGACAGTGTAGAGGGAGCTTTATGCCATATCTAACCCCGTGCTGTACCTGTCCTGGGAGTGTTTGATGGGGACAGTGTAGAGGGAGCTTTATCCCATATCTAACCCCGTGCTGTACCTGTCCTGGGAGTGTTTGATGGGGACGGTGTAGAGGGAGCTTTATCCCATATCTAACCCCGTGCTGTACCTGCCCTGGGAGTGTTTGATGGGGACAGTGTAGAGGGAGCTTTATCCCATATCTAACCCCGTGCTGTACCTGTCCTGGGAGTGTTTGATGGGGACAGTGTAGAGGGAGCTTTATCCCATATCTAACCCCGTGCTGTACCTGTCCTGGGAGTGTTTGATGGGGACAGTGTAGAGGGAGCTTTATCCCATATCTAACCCCGTGCTGTACCTGTCCTGGGAGTGTTTGATGGGGACAGTGTAGAGGGAGCTTTATCCCATATCTAACCCCGTGCTGTACCTGTCCTGGGAGTGTTTGATGGGGACAGTGTAGAGGGAGAGCTTTATCCCATATCTAACCCCGTGCTGTACTTGTCCTGGGAGTGTTTGATGGGGACAGTGTAGAGGGAGCTTTATCCCATATCTAACCCCGTGCTGTACCTGTCCTGGGAGTGTTTAATGGGGACAGTGTAGAGGGAGCTTTATCCCATATCTAACCCCGTGCTGTACCTGTCCTGGGAGTGTTTGATGGGGACAGTGTAAAGGGAGCTTTATCCCATATCTAACCCCGTGCTGTACCTGTCCTGGGAGTGTTTGATGGGGACAGTGTAGAGGGAGCTTTATCCCATATCTAACCCCGTGCTGTACCTGTCCTGGGAGTGTTTGATGGGGACAGTGTAGAGGGAACTTTACTCTGTATCTAACCCCGTGCTGTACCTGTCCTGGGAGTGTTTGATGGGGACAGTGTAGAGGGAGCTTTACTCTGTATCTAACCCCGTGCTGTACCTGTCCTGGGAGTGTTTGATGGGGACAGTGTAGAGGGAGCTTTATCCCATATCTAACCCCGTGCTGTACCTGTCCTGGGAGTGTTTGATGGGGACAGTGTAGAGGGAGCTTTATCCCATATCTAACCCCGTGCTGTACCTGTCCCGGGAGTGTTTGATGGGGACAGTGTAGAGGGAGCTTTACTCTGTATCTAACCCCGTGCTGTACCTGTCCCGGGAGTATTTGATGGGGACAGTGTAGAGGGAGCTTTATCCCATATCTAACCCCGTGCTGTACCTGTCCTGGGAGTGTTTGATGGGGACAGTGTAGAGCGAGCATTACTCTGTTTCTAACCCCATGCTGTACCTGTCCTGGGAGTGTTTGATGGGGACAGTGTAGAGGGAACTTTACTCTGTATCTAACCCCGTGCTGTACCTGTCCTGGGAGTGTTTGATGGGGACAGTGTAGAGGAAGCTTTACTCTGTATCTAACCCTGTGCTGTACCTGTCCTGGGAGTGTTTGATGGGGACAGTGTAGAGGAAGCTTTACTCTGTATCTAACCCCGTGCTGTACCTGTCCTGGGAGTGTTTGATGGGGACAGTGTAGAGGGAGCTTTACTCTGTATCTAACCCCATGCTGTACCTGTCCTGGGAGTGTTTGATGGGGACAGTGTAGAGGGAGCTTTATGCCATATCTAACCCCGTGCTGTACCTGTCCTGGGAGTGTTTGATGGGGACAGTGTAGAGGGAGCTTTATCCCATATCTAACCCCGTGCTGTACCTGTCCTGGGAGTGTTTGATGGGGACGGTGTAGAGGGAGCTTTATCCCATATCTAACCTCGTGCTGTACCTGCCCTGGGAGTGTTTGATGGGGACAGTGTAGAGGGAGCTTTATCCCATATCTAACCCCGTGCTGTACCTGTCCTGGGAGTGTTTGATGGGGACAGTGTAGAGGGAGCTTTATCTCATATCTAACCCCGTGCCGTACCTGTCCTGGGAATGTTTGATGGGGACAGTGTAGAGGGAGCTTTACTCTGTATCTAACCCCGTGCTGTACCTGTCCTGGGAGTGTTTGATGGGGACAGTGTAGAGGGAGCTTAATCCCATATCTAACCCCGTGCTGTACCTGTCCTGGGAGTGTTTGATGGGGACAGTGTAGAGGGAGCTTTATCCCATATCTAACCCCGTGCTGTACCTGTCCTGGGAGTGTTTGATGGGGACAGTGTAGAGGGAGCTTTATCCCATATCTAACCCCGTGCTGTACCTGTCCTGGGAGTGTTTGATGGGGACAGTGTAGAGGGAGCTTTATCCCATATCTAACCCCGTGCTGTACCTGTCCTGGGAGTGTTTGATGGGGACAGTGTAGAGGGAGAGCTTTATCCCATATCTAACCCCGTGCTGTACCTGTCCTGGGAGTGTTTGATGGGGACAGTGTAGAGGGAGCTTTATCCCATATCTAACCCCGTGCTGTACCTGTCCTGGGAGTGTTTAATGGGGACAGTGTAGAGGGAGCTTTATCCCATATCTAACCCCGTGCTGTACCTGTCCTGGGAGTGTTTGATGGGGACAGTGTAGAGGGAGCTTTATCCCATATCTAACCCCGTGCTGTACCTGTCCTGGGAGTGTTTGATGGGGACAGTGTAGAGGGAGCTTTATCCCATATCTAACCCCGTGCTGTACCTGTCCTGGGAGTGTTTGATGGGGACAGTGTAGAGGGAGCTTTATCCCATATCTAACCCCGTGCTGTACCTGTCCCGGGAGTGTTTGATGGGGACAGTGTAGAGGGAGCTTTACTCTGTATCTAACCCCGTGCTGTACCTGTCCCGGGAGTATTTGATGGGGACAGTGTAGAGGGAGCTTTATCCCATATCTAACCCCGTGCTGTACCTGTCCTGGGAGTGTTTGATGGGGACAGTGTAGAGCGAGCATTACTCTGTTTCTAACCCCATGCTGTACCTGTCCTGGGAGTGTTTGATGGGGACAGTGTAGAGGGAACTTTACTCTGTATCTAACCCCGTGCTGTACCTGTCCTGGGAGTGTTTGATGGGGACAGTGTAGAGGAAGCTTTACTCTGTATCTAACCCTGTGCTGTACCTGTCCTGGGAGTGTTTGATGGGGACAGTGTAGAGGAAGCTTTACTCTGTATCTAACCCCGTGCTGTACCTGTCCTGGGAGTGTTTGATGGGGACAGTGTAGAGGGAGAGCTTTATCCCATATCTAACCCCGTGCTGTACCTGTCCTGGGAATGTTTGATGGGGACAGTGTAGAGGGAGCTTTACTCTGTATCTAACCCCGTGCTGTACCTGTCCTGGGAGTGTTTGATGGGGACAGTGTAGAGGGAGCTTTATCCCATATCTAACCCCGTGCTGTACCTGTCCTGGGAGTGTTTGATGGGGACAGTGTAGAGGGAGAGCTTTATCCCATATCTAACCCCGTGCTGTACTTGTCCTGGGAGTGTTTGATGGGGACAGTGTAGAGGGAGCTTTATCCCATATCTAACCCCGTGCTGTACCTGTCCTGGGAGTGTTTAATGGGGACAGTGTAGAGGGAGCTTTATCCCATATCTAACCCCGTGCTGTACCTGTCCTGGGAGTGTTTGATGGGGACAGTGTAAAGGGAGCTTTATCCCATATCTAACCCCGTGCTGTACCTGTCCTGGGAGTGTTTGATGGGGACAGTGTAGAGGGAGCTTTATCCCATATCTAACCCCGTGCTGTACCTGTCCTGGGAGTGTTTGATGGGGACAGTGTAGAGGGAACTTTACTCTGTATCTAACCCCGTGCTGTACCTGTCCTGGGAGTGTTTGATGGGGACAGTGTAGAGGGAGCTTTACTCTGTATCTAACCCCGTGCTGTACCTGTCCTGGGAGTGTTTGATGGGGACAGTGTAGAGGGAGCTTTATCCCATATCTAACCCCGTGCTGTACCTGTCCTGGGAGTGTTTGATGGGGACAGTGTAGAGGGAGCTTTATCCCATATCTAACCCCGTGCTGTACCTGTCCCGGGAGTGTTTGATGGGGACAGTGTAGAGGGAGCTTTACTCTGTATCTAACCCCGTGCTGTACCTGTCCCGGGAGTATTTGATGGGGACAGTGTAGAGGGAGCTTTATCCCATATCTAACCCCGTGCTGTACCTGTCCTGGGAGTGTTTGATGGGGACAGTGTAGAGCGAGCATTACTCTGTTTCTAACCCCATGCTGTACCTGTCCTGGGAGTGTTTGATGGGGACAGTGTAGAGGGAACTTTACTCTGTATCTAACCCCGTGCTGTACCTGTCCTGGGAGTGTTTGATGGGGACAGTGTAGAGGAAGCTTTACTCTGTATCTAACCCTGTGCTGTACCTGTCCTGGGAGTGTTTGATGGGGACAGTGTAGAGGAAGCTTTACTCTGTATCTAACCCCGTGCTGTACCTGTCCTGGGAGTGTTTGATGGGGACAGTGTAGAGGGAGCTTTACTCTGTATCTAACCCCATGCTGTACCTGTCCTGGGAGTGTTTGATGGGGACAGTGTAGAGGGAGCTTTATGCCATATCTAACCCCGTGCTGTACCTGTCCTGGGAGTGTTTGATGGGGACAGTGTAGAGGGAGCTTTATCCCATATCTAACCCCGTGCTGTACCTGTCCTGGGAGTGTTTGATGGGGACGGTGTAGAGGGAGCTTTATCCCATATCTAACCTCGTGCTGTACCTGCCCTGGGAGTGTTTGATGGGGACAGTGTAGAGGGAGCTTTATCCCATATCTAACCCCGTGCTGTACCTGTCCTGGGAGTGTTTGATGGGGACAGTGTAGAGGGAGCTTTATCTCATATCTAACCCCGTGCCGTACCTGTCCTGGGAATGTTTGATGGGGACAGTGTAGAGGGAGCTTTACTCTGTATCTAACCCCGTGCTGTACCTGTCCTGGGAGTGTTTGATGGGGACAGTGTAGAGGGAGCTTAATCCCATATCTAACCCCGTGCTGTACCTGTCCTGGGAGTGTTTGATGGGGACAGTGTAGAGGGAGCTTTATCCCATATCTAACCCCGTGCTGTACCTGTCCTGGGAGTGTTTGATGGGGACAGTGTAGAGGGAGCTTTATCCCATATCTAACCACGTGCTGTACCTGTCCTGGGAGTGTTTGATGGGGACAGTGTAGAGGGAGCTTTATCCCATATCTAACCCCGTGCTGTACCTGTCCTGGGAGTGTTTGATGGGGACAGTGTAGAGGGAGAGCTTTATCCCATATCTAACCCCGTGCTGTACCTGTCCTGGGAGTGTTTGATGGGGACAGTGTAGAGGGAGCTTTATCCCATATCTAACCCCGTGCTGTACCTGTCCTGGGAGTGTTTAATGGGGACAGTGTAGAGGGAGCTTTATCCCATATCTAACCCCGTGCTGTACCTGTCCTGGGAGTGTTTGATGGGGACAGTGTAGAGGGAGCTTTATCCCATATCTAACCCCGTGCTGTACCTGTCCTGGGAGTGTTTGATGGGGACAGTGTAGAGGGAGCTTTATCCCATATCTAACCCCGTGCTGTACCTGTCCTGGGAGTGTTTGATGGGGACAGTGTAGAGGGAGCTTTATCCCATATCTAACCCCGTGCTGTACCTGTCCCGGGAGTGTTTGATGGGGACAGTGTAGAGGGAGCTTTACTCTGTATCTAACCCCGTGCTGTACCTGTCCCGGGAGTATTTGATGGGGACAGTGTAGAGGGAGCTTTATCCCATATCTAACCCCGTGCTGTACCTGTCCTGGGAGTGTTTGATGGGGACAGTGTAGAGCGAGCATTACTCTGTTTCTAACCCCATGCTGTACCTGTCCTGGGAGTGTTTGATGGGGACAGTGTAGAGGGAACTTTACTCTGTATCTAACCCCGTGCTGTACCTGTCCTGGGAGTGTTTGATGGGGACAGTGTAGAGGAAGCTTTACTCTGTATCTAACCCTGTGCTGTACCTGTCCTGGGAGTGTTTGATGGGGACAGTGTAGAGGAAGCTTTACTCTGTATCTAACCCCGTGCTGTACCTGTCCTGGGAGTGTTTGATGGGGACAGTGTAGAGGGAGAGCTTTATCCCATATCTAACCCCGTGCTGTACCTGTCCTGGGAATGTTTGATGGGGACAGTGTAGAGGGAGCTTTACTCTGTATCTAACCCCATGCTGTACCTGTCCTGGGAGTGTTTGATGGGGACACTGTAGAGGGAGCTTTACTCTGTATCTAACCCCGTGCTGTACCTGTCCTGGGAGTGTTTGATGGGGACAGTGTAGAGGGAGCTTTATCCCATATCTAACCCCGTGCTGTACCTGTCCCGGGAGTGTTTGATGGGGACAGTGTAGAGGGAGCTTTACTCTGTATCTAACCCCGTGCTGTACCTGTCCCGGGAGTGTTTGATGGGGACAGTGTAGAGGGAGCTTTATCCCATATCTAACCCCGTGCTGTACCTGTCCTGGGAGTGTTTGATGGGGACATTGTAGAGGGAGCTTTACTCTGTTTCTAACCCCATGCTGTACCTGTCCTGGGAGTGTTTGATGGGGACAGTGTAGAGGGAACTTTACTCTGTATCTAACCCCGTGCTGTACCTGTCCTGGGAGTGTTTGATGGGGACAGTGTAGAGGAAGCTTTACTCTGTATCTAACCCTGTGCTGTACCTGTCCTGGGAGTGTTTGATGGGGACAGTGTAGAGGAAGCTTTACTCTGTATCTAACCCCGTGCTGTACCTGTCCTGGGAGTGTTTGATGGGGACAGTGTAGAGGGAGAGCTTTATCCCATATCTAACCCCGTGCTGTACCTGTCCTGGGAGTGTTTGATGGGGACAGTGTAGAGGGAGAGCTTTATCCCATATCTTACCCCGTGCTGTACCTGTCCTGGGAGTGTTTGATGGGGACAGTGTAGAGGGAGCTTTACTCTGTATCTAACCCCATGCTGTACCTGTCCTGGGAGTGTTTGATGGGGACAGTGTAGAGGGAGCTTTACTCTGTATCTAACCCCGTGCTGTACCTCCCCTGGGAGTGTTTGATGGGGACAGTGTAGAGGGAGCTTTATCCCATATCTAACCCCGTGCTGGGGACAGTGTAGAGGGAGCTTTACTCTGTATCTAACCCCATGCTGTACCTGTCCTGGGAGTGTTTGATGGGGACAGTGTAGAGGGAGCTTTATCCCATATCTAACCCCGTGCTGTACCTGTCCTGGGAGTGTTTGATGGGGACAGTGTAGAGGGAGCTTTATCCCATATCTAACCCCGTGCTGTACCTGTCCTGGGAGTGTTTGATGGGGACGGTGTAGAGGGAGCTTTATCCCATATCTAACCCCGTGCTGTACCTGTCCTGGGAGTGTTTGATGGGGACAGTGTAGAGGGAGCTTTATCCCATATCTAACCCCGTGCTGTACCTGTCCTGGGAGTGTTTGATTGGGACGGTGTAGAGGGAGCTTTATCTCATATCTAACCCCGTGCCGTACCTGTCCTGGGAATGTTTGATGGGGACAGTGTAGAGGGAGCTTTACTCTGTATCTAATCCCGTGCTGTACCTGTCCTGGGAGTGTTTGATGGGGACAGTGTAGAGGGAGCTTTATCCCATATCTAACCCCGTGCTGTACCTGTCCTGGGAGTGTTTGATGGGGACAGTGTAGAGGGAGCTTTATCCCATATCTAACCCCGTGCTGTACCTGTCCTGGGAGTGTTTGATGGGGACGGTGTAGAGGGAGCTTTATCCCATATCTAACCCCGTGCTGTACCTGTCCTGGGAGTGTTTGATGGGGACGGTGTAGAGGGAGCTTTATCCCATATCTAACCCCGTGCTGTACCTGTCCTGGGAGTGTTTGATGGGGACGGTGTAGAGGCAGCTTTATCCCATATCTAACCCCGTGCTGTACCTGTCCTGGGAGTGTTTGATGGGGACAGTGTAGAGGGAGCTTTATCCCATATCTAACCCCGTGCTGTACCTGTCCTGGGAATGTTTGATGGGGACAGTGTAGAGGGAGCTTTATCCCATATCTAACCCCGTGCTGTACCTGTCCTGGGAGTGTTTGATGGGGACAGTGTAGAGGGAGCTTTATCCCATATCTAACCCCGTGCTGTACCTGTCCTGGGAATGTTTGATGGGGACGGTGTAGAGGGAGCTTTATCCCATATCTAACCCCATGCTGTAACTGCCCTGGGAATGTTTGATGGGGACGGTGTAGAGGGAGCTCTACTCTGTATCTAATCCCGTGCTGTACCTGTCCTGGGAGTGTTTGATGGGGACAGTGTAGAGGGAGCTCTACTCTGTATCTAATCCCGTGCTGTACCTGTCCTGGGAGTGTTTGATGGGGACAGTGTAGAGGGAGATTTACTCTGTATCTAACCCTGTGCTGTACCTGTCCTGGGAGTGTTTGATGGGGACAGTGTAGAGGGAGCTTTATCCCATATCTAACCCCGTGCTGTAGCTGCCCTGGGGATGTTTGATGGGGACGGTGTAGAGGGAGCTTTACTCTGTATCTAACCCCGTGCTGTACCTGTCCTGGGAGTGTTTGTTGGGGACAGTGTAGAGGTAGCTTTACTCTGTATCTAACCCCGTGCTGTACCTGTCCTGGGAGTGTTTGATACCTGTCTTGCCATTTAATGAATGGTGCAGTGAGGCTAATTAGGAAAAAGTTTTTATTCAAATTATAGACTGTTATCTGAAAAGGAAGAGTCTGCAGGGTTATGGGGAGAAGGCAAGAGAATGGAACGAGGTGAGTTGCTCGTTCGGAGAGCAGGTGCAGACACAATGGGCCAAATGGCCTCCTTCTGCGCCATAATGATTCAAAATCAAAATAGAAAAATAAGAGTGGGTAGCTGTCCCCCGCAAGTTTACCCAATGGGCTTTGCCACATTTTAAGATACTAAGCCAATTACCTAAATCAATACTAAATCAATTACTGCAAGTGCACACTCACCGAGATCTTGCTGAAGCAGCAGGCTTTCTCTTGCTGAAAACAGAAGAGGCATCAAATCAACTCAGAGAACTACTGAGGTAACAGCTCAAAAATCCTCAGCCAAGAAAACAGACACAACAGGTTACATTTTATATAGGCGGCTGCAGTTCCACCACAAGGACTGAATACTGCTTCAGTGGGTGGCAGGAACCGGCACTGTGTTTAGCAGGAACAGCCAAGAGCTGCCAGCCTCAGCAGCGCCACCTTCAGCGGTGGCCACTCCTGGGGCTGCATTTGGAGTAAGAGCACAATTCAATGGTCATGAATCCTCAAAGTCAGGTAAATGGGGCCTCAGGGCCAATCATGCATGCCCGGCAAAGGGCGAAGAGACACTGAGGGTCGGCAGCGCAGTTGCCGTGGGGACGGCCACTGCCACTGAAGGGTGCTTCCACAGGCCAAAGCGTGCCCAAAAAGGAGGCACCCAGCCTCAAGCCTGGAGCTCACCAGGGTTTACACTGTGTTTTCCCCACATGGCAGTGGGCCCCTCAGCTACTGGTATAATGCCCGCAAAGGCTGGATGAGGCTCTTAACTGGTCATTTAATGAGCTCAATTGGGCTGTGTGAAGACTGGCCGTCTGCCACCTTTACTGTCACTGGCAAAATGGCATGGCAGTGGGAGCATATCGGGCACCCCCTGATGCCTTCCAAAGTCAGTTTGCCAGTCAGGCTGCCTCCCGGCCCACCCCCCACCCCCCCCATAGCTCCTCCAGGTGGCCTGCTGATGAATGTGCTGCTCCACACAGTGCAGAAACACAGCCCAATTGGGCCCAGTCCAAGTCCTAGCCTGTTTTGCGTTCACTAAGTAATGAGATAAACAACTGGACACAGTCCCTCTATGCTAGGGAGAGGAAATTTCAGCTGCCATTCCTGCTCCTAATCACTGTCCGGCAACTGCTGCAGAAACGTAACTTTTGTGGATGTCCCGAACCCCAGTGAGAGTCAGCACCTTCAGGAGAGGAGGGGACCTGTGCCCCAGTGAGAGTCAGCACCTTCAGGAGAGGAGGGGGACCTGTATCCCAGTGAGAGTCAGCACCTTCAGGAGAGGAGGGGACCTGTACCCCAGTGAGAGTCAGCACCTTCAGGAGAGGAGGGGACCTGTGCCCCAGTGAGAGTCAGCACCTTCAGGAGAGGAGGGGGACCTGTATCCCAGTGTCAGTCAGCACCTCCAAATGAAGAGGGGACCTGTACCCCAGTGAGAGTCAGCACCCTCAAGAGAGGAGGGGACCTGAACCCCAGTGAGAGTCAGCACCTTCAGGAGAGGAGGGGATCTGTACCCCAGTGAGAGTCAGCACCTTCAGGAGAGGAGGGGACCCGTACCCCAATGACAGTCAGCTCCTTCAAGTGAAGAGGGGACACGTATCCCAGTGAGAGTTAATACATAAAAGCAGCAGCAAGTTGGTAACCTGCAAATATATTCCTTCTCCCAGCTACACCCTTACCTCCCTGCAAAAAGACGCGTGGCCAGCACATAGTTCAGGGTAGTTTTGTGCTCTAGAAATTGCCTGGTGAATGAAACACAGACAGTGTTAGGAAAGCAGCAAGTAGGAATCTAAATCATACTTTACAGAAAATTACATCTCTATTCTCAAATCAATCACAGTCCTGATGAAGATGGGGCTCAAAACTGTGCCTCAATTTTTAACACGTGATGGGTCCCTCACTAATTTCATTCTCGCAATGTGGGTGATGCCAGCAAGAGCAGCGTTTCTTGCCCATCGCTGAGGTGGTGGTTCTGAGGCTTTTCCTACTGCAATCATTTAGAGTAAGTGAGTGGCTACTACAGCTGCTTCAGAGGTCATTAAGAAGCCAACTGGAGTCAGAGACAGACTGGTAAGGGATAGCGGGCTGCCTTCCCTGGAGAGCATTAGTGAACTAGGTAGTTTACCCAAATACCCATCCATGGCTGTATACTTACATCAATTCTACCATCAAGGTTCACCCAGCAGCAACACAAATAATGTATGGTTACCATACGTATGGTTATATGAATTAGGAGCGGGAGTAGGCCATTTAGTCCCCCGAGCCTGATCCGTCATTTGATAAGATCATGTCTGTTCGGATTGTGGCCCCTACTTTCAACTCTAACTACCTTGTCTACCCCCTATAGCCTTTGACTCCCTGTCAATCAAGAATCAAACAAACTCAGCTTTAAAAATAATCGAATAAAACTACCTCCATTGCTCTCTGGCAAAACAAATTCCACAGACCAACGACCCTCTTACAGAAAAAATTCTCCTCATTTCCTTCTCAAATGGGAGACTCTTATTTTTAAAATATGTCCCCTAGTTCTAGTCTTTTTCAATAGGGCAAACATCCTCTCAGCATCCACTCTATCAAGACCCCTCAGGATCTTACATGTTTCAATAAGAAAACATATGAGAATACAAAACACATTCTTCTAAATTCCAATGGGCATCGGCCCAACCTATCCAACCTTTTCTCATAAGATAACCCGTTCATCCCAGGAATCAGTCGAGTGAACCTTCTATGAACTGCTTCAAACACAATTATATTCTTTCTTAAGTAAGGAGACCAAAACTGTACAAATTTTTGCCCACTCACTCCAGCTATCGATATCCCTTTGTAGACCCTTGGGCAGGGTTTTCAGTGCTGTCCGCCGCCAGAATTGTCTGGACCCACTGAAAGCCAATGGACTTTTGGCTGGGCCGCCAACTCTCCCGTGGCAGATCCCGCCATGCAGGGCTGGAAAATCCCGGCCCTCATGTCTAACTTCAATTCAGGAAACCAGGATGTGCAAACGGTTTGGGTAGGGATGAGAAATGATAAAGGCAGGGAGTCACTTGTGGGAGTCATGTACAGGCCCCCTAATAGTAACCAGATGGTAGGGTGCAGCATAAAGGAAGAAATAATGGGAGATTGTCAGAATGGCGCGGCAATAACCATGGGAGATTTTAAAAGCAAAAAACTGCGGATGCTGGAAATCCAAAACAAAAATAAAAATACCTGCAAAAACTCAGCAGGTCTGGCAGCATCTGCAGAGAGGAACAGTTAACGTTTCGAGTCCATATGACTCTTCAACAGAACTAAGTAAAAATAGAAAAGAGGTGAAATATAAGCTGGTTTAAGGTGGGGGGGGGGGGGGGGGGGGGTGGGACAGGTAGAGCTGGATAGAGGGCCAGTGATAGGTGGAGATAACCAAAAGATGTCATAGACAAAAGGACAAAGAGGTGTTGAAGGTGGTGATATTATCTAAGGAATGTGCTAATTAAGGGTAGAAAGCAGGACGAGCAAGGTACAGATAGCCCTAGTGGGGGTGGGGTGGGGGGAAGGAATCGAAATAGACTAAAAGGTAGAGATAAAACAATGGATGGAAATACATTTAAAAATAATGGAAATAGATGGGAAAAGAAAAATTTATATAAATTATTGGAAAAAAAAGGGGTGATTGGAAAGGGGGTGGGGATGGAGAAGAGAGTTCATGATCTAAAACTGTTGAACTCAATATTGAGTCCGGAAGGCTGTAAAGTGACTAGTCGGAAGATGAGGTGCTGTTCCTCCAGTTTGTGACGAGCTTCACTGGAACAATGCAGCAAGCCAAGGATGGACATGTGGACATGTGGGCATGAGAGCAGGGTGGAGTGTTGAAATGGCAAGCGACAGGGAAGTCTGGGTCATGCTTGCGGACAGACTGAAGGTGTTCTGCAAAGCGGTCACCCAGTCTGCGTTTGGTCTCTCCAATGTAGAGGAAACCGCATTGGGAGCAACAAATGCAGTAGACGAAATTGAGGGAAGTGCAAGTGAAATGCTGCTTCACTTGAAAGGAGTGTTTGAGCCCTTGGACGGTGAGGAGAGGGGAAGTAAAGGGGCAGGTGTTGCACCTTCTGCGGTTGCATGGGAAGGTGCCGTGGGAGGGGGTTGAGGTGTAGGGGGTGATGGAGGAGTGGACCAGGGTGTCCCGGAGGGAACGATCCCTGCGGAATGCCACCGGGGGGGTGAAAGGAAGATGTGTTTGGTGGTGGCATTAGGCTGGAGTTAGCGGAAATGGCGGAGGATGATGCTTTGAATGCGGAGGCTGGTGGGGTGATAAGTGAGGACAAGAGGGACCCTATCATGGTTCTGGGAGGGAGAGGAAGGTGTGAGGGCGGATGCATGGGAGATGGGCCGGACACGGTTGAGGGCCCTGTCAACCACCGTGGATGGACAACCTCGGTTAAGGAAGAAGGAAGACATGTCAGAGGAACTGTTTTTGAGATTCTAATCTACATATAGACTATAAAAGTCAGATGGGCAAAGGTAGCCCAGGTGAGGAGCTCGTAGAATGTTTTCAGGATAGTTTCTTAGAACAGCATGTTGTGGAGCCAACCAGAGAGCAGGCTATACTGGTCCTGGTATTACGTAACGAGATGGGATTAATTAATGATCTCACAGTGAATACACCCCTCGATAGCAGCGACCAAATTATGAATGAATTTTACACTCAGTTTGAGGGAGAGAGGATTGGGTCCGAGACTATGTTTTTAAACTTAAATAAGGGCCGTTATGAGGGCATGAAAGCAGAACTGGCTAAAGTGAATTGGCAAATTAGGTTACGGGATTGGTCAATTGAGATGCAGTGGCAAACATTTAAGGGGATATTTCAGAATACACAGAATAGATACATTTCAACGAGTAAGAAAAAGTCCAAGGGATGGACACACCATCCATGGTTAACTAGAAAGGTTAAAGATGGTGTCAAACTTAAAGAAAAAGCATATAATTGTGCAAAGATAGGTGGAAGGTTAGAAGATTGGACAGAATATAAGAAACAGCAAAGGATGCCTAAAAGATTAATGGGGAGGGAAAAATTAGAGTATAAGAGAAAGCTAGTCAAAAATATAAAAACAGATAGTAAGAGTTTCTAAAAATATTTAAATAAGAAACGAGTTAACAAAGTGAGCACTGGTACTACAGAAAGTGAGTCTGGAAAATTGATCATGGAAAACAAGGAGAGATGGCAGATGAATTGAACATGTATTTTGCATCAGTCTTCACTATAGAGGATACAAGTAACATCCTAGAAGCAACTATAAATCAAGGAGCGGTGAGGACTTCTTATCTAAGAAAGGATATACTTGCCATCGAGGGAGTGCAGTGAAGGTTCACCAGACTGATTCCTGGGACGGCAGGATTGTCGTATGAGGAGAGATTGGGCCAACTAAGCCTGTATTCACTGGAGTTTAGAAGAATGAGATGGGGATCTCATTGAAACATATAAAATTCTGACAGGGATGGACAGATGGATGCAGGTGTCCCAGGCTCAGGATACGGGGTAGGCCATTTAGGACTGAGATGAGGAGAAACTTCTTCACTCAGTGGGTTGTGAACCTATGGAATTCTTTACTATAGAAGGCTGTGGAGGCCAAGTCATTGATTATACTTAAGGAGGAAATAGATAGATTTCTGAATTCTAAAACCATCAATGGGTATGGGGAGAGCGCAGGAGTATGGCGTTGAGATAGAGGACCAGCCATGGTCATACAGAATGGCGGAGCAGGCTCCAAGGGCCGAATGACCTACTCCTGCTCCTATTTTCCATGTTTCTATCGAAGGGAGGTAGGAACTCAGGAAAATTACAATCACCAGAGAACTGGTACTGAGTAAATTGTTGGAACTGTGGGCTGACAAGTGCCCGGGACCTGATCGACATCATCCTAGGATCTTAAAAGAAATGGCTAGTCAGATAGTTGATGCATTGTTTTTAAGTTTCCAAAACTCCCTAGATTCGGGGAAGGTCCCATTAGATTGGACGTTAGCAAATGTAATCCCATTATTCGAAAAGAAAAGGAGACAGAAATTAGGAAACTACAGGCCAGTTAGCTTAACATCTGTCATAGGGAAAATGTTAGAAGCTATTATTAAAGAAGCTATAGCAGGGCACTTGGATAAGTTCAAGGTAATCAGGCACAGTCAACATGGTTTTGTGAAAGGGAAATCATGTTTAACCAACTTATTGGAATTCTTTGAGGAAGTACCATGTGCTGTGGATAAAGGGGAACCGGTGGATGTACTGCACTTAGATTTCCAGAAGGCATTTGATAAAGTGCCACATCAAAGGTTATTGCGGAAAATAAAAGCTCATGGTATAGGGAGTAACATATTGGCATGGATAGAAGATTGGCTAGCTAACAGGAAGCAGAGTTTCAGGTAGGCAAGATGTAATGAGGGGCATGCCACAGGGATCAGACTTCAACTGTTTACGGTTTATATAAATGACTTGGATGAAGGGATGGATGGGATGGTTGCCAAATTTGCTGATGACACAAAGATAAGTAGGAAAGTAAGTTGTGACGGGGACAAAAGGAGGCTACAAAAAGATATAGATAGGTTAAGTGAGTGGAGTATAATGTGGGAAAATGTGAAATTGTCCATTTTTGGCAGGAAGAATAAAAGAGAAGCATATTATCTAAATGGTGAGAGATTGCAGAGCTCTGAGATTCAGTGGGAATTTTTTTTTATATAAATTCGGGATGTGGGCTTCACTGGCTGGGCCAGCATTTATTGCCCATCCCTAATTGCCCTCCAGAAGGTGGGGGTGAGCTGCCTTCTTGAAACTCTGCAGTCCATGTGTGTAGGTACACCCTCAGTGCTGCTAGGGAGGGAGTTCCAGGATTTTGACCCAGCAACATTGAAGGAACGGTGATATATTCCCACGTCAGGACAGTGAGTGACTTGGAGGGGAACTTCCAGGTGGTGGTGTTCCCATCTATCTGCTTCCCTTGTTCTTCTAGATGATAGTGGTCGTGGGTTTGGAAGGTGCTGTTTAAGGAGCCTTCGCAAATTCCTGCAGTGCAGGGATCTAGGTGTCTTAGTGCATGAATCGCAAAAGGCTAGTATGCAGGTACAGCAAGTAACTATGAAAGCTAATAGAATGTTATCATTTATTGCGAGGAAAATTGAAACCAAAAGTAGGGAGGTTATGCTTCAGTTATACGAGAGACCACATCTGGAGTATTGTGTACAGTACTGGTCACCTTATTTAAGGAAGGATGTAAATGCGTTGGAAGCAGTTCAGAGGAGGTTTACCAGACTAATACCTGGAATGGGCAGGTTGTCTTGTGAAGAAAGGTGGGACAGACTAGGTTTGTATCCGTTTGAGTTTAGAAGACTAAGAGCTGACTTGATTGAAACATAAGATCCTGAGTGGTCTTGACGGGGTGGATGTGGGATGTTTCCTCTTGTGGGAAAATCTAGAACGAGGGGTCACTATTTAAAAATAAGGGCTTGCCCTTTAAAACGGAGGGGAGGTCAAATTTTTTCTCTGAGGGTCTTGAGTCTTTGGAACTCTCTCCCTGAAAAGGCAGTGGAAGCAGAGTATTTGAATATTGTTAAGGCAGAGGTGGATAGATTCTTGGTAAGCAAGGGGGTGACAGGTTATCGGGAGTAGGCAGGAAGCAGATTTGAGGTTACTATCAGATCAGCCATGATCGTATTAAATGGTGGAGCAGGCTTGAGGGGCCAAATGGCCTACTCCTGCTCCTTGTTCGTATGTTCAGAACCTACTCTCCTTACTTATCTTTGTGTTATCAGCAAATTTAGCACCCGTGCATTTGATTCCTTCATCCAAGTCTTTGATATAGATTGTAAATAATTGAGGCTCCAGCACTGATCCCTGCAGCATTTCACTACTTACAGCTTTACAACCAAAAATGACCCATTTATTCCTACTCTGCTTCCTGTTCGGTAACCAATGCTCTATCCATTCTAATATGTTACCCCCTACACCATTTGGTATAGTAACCTTTGATGTGGCACCTTATCAAATGCCTTTTGCAAATTCAAGTACACCACATCAACCGGTTCCCCTTTATCTACATTGCTTGTTACTCTAATAAATGAGTCAAAAATGATTTCTCTTTCACAAAACAATGCAATGAGGCAGAATCAGTCGCAATCTCCTTAATAATAAATTTTAGCATTTTCCCTATGACACATAACAGGCTAACTGGCCTATAGTTTCATGCTTTCTGTCTCCCCAATTTCTTGAATAGGCAGTTACATTTGCTAATTTCTAATCTGATGGGACCTTTCCAGAATCTAGGGAATTTTGATTATCCTAGCCTTGTGACCAGAGACAACAAAACTCATGACAACAGATAGTGCCATTTGAATTAATGAATCAATGAATTGATAAAGCTTCCTTTGAACTCATACTTGTACACCTTCTGGTTATGGAGAACATGCATCTTTTCACCTTTGACCTCAGTGTAACACATTGTCAGATCTCCTCTCGTGGATAGAAATGAAAATACATTTTCACATTTCCCTTCCACAATATATTTGAATTATTCTTCTTGGCTCACCCATAAAGCTCCCAGGTATCAACAGTAGGAAATATCCGTATAAATCCACCTTTTCTCTCATTCTCTTCCAACGTACGCCGTACAACTTTCATCTGCAAGTACAACGAAGCATCAGAAGTGACAAAAGCTTGAGATAAATCATCAACCCTCACATTCCTTTCATTCACTTACAAAGGTCTTTGATAGGAGTTTGCAAGTTAGCCTGAGCCACGTTTTGAAGGGATTGACAAAGCCGACTCGGGTAAGTTATTCACAGTGGAAAAGGTTTCAAATCCCAGGGATCATGAGGTAAAAAATTAGAGTGTAAGATTGAGGGATTTTTGTTCTGCAATGGTATTAAAGGTTACTGAAGCAAGGCAGGTAACTGAAGTTAAGATATAGATCAACCACGACTGTGGTCTCACTGAATAGCAGGACAGGCTCGAAGGGCAGAATGGCCTCATCTTGTCTCTTTTGTCCCATGTTCCTAGAAGTAAGCAGAAAGGAATCAAATTGTGGAGTAAATTACCAGGGAAAAGCAGTAAAGCAGATATTGTAAATCGGAGGAGGAGACAATTCAACGTGACTCTGGAGAAATGGGACTGAGGGATACAGTGGGAAGATGGAGTTGAGAGAAAGAGCGAGTGGGTACAGTTGAGAGGTATGGTGAGAGAGTGGGGTAGAGGGCATGGTGAGAAGGGCTTAAGAAATATGGTTTACTCTAGAGCTTTGAAATATAGTAAGAGAAGGTGGGATCTTGTGAATCCTTCAACCTCACCAACTCATCTTCACACATCTGTCAATTCCTTTACTCAATTGAGACACACATTGTCTCAACACCAATTAACTGAGTTGCAAATTACATATTTATTACTGTTCCTATTGTAAGTGTAACATCCAATTAGCACACAGCAAGATTCCCCAAATAGCAATGAAATAAATGACCAATTAATCTGTTATTAGAGATGGTGGATGTCAGAATATTGGCCAGGATACCTGGAGAATTGAATGCAAAATACTATGGATACTAGAAATTTGAAATAAAAACAAAGTGCTCAAAATACTCAGCAGGCCTGGCAACATCTGTGGAGAGAGAAACAAGAATTAAGATTCCAAGTTGAATAAGGCCCTTCTTCAGAGCTGCAACTCCGAAGGAATCGTATTCGACTAGAAACATTAACTGTTTCTTTCTCCATACCTGCTACCAGAACTGCTCAATATTTGCACAACTTCCTGTTTTTAAATATGAAGAAATAACCTGCTTTTCTCTGAACAGTGCCATGGGATCTTTATGCCCACCTGAACATTGAGATGGGGGATTGGTTGAATTCCTCCCCGAAAAGACAGCACCTCCGACAGTGCAGCATTCCCCAGTACTGCACTGGAGCAGCAGCTTGGTTTATGTCCTGAACTGGGCACAAACCCACAACCTTCTGTTTCAGAGGCCAGAGTGCAACCACTTATCTGAGCAGAAACGGTTAAAATTCGCTTCTCTCCATGTACTTGCTGTTTGGTCGCTACTCAGCTTAAATCCATAGAGACTGCATCCAGTTCCTAGTCTTTACTCCAACCTCTCACCTCCTCCACAGACAGTCGCAGTGTGCTTGATCCCTGTGCTCCTTGCAGTCTCTCTTTGACTGACGACATCTTGCCTTTTACCTCATTTGTGTCATTTGCAGACATTGGCTGCTGCTGGCGCTGTAAGGTTTTCAAAGATATGAAATGTTTAACCCAATGTAATGGAGGTTCAAAGGTTACAAAATAGTTATAAATAGTGGGGCAGCACTAACAGGACTCGACTTACATAAAGTTGTCTTGGTGGCACTGAGAAAATACATCACAAAATTGAAATGTTTGGTGCAAAATCCAACTTGGCTGCTTATGAAAGCTAATATCAGGGCCCGACTGATCCATAAAAACTCCTTTCAAGTGAAACAGTGATTTGCTTGTACTTCTCCAAATTTAGTGCACTTTATTCGCTTCTCACATTGTGGTCTCCTCTACATTGGAGGGACCAAGCTTAGGCTGGATGACCGCTTTGTGGAACACCTCCGTTCAGTCCACAAGCATGACCCCAGACCTTCCCCTTGCTTGTCATTTTAATTCTCCAAATTGCTCCAACTCTGACTTGTCTGTCCTTGGTGGGCTGCAGTGTACCAAGGAAGATATCTACAAGCTTGAGGAACAGCATCCTATCTTTTGACTCAGCATTCTACAGCCTTCTGGACCCAACAATGAATTCGACAATTTTAGATCTTAAACTCGCCTCTATCATGTTCTATATGTTTTTTTTTCTAGCTCGGCCTTGTCCTTATTCTTTATCCCTTCATGCTGAACTCAGGTGACTACTATTCACGCTTCATACAGAAACATCTATTGTTTCTTTACTATACTCATTGCCACTCTCTTGGGTTTTTGTGCCATGAAACCTTTGGTTATTTAATCACTCCTGCCCTCCACCCTATCACAGAGCTTCCCTTGTGTTCTTTCTGCTGTTACTACCGAGATGGGAGGAGTGCACAGTTTCTCTAGCCCCACCACTCCACAGGTGGCACCATAAGCGTAAATGTTTCATTCACTCACCAAAATGGCCAATTGTTTTACTTTCCATATTGTTAAAACCAGAATAATTTTTCCCACCACACCCCCACTAGGGCCATCTGTCACCTGTTCATGTTGTTCTTTCCAGAGTGCTTACTCTTGTCCTGTTTTTATCATATGCTGCTTTCTACCTTAATGCCTTCAGCCAGCAAAAAAGAGAAAAAAATAAGGGTCTTTGCAGAGGTTGGCGTTTAAGGGAAAAGAAACCTTCTGGCCAATGGGGAAACTTTATGAAAAACGTTAATGTTTGAAGGCTTTTGACATTGACGATCTGGTATTCCTGTGTGCGAAGACGGATCACTAGTCACAGTAGTTGCTTGGAAGTTCTTTCCAAAGGAGCTTCAGCGTAGAGGAGAACAGAGCGGAATCAATGTCCTTGAGGTCTCTCTCTCATCTCAGCTTCTCAAGTTTCCAAATACAGACGAGTTATACTGAGATGAGGACACTGGATACTGGTAACTATACTGAATTCCAGACAAGGCAGGAGAGCGCAAGTTGGGCAACCTTCTCCTTTTCGGTTTATTCCCAAACTGAGTCCAAAAAACAAGTTCAGAACAGAAACTCATCTCCATCAGGTGGCTTCCAGAGAATCAGCAGGGCCTCACAGCCTCTGAAACCAGTAGCTTTTTTCTGCAGCAATTAAATTCTAAATAAACAAATAGTTCTCATCTCCTCACTGTCTTGCTGGTTATTTAGCTGAAGTCATGTGACTTCTTGAAAAAGGCAGTTTGCTCACTGAACAAAGTGAACTTATAACCTTTTAAAAAAAAAACCCAGGTCAGTTCCCAAGAAAGTATCCAAATAATTCAATGTCCTTCCAATTTTAAAAAACGTGCAGTTCTTGGACATATGTATTCATAACACTGCTCCTTCCTCCTTCCACTGGGTCAACACCTATTACATTTATATCTTTCCTCAGTTCTGATGAAAGTTCATCAAGCTGAAACGTTAACTCTGTTTCACCCCACAGATGCCGCCAGACTTGCTGAGTATTTCCAGTATTTTCTGTTTTTATTTCAGATTTCCAGTATCTGCAGTATTTTGCTTTTGTCTGATTGTCCATGATGACCATCTGATTAGTTAATGAAACATTTCTGTTTTATTGTTTCATGGGATGTCAGCGTCGTTGGCAAGGTCAGGACTTGTTGCCCATCCCTAATTGCCCTTGAGAAGGCGGTGGTGAGCTGCCTTCTTAAACCGCTACAGTCCATGTTGGTGTAGGTACTGTGCTTTTAGGGAGGGAGTTCCAGGGTTTTGACCCAGCGACAGTGAAGGAACGGCGATATATTTCCAAGTCAGGATGGTGTGTGGCTTGGAGGGGAACTTCCAGGTGATGGTGTTCCCATGCATCTGCTGCCCTCATCCTTCTAAGTGGTAGAAGTTGCTGGTTTGGATGGTGCTGTTGAGGAAGCTGGGCAAGTTGCTGCAGCCTCAGCCCGCAATCAAACAGCCCCTCCTCTGCACCGTACCAAAGTTCCCACAAGAAGAGCAGCCTGAGCTATTGTCAAGTCATCTACTTCAGGAGAAGAAGATGACTGGACCAGAGAGGAAAAAGAAAATCACAGAGATCAGGACACTTCTATTTTTAACAAAAATGGAGATTGGCCAGCAGTCTAGGTGCCTTTGTCAGCTTTTGCCGTACATCATTGTCTTGTGCATAAGGGAGCTTTGGTTAAGTTAGGGACAAGAGAAGAATGTGGCTTGCTTTTTGCCAAAAAAGTGAAAGGCTCCCATCTGCAAATGAAACCACACCTGTTGTTGCTCTTTGTTCTCTGATTTAATCGGAGTCCTGCTCGCAAAGGGGAACGGGTGAATAGCAGGCTAACAAATCGGCTGCATGCCAGGGATATTCAATCCTGCCACAGACAAAAATTATGAATTTCTGCTGACTGAGCTCTCAGACTCTGTATTTCATCACCATTAATTGGGCCGACTTCACACATTTTCTAAGCAGCAGTAACTTGTGATCTCAAGTGATTATCGGTGTCGTTTTGCTAAGTATTCAAACCTTGAAACATGTTTCAATTTCACAGATCAGCATGAAACGGCGACAGCCTGGTTCTTTGAAGTGGAATCGGGTTTAGTGGACAGCGTTTAAAGCATTGAGTAATAACCTGATCCAATCTATGATGAGGCGCAGTCAGTGCAGAACGGTCGGTGAGTATAGTGCCTGCTGGAAAATGAAATCTTTGTCGTCGCTTGTTTCAGTTCACCGCTCCCTTATAAGGGGTCATTTTTATTTTAATTCTTGGGGTGTCAGCATAGCTGGCAAGGTCAGCATTTATTGATAATTGCTAGACAGTGATGGTGGGTCTTCTTTGGAGTAGTAGTCTGATACAACCGAATTGTACGCTAGGCCACTTCAGAGGGCAGTCAGGGGCAAGCACATTGGTGTGGGACTGAAATCACATATCGATAAGACTGGGTAAGGATAACAAATTTCCTTTGCTAAAATGCACAACAGCCTGCATTTATATAACACTTTTTACTTAGTAAAATGCCCTAAGATACTTCACAAGAGCGTTATCAAACACCAAGCCATAAAAGGGGATGTTAGGGAAAATAACTAAAACTTGGTAAAAGAGATAGCTTTTAAGGAGTGTATTAAAGGACACAGGGCACAACACCATCTGATGTTTATATCGTGCCTTTAATGTAGCAAAACATTCCAAGGTGCTTCACAGGAGCAATATATAAAACAAAAGCAATATACTGCAGATGCTGGAGACCTGAAATAAAAACAGAAATTGCTGGAAATACTCAGCAGATAAGGTAGCATCTATGAAGAGAAACAGAGTTAACATTTCAGGCCAATGACCTTTCCACAGAACGTTTCATCATGCAATGTAAGACAAAACATGACAGTGAGCCACATAATGAGATACTATGTCAAATAACCAAAAGCTGGTGAATAAACAAATAGGAAAATAGAGCAAATGAACATGTGGATAGGGAGATGGTGCAGGTGGGATGGCTCTCGATTTCTGAGACACTGGGGCAGATGGGACATGTACAAGGTGGACGGGTTACACCTACAAGTGCTTGATGGGGGATGGGAGCAAGAAAGGAAATTCAGAGATGAGCGAAACAAAGCTGGTAATGCTAAGAAGAAAAGTAGTAAGCGAAATCGGAAAGCAGCGGAAACAAAGGTAGCATCAAATAGAGTCAAAATACAGAAAAAATCCCAAAAAAGCAAAATTAAAGGCACTCTATCTGAATACACGCAGCATTCACAACAAGATGAATTGACGACACAAATAGAAGTAAACAGGTATGGTTTAATTGGCATTACAAAGACATGGCTGTAGGGTGATCAAGGGTGGGAACTGAATGTTCAAGGGTATTCAACATTTAGGAAGGATAGGCAAAAAGGAAAAGGAGGAGGGGTGGCTCTGTTAACAAAGGATAAGATCAGTACATTAGTGAGAGAGGATCTTAGATCAGAAGATCAAGATGTAGAATTTGTTTGGGTGGAGCTAGGAAACAGCAAGGGGCAGCAAACATTAGTGGGAGTTATCTATAGGCTGTCAAATAGTCATGATAAAGTCTAGATGACATGATAAAGTCACAGTACAAATCAGTAAATTAAAGACGCAAGTAACAGGGCTAATATAGAGCTCACGGGGGACTTCAATCTACATACAGGCTGGATAAACCAAATTAGCACTAATGCTGTGAAGGACAAATTCCTACAAGATGGTTTTTTAGAACAGTTTGTTGAGGAGCCAGTTAGGGAACAGGCTATCCTAGATCTAGTATTGTACAATGATGTTATTAAATCAGCCCTTTCTCATTGTAAAGGAGCCAAGAGGGAAGAGTAACCACGGTATGCCAGAATTTTACATTAGGTTTGAAAGTGATGTAGTTCAATCCAAAACTAGGGTCTTAACTTTGTAGTTTCCTTTGTCTAGATTTATGAGGGGCAAAATGGCTGTGGTAGATTGGGAGACGACATTAAAAGGTATGACCATAGACATTCTGCAATGGCTGGCATTTAAAGGATTAATACATGGTTTACAACAAATATACATTCAAATAGTCACTTGGTAGTATAGAGCTTGAGTATTGCTGAAAAAAGACATTTTGTCAAAGGTCTTTGTCTTGCACTCATCAGGATAGTCGCAAGAATACCAATGTCAGAGGAAGCAACAACTTTATTCTGTATGAGAAGAGAGCGCTGAATGGTTGGCAAGGGGACTCTGATTGGTAGAGGTGTTAGGACCATAGAAAAGCTACAGTGCAGAAAGAGGCCATTCAGCCCTTCGCGTCTGCGCCGGCCAAAAAGAGAAAAAAGAAACTAGCCGCTCATTTTAATCCCACTTTCCAGCACCTGATCTGTAGCCTTGCAATTTACAGCACTTCAGATGCATATCTAGGTACCTTTTAAATGAGTTGAACGTTTCAGCCTCAACTACCAACTTAGGCAGCGAATTCCAGACGCCCACCACCCTCTGGATGGAAAAGTTTTTCCTCATGTCTCCTCTAATTCTTCTACCAATCATCTTAAATCTGTGCCCTCTGGTAATTGACCCCTCAGCTAGGGGGAAACAGGTCTTTCCTGTCTACCCTATCTAGGCCCCTCAATTTTGTGCACCTCTATTAGGTCACCCCTCAGCCTCCTCTGTTTTAAGGAAAACAATCCTAGCCTATCCAATCTCTCCTCATAGCTACAATTTCAAGGCCTTGGCAACATTCTTGTAAATCTCCTCTGCACTCTCTCCAGAGTAATTATGTCCTTCCTATAATGTGGTGACCAGAACTGTGCACAAAATTCCAGCTGTGGCCTAACTAGTGTTTTATTGTTCCATCATTATATCCCTGCTTTTGTATTCAATACCTTGCCCAATAAAGGAAAGCATTCCATATGCCTTCTTCACCACCTGTCCTGCCACCTTCAAGAACCTGTGGACATGCACTCCAAGGTCTCTCACATCCTCAACCTCTCTCAAAAACTTCCCTTTTATTGAGTATCCCCTTGCTTTGTTTTGCCTCCCCAAATGCATTACCTCACACTCTTCCGGATCGAATTCATTTGCCACTTCTCCGCCCATTCAGCCAAACCATTGATGTCATTCTGGAGTCGATTGCTATCCTCTGCATTTCAACTATGTGGTCAATTTTTGTGTCATCTGCAAATTTCCCAATCATGCCTCCCATATTTAAGTCTAAATCATTAATATATACAACAAACAGCAAGGGCATCTACACTGAGCCCTGTGGATCACCACTGGAAACTGTTTTCCATTCGCAAAAACATCCATCGATCATTGCCCTTTGTTTCCTGTCACTGAGCCAATTTTGGATCCAACCTGCCACCTTCCCCTGTTGCCATGGAGAATGCAACACAGTCCACTTGCCAACCAACCATCGGCAATGATGAAGCAATTAAAATCAAGGATGCTCAAGAAGTCTGAATTGGAGGAGCGCAGATATCTCAAAGGGTTGTAAGGTTGAAGGAGGATAGGGGAGGGCTAGGCTGATGAAAATGAAAATTTTAAATCAAGGCATTGCCAAACCAGGAACAAATATCAGTCAGAGAGCATGGAGGGATGGGTGAACAGGACTTGGTGTGATTTAGGATTCAGGCAGCAGAATTTCAAATCAGTACAAGCTTACAGATGGTGGAAGGTATGGGGCCACCCTGGATAGCATTGCAATTGTTGAGTCTGAAGCTAACAAAGGCATAGATGAGGGGCATTAGTGAACCAGCTGACTTTTTATGACTATCTGACAGCCTCATGGTCACTTATAGATGCATTTATGGGGAGACATGTGAGGGAGAAGGAAATAGAGTTATCCTGGTACAGTTAGATGAGGAATGATGAGAGGAGGCTCGAGGACAGCATTAACGCTGGATGCACTGGTTGAGCTGAATGTGCTGTATCTGTGCCATATGTTTGATGTAGTCCTACATACTTTTACTGATACCTGTCAGTTTCCCACAAACAGCAATAAGATGAATTTGCCTGCTATTTCTTGAATAGTACCATAGAATCTGTTAAGTCTACCTCGGTTTAATATCTCATCTGAGAGACAGCACCACCGAAAGTGTCGCACTACTTCAGTGCTACTCAAATCATAGACTGGCAATTCAGCCCACAATCTAATGTGCAATTCAGCCAAGGTTTATACTTAAATTAGTCACCGGCCCTTTTGCTCCAAGACGCTGAATAGCATATGCTTTGACAGACAATATTTTACCAGAGCTCTGTGGGACTTTGGCCGAGCGCCAAGATCGAAAACGGTTTTCCCTGGTCTGCCTTGCCGGGCTATTGGATTCTGGCAGACAAATCCTATTAATGCAAAATAAATCAGAGATTACTTTAAATAAATAAAATGAATAAATTATCTACATTGCCTCCCAGTCTAATAATGCCTCCATTTTAAAATGCTCACTTTTGTTTTCAAATCTCTCCTTAGTTTTGCCCTTCCTTATCTCTATAACCTCCTCTAGCCCTACAACCCTCCGATGCATTCCTCTACTTCTAGCCTCTTGCACATCCTATTTGTTTTCCAGAAATATACTTTATTCATAAAATTTGTAAAAGTACATTCCAAACATTTCAAATTGAATATTACCAAAAAGTGAAATAGAATCCATCTTTTCTCCATGCAGCACATTTCACTCTGAGGTGCCTCAATATTATTTCAATACTTTTGATACTTATGATATACATTCAATGTCAGGTACACAGCCTGAGGGGTTTTACCCGCTTTCCAGCCCCTCGATGTACTATGGCTGAAAGGCCTTAGCCAGCGACCTTTCCCCATTGCGCCTCTGCAACTGCTGGCCCCAATTTTAGTGCATCCCCCAGCACATAGTCCTGGACTGTGAAACACGCCAGTCTGCAACAGTCAGTCGTGGACAACTCTTTGCATCGGAAGACCAACAGATTTTGTGCAGACCAAACAGTCTTTCACTGAATTGATGGCCCTCCAGCCACAGTTGATATTTATCTTGGTGTGTCCCCCTGGGAACAGCCCATAGAGCACATAGCCCTGCATCACACAGGTGCTTGGGATAAATCTCGACAAAAACCACTGCACCTCTCTTCAGACTTTCTTTGCAAAAGCACATTCCAGGAAGAGGTGGACAATGATCTCTTCCCCACAACAGCACTTGCACATCCCCAATTAACTGGTGGCGGTGCCCTCAGCTGTCTCAGCCTCTTATCTCTGTAGTTCACTCCCAAGACCTCTCCATCCCCCTCTCCTCCCCTCTCTCTCCTCTTTTAAGATGCTGCTTAAAAACTTTTGGTTGTCTGTCCTGATCTCTCTCATCTTTGTGAGGCTTATTGACAAACTTTGTTTGATAATGCTCATGCCTTGGGACATTTTACTATGTTAAAGGTGCTATATAAATACAAGTTGTTTTTGAGAGGGAGCTGTAATTTGCATAAAACAGACCACAATGGGGAGGCCTCTATGCTCCTGCTCCTTCTGGCTCTCAACCTCTCTTTCGCTCTCTCCTTCCACTGCTTCAAAAGCACTTAGACATCATGTTCTCCAGCTGGACATTGGAAGTCAGAAGTCCATTGTGTTTGGCTCCCACCAAAATCTTGATGACCTTTCCCCAAATTCCAACCCAGTGTCCAGCTGCTCAATCAAATCAAGTGAAAAAGTGTTTACCTTGGTGTCCTTTTAAAACCACATATCTTATCCATCACCAAGACCACTTACATCCACCTACACAACATTGCTCACCAATATGCTTACTTCATTCCCACAATCATCAACTTTTACCCCCAAAAAATACTTACATTCATACAGCACCTTTCACAACCACAGGACATCCCAAAGCATTTTATGACCAATTAAGTACTTTTGAGTGTAGTCACTGATCTAATGTAGGCAACACAACAGCCAATTTGCACACAGCAAGGTCACAAAAACAGCAATATGAATGTGACTAAATAATTTGTTTTGGCGAGGATAAATATTGACCATAACAGTGGGGATGATTCCTGCTTTACTTCAAAATAGTGCTATCCAATCATTTACATCCGCCTAGGATGGCAGACAGGGCAAAGGTTTAACTGAAAGACGGTCCCCCTCAGTACTGCATCAGAATGTCAGCCTCGAATTTAGCGCTCAAGCCTCTGGAGTGGAACTTGAATCCACGACTTTCTGATTCAGAACTGAGTATGCCACCCACTAAACCATGGCTGACACAATTACTTTTGTTATTTCCAGTCTTGATTTTCCCTTGATCCACTTCGCTAGTCCCGAAACTCCACTCGACAAACTTTTAACTTGACCTAATTCCCTTGTCCTTTCTCGTTCTCCTAGCATCCTGTGCCTGCTGATCTCTAATTGCTCCTACTGCACCACGTACAAAATCAACATGTTCCACCATTCAGTTAGATCTTGGCTAATCTGTACCTCAACTCCATTTATCCGCCTTTGTTACATTATACTTAATACTCTTGCCCAATAAAAAAAAATCAAACTCAGTTTTGAATATTTTAATTTGCAGTATCCACAGCATTTCAGCGGAGAGGATTCCAGAGTTCCACAACCCTTTTTGTGAAGGAGTACTTCCTAACTTCCCTCGCAAACAGCCTAGCTCTAATTTTAAGATTATTTCCTCTTTGTCATTTCTCCTAACTCTTCTCCTTCTGCTGGACCTCCATTTCTCCTCTGTCAGGTACCTCAAGGCATTGAGCCATAATTTAAGCACTATCGTTATGTACTCCTTTGACGGTTTCCTTTCTCACCCCTTATGTATCTCATTTCTAAACGCATGTAGTTAATGAGACAATGGAATACAAGTGCCACAGCTGTCAGTAACTTCTAATGGTTACACCAGGGGATGATTGTTTATGTGTAAACGGTCACTCTTACACATTTCAGCAACATATTGAGATCTTTCCTTGGTAGATAAACACTCAGCTTGATTTACTTACTCCATTCATACTAATAAACTGCAACATAGATTGTGCTTAATCCCAGACGGTGAGTTGCTTTGCAATTTTGTCTGATACATTCTTTCATCCCTACAAGGTGCTCTGATCAGTGGCATCCCTGCACTGCTAATGCTTCACCGGAGTGCCCCACAGCCCACAAAACATTCCTTGGAACAGCACAGTCGGTAACTGTGCTGATAGGATTATTTTTCCTCTACAGTTCACATTGACCCAGAATAAATGCGTCATATGCCCCACTACACTTAGAGAAAAGCTGGTAGATTTAACAGCCAAACTTCATAAAGCAACGTGAGGGCATCCTAACATCAGCACAGAAACAGGTTAGTTATTCAAGTGCTTCAAAATCCAGTTACAAACTGCACCTCTCCATGTGAAAACTGCTCAAATGCTATTTCTACTTGAGGTACACTAGAGAAATCCAAAGTATCCACCATGGCTCAGTGGGTAGCATTCTCACCTCCAAGTCACAACTTATGGATTCAAGATCCACTGCAGAGATGTGAGCAGAAAATCCTGGCCGACCTCTAGTGCAGTGGACTACTGCAATGTCGGGCGAAACATTAAATCAAGGCTGATCTGCCCTCTAAGGTGGATGCAAAAGATGCCACGTCACAATTTCGAAGAGGAGGAGAGTTCTCCCTCATGTCCTGGTTAATAGTAATTCCTCAAACAACATCACAAAAACAATTTATATGGTCATAATCACAGTGCTGTTTGTGGGATCTTGCTGTGTGTAAATTGGCTGCCAAGTTTCCTACATTGCAATAGTGACTACACTTTAAAAAGTACTTCAATGGCTGTAAAACACTTTGGGACATCCTGAGAATGTGAAAGGTGCTATAAAAATACAACTCTTTCAGACATTTTTCTTTGCTAATTTACATATATAATATATATATCATATATATGTATAAATATAGTATATATACACACATTAATAACCAGATAGTAAGCAAAGGTTTGCTATATTGTATAAATTTCAAATATATTTTTTGTTGTAGTTCGCTGTCAGGTATCAAAGCCATTTTCAAAGGTGAAAAATGTAACTGACTGCTCCCAGAAACAGGCACTCACCCACTAACGTGAACATGTCTGACAGCAAGCTCGCTTTGATCTTCAGATCCAAGGGTGCATCACTAGTGAGAAGTAAAAGAAAATTCAGTCAGGAGCTGGTCCAGACTTGCACAGATTCCTTGCCATACAGCTATCAGTACAGTGAAACCCAGTTACAATGAATAGTAGAAACACAGTTTACAGCACAGGAGAAGCTCCTTTGGCCCATGTCAGTGGCAGTGCTAGTTCTTCAAGTGGAACTAATGAATCCCACTCCAGCCTTTTGCATTGGATTGGGATCCTAGGAAAAGGAGGAAGCCATTCAGTCCATCAAGCCTGTTCCTCCATTCAATTAGATTGCGGCTGATCTGCACCTAAACTCAATTTACCTGCCTTTACTAATTCATCTATTAATATCCTTACCCAACAAAATGCACCTTGGGACATTTCATTATGTTGAAGGCACTAGATAAATATGTTGTTATTGGAGGGAAGTATACAGTGGTGTCTCCCAGGAGTTAATGTTAAGATCACTTCTCTTTTTGATATATATTAATGACCTTGATTTGGGAATATAAGGCATAATTTCAAGTTTGCAGAAGACCAGAAACTCAGAAATGTGGTAAACAATAAGCAGGATAACACCAGACTTCAGGAGGACATGGAATAGTGATTCCTGACAGATGAAATTTAATACAGAGAAGTGTGAAGTGATACATTTCAGTAGAAAGAATGAAGAGAGGTAATAAAAACTAAATGGCAAAATTTTAAAGGAGGTGTAGGAACAGGAATCTGAAGTTGTATGGACATAAATCTTTCAAGATGGCAGAACAAGTTGAGAAGGCTAATGAAAATGTATGCGGGAACCTTAGCTTTAATAATACAGGGATAGATGACAAAAGCAGGAAAATTATGCTAAAACTTTATAAAAGGATGATTAGGCCTCAGCTGGAGTACTGTGATCAATACTGGATACCACATTTTAGGAAGGATGTCAAGGCCTTGGGGAGACTACAGAGGAGGTTTACAATGGTACCAGGAATGAGGGACTTTAATTATGTTCAGCGACTGGAGAAGCTGGCATTGTTTTAGAGAAGAGGAGATGTGGTGGAAGCGTTCAAAATCGTGAACAGTTTTGATAGAATCAATAAGGAGAAACTGTTTCCAGTTGACAGAAGAGTCAATAACCAGAGGTCAAAGAGTTAAGGTGACTGGCAAAAGAATCAGAGACAATTTGAAGAAACATTTATTTTACACAGTGAGTTATGATGATCTGGAATGCGCTGCCTGAAAGGGTGGTGGAATATTCAATGGTAACTTACAAAAAGAGAATTGGAGAAACGCATTGAAGAAAAAAATTTACTGGATTATGGGGGAAATAGCAATGGGGAGTGGGACTAACTGGACAAGCTGGTAAAGCTTACCATGAGCACAAGAAATAGGAGGAGTAGACCATATGGCCCATCAAGTCTGCTCCACCATTAAATATGATCATGGCTGATCTTGGGCTTCAACTCCATTTTCCAGCCAACTCCTCATATCCCTTAATTCCCTGAGGCCAAAACTCCATCTATCCCAGTCTTAAATGTATTCAACAATGGAGCATCCACAACCCTCTGGGGTAGGGAATTCCAAAGATTCACAACCCTTTGAGTGAAGTAATTTCTCCTCATCTCAGCCCTAAATGATCGGCCCCTTATACTGAGACTGTGTCCCCACATTTTAGATTCCCCGAACAGCAGAAACAAACTCTCAGAATCCACCCTATCAAACTCCTTCAGAATTTTGTAGGTTACAATGAGGTTACCCCTCATTCTTTTAAACTCCAGAGAATATAAACCAAAAGCCAGTATAGACACAATGGGCTAAATGGCCTCTTTCTGTGCCATGCCATTTTGTGATTCTATGATTAGCTACTTGTGTTAAAGCAGTCCATGTTCTAGTCATCCAGTGTGAAAAATGATTCTTTGAATATTTGCCTCCATTCTTCCAGACTCTGCCCCCCTCACAGTGGCTGATTCACCAACCACTGGAAACAATGCTAAACTATTTAGCCTCTCAAAATATATCTGAATTTTGATAACCTGCTGGATTTCCCATTAACCATCTCTATTCCAGGGTGAACAGTCTCAACTTTTCAAGCCTTTCTTCACAACTACAATCTTTCACCCCCGGAATCATCTTCCCTGTGCCTTATCTGTACCTCTGATGGACTTCTTCTGATCACCTTTTGCACATGAAATTTCAGCAGGTATAACAATATAACTAATCTTTTCTTACAATGAAGCTAAAGGTAGAGTTAAGACAAAGGTGCTTGGGTGGACAAACGTAAATCATAGCAAGATAAGAAGGGGTCTTGCCCAAGTAAATACAAGGAAACGTTGCCAAATAAAGTCAGAGATCAGCACTGAGGTGGAAAGCAAGCAAATTAAGTACATTCCAAGAAGGAAAAATGAGAATACGTTGAAGGCTGGAGTTTCATGACGAATCCACGATGAAAGGCAAATGGAGTGCAGATGACTAACTGAGTGAAGACTTGGAGTTTGGTGAGAGGGGTAATTCGGGGAAGGAGGTGTTTGTTTCCTTTTTCTTTCCTTCTCATCCCATAGGAATTAGTTCTTGCTCTACTACAGGGAAAGGAGCTAGCTGTTTGGTGAGTAACTGGTAAGTGGGTAAGTTCTATTCTATCCCTAAGATTTAAAATAGTATACTATTTGGTGGTAAAGTTAATGAAATAAAGAAGAAAGCAACATAAATAAGTGATTACTATAATCAAGTAATTATTTAAAACACATGAAGGATGGCAGGGCAGATGATGTGTCAAGGCTGTAGCATGTGGGAGCTCCTGGGTAACATTGTGATCCAGGGAAAACACGTCTGTAGTAAGTGTTTGCAGCTTGAGGAACTTTGGCTCAGAGTCATTGAACTGGAGGCTGAGCTGCAGAGTCTGCGACACATCAGGGAGGGGGAAAGCTACTTGGATGCTTTATACCAGGAGACAGTCACATCACCTAGGACAGGGTCTTCTGATTTGGTCAGTGGCCAGGGGCAGTAGGATGTGACTGTGAGTGAGGCAGGTAAGGGGACCCAGACAGCAGGAGTGTGAGACTCTGCAATTGTCCAGCAGGTCTGAAGTTCTCTCAGCTTGTTTGGATGTGAGTGGGGGCTGCAGGGTGGATGAGCCAATTGACCATGGCACTGTGGTACAGGAAGCCATCCAAGTAGGGGGAGCAAAAAGGAATGTAGTGGTAGTAGGGGACAGTTTAGTAAGGGGGATTGACACTGTTCTCTGTAGCAAAGATCGAGAGTACAGACAGCTTTGTTGCCTGCCCGGTGCCAGGGTTCAGGATATCTGCTCAGGGCTGGAGAGGAGCTTGCAGTGGGAGGGGGTGGATCTAGTGGTCATGGTCCATGTAGGTACTAACAACAAAGACAGGATTAGGGAGGAGGCTCTGCATAGTCAGTAATGACGAGCTGCATGCCAAATTAAGAAGCAGAACCTCAAAAGCCATAATCTCTGGACTATTACCTGAGCCACATGCAAATTGGCATAGGACAAATCAGATTAGAGAAATGAATGCAAGGCTCAAAGACTTTTGTGGGAGAAGTGGGTTCCGGTTTGTGGGGCACTGGCACCAGTTCTGGGGAAAGTGGGGGCTGTACCGTTGGGATGGTCTACACCTGAGCCGTGCTGGGACTGGTGTCCTTGCGAGCTACCTAACTAGGGAAGTAGAGAGGGTTTTAAACTGAATAGTGGGGGCAAGATTTCAAATTTGGGAAGATATGATAAACCAAAGACTAGAGACAAGGCAAGGGAAACGAGTATTAATATGGGAAATGATAAACAGACTGTGACAGGAAGGGACAGACAGTACAAATCTAAGAGTAAATCAGCAGATAAGGCCAGATGCTCAAAAATAATAAGGACAAAGCTAAAGGTGCTGTATCTAAACGCACATAGCATTTGAAACAAAACAAGTGAACTAATAGCGTAAATAGAAATAAATAAGTACGATTTCATAGCTATTACAGAGACATGGCTACAGGATGACATAGATTGGGGCCTGAATATTGAAGGGTACATGACGTTCAGGGAGGACAGGAAGTTAGGAAAAGATGGAGGGGTGGCCCTGTTAATTAATGATGGTATTAGGTCACCTCTCTCCAATGTGCTAAGTTCAGGAAACTGTTAAGGTCCAATTGCCGTTTGGCAATAAAGACTGAGCCCCAAGACTGGCTTCTTCAAACAGAGTTTTACTTTTAGCGCATAAAAATCTGTCAACAAACTTGTCTCACCTGTTATCCATTTCATACAACCAAACAGTTACTTAGGTTGTTAACTTCTTCTTATCGTGTCCACGGACAGTCTATACATGGCCCAGCCAGAACTGGACACATTTTTGCGCCTTGTTGTTGACTAATAATCAGCAATTATACTCTCCTTTAACTGTTTCCTTCCCCAACAGATTCCCCTTTTCTTAAAAAATGATCCTTAAGTTGATATAATCACGAAAGAAACAAACACCAATTTATATTTTTTCATTCAATAAATTCATTTTATTCACCTCCTTAAAAAAAGAACACTTGTATAGATATGTCCACACAAGAGGATTATTCTTTTTTTCTTCTTAAACAATGAGAACAGAAACACCTGGGGCATTTATGGCAGGAGGAAAGAATTAGGGAATTACAACAGAAGAATGAACCCCAGAAACGCCCAGGGTGTGGTCAATTGGTGTTCTAATTGCGATTCAAAACGCCATTATGCAATGAACTATCCTAAATGATTTAATAAGGTGTTCAAAATTAAAAATGAGACAGAAGACTCAAGAAGAAGGTGGAGGTATTGACCAAAGAGAGGGAATTGTATTAGTTGGAAGAAGTTTCAGCCCAGTGATGAATGTCTTGGTACAGAGTCCTTCAACTGTGCGGTGCTAGATAGCAGGTGCACATCTACAGTCTGTCGAATAGACTGGTTAAAATGCTACCTGGACTCCTTAAATGACAAGGACTGGAATAAGGTTAAAGAATTTGAGAGCTCCACCAGTTTTAGATAAGGAGATGATGATACCCTAAAATCTTTAAAAAGGGTAGTGATTCCCTGTAAGATAGCTGGAGTCAATCATTCCTTCAGCACAGTAGTGTCTAGCGCAATACCATTACTGTTTAGCAGACCATCGATGAAGAAAGTGCAAATGAATCTGAGCATGGAAAATGACAATGCTATTATTTAGAAAACCTGTGGATTTACAATTTACACAATCTGGACACTACTGTATTCCTTTAATGAAACCTAACTTTTCTGCTAAGTAGATTAAAGGAGTGTTATTGGCATCAGGGGATAGGTATTTAGAAGACAGACAGCAAATTGTGTTAAAACGGCATTGGCAGTTTGCCAACCCTTCTTTGCAAAGATTAAAAATTTTGCTAAGGGATGCAGAAATAAGTGATGGAGAGTACACTAAACTTATAGAGGAGATAAGCAATAGATGTAAGAAATACAGAGGAACACCATCACGGCCGATAGCATGTCTACCCTGCGCAAGGGATTGGTGAGAGATTGCAGAAGTAGTATATCTGGACTTCTAGAAGGCCATAAGACCATAAGACATAGGAGCAGAAATTAGGCCATTCGGCCCATCGAGTCTGCTCCGCTATTCAATCATGGCTGATAAGTTTCTCAACCCCATTCTCCTGCCTTCTCCCCGTAACCTTTGATCCTCTTACCAATCAAGAACCTAACTATCTCGGTCTTAAATACACTCAATGACCTGGCCTCCACAGCCTTCTGTGGCAATGAATTCCATAGATTCACCACTCTCTGGCTAAAGAAGTTTCTCCTCATCTCTGTTCTAAAAGGTCTTCCCTTTACTCTGAGGCTGTGCCCTCAGGTCCTAGTCTCTCCTACTAATGGAAACATCTTCCCCACGTCCACTCTATCCAGGCCTTTTAGTATTCTGTAAGTTTCAATCAGGTCCCCCCCTCATCCTTCTAAACTCCATCGAGTATAGACCCAGAGTCCTCAAACGTTCCTCATATGTTAAGCCTTTCATTCCTGGGATCATTCTCGTGAACCTCCTCTGGACCCTCTCCAGGGCCAGAACATCCTTCCTGAGATACGGGGCCCAAAATTGCTCACAAAATACTAAATGTGGTCTGACCAGAGCCTTATAAAGCCTGAGCAGCAAATCCCTGCTTTTATATTCTAGTCCCCTCGAAATAAATGCCAACATTGCATTTGCCTTCCTAACTACAGACTCAACCTGCAAGTTAACCTTAAGAGAATCCTGGACTAGGACTCCCAAGTGCCTTTGCACTCCAGATTTCTGAATTCTCTCCCCATTTAGAAAATAGTCTATGCCTCTATTCTTCCTACCAAAGTGCATGACCTCACACTTCCCCACGTTGCATTCCATCTGCCACTTCTTTGTCCATTCTCCTAACCTGTCCAAATCCTTCTGCAGCCTCCCCACCTCATCAATACTACCTGTCCCTCCATCTATCTTTGTATCATCTGCAAACTTAGCCAGGATGCCCTCAGTTCCTTCATCTAGATCATTTATGTATAAAGTGAAAAGTTGTGGTCCCAACGCTGACCCCTGCTGAACTCCACTAGTCACCGGCCGCCATCCTGAGAAGGACCCCCTTATCCCCACTCTCTGCCTCCTGCCAGACAGCCAATCTTCTATGCATGCTAGTACCTTGCCTCCACACCATGGGCTCTTATCTTACTGAGCAGCCTCCTGTGCGGCACCTTGCCAAAGGCCTTCTGGAAGTCCAAGTAGATAACATCCATTGGCTCTCCTTTGTCTAACCTACTCGTTACCTCCTCAAAGAATTCTAACAGATTTGTCAGGCATGACCTCCCCTTGATGAAACCATGCTGTCTTTGCCCTATTTTACAATGCACTTCCAAGTATTCTGAAACCTCATCCTTAATAATGGACTCTAAAATCTTACCAACGACCGAGGTCAGGCTAATTGGCCTGTAATTTCCCGTCTTTTGCCTCACTCCCTTCTTAAACAGGGAGGTTACTTTAGCGATTTTCCAGTCCTCTGGGGCCCTCCCTGACTCCAGTGATTCCTGAAAGATCACCACTAACGCCTCCACTATCTCTTCAGCTATCTCCTTCAGAACTCTGGGGTGTAATCCATCTGGTCCAGGTGATTTATCCACCTTCAGACTTTTCAGTTTTCCTAGCACCTTCTCCTTGGTAATGGCCACCATACTCACCTCTGCCCCCCAATTCTCTTGAACTTTGGGGATGTCACTTGTGTCTTCCACAGTGAAGACTGACACAAAGTTCCTATTCAGTTCCTCCGCCATTTCTTTGTTCCCCACTACTACTTCTCCAGCATCATTTTCCAGCGGCCCAATGTCCACTTTTGCCTTTCTCTTACCCTTTATATATCTAAAAAAAAACTCTTGCAATCTTCTTTTATATTACTGGCTAGTTTACCCTCATATTTAATCTTCTCCTTCCTTATTTCTTTTTTAGTTGTCCTCTGTTGGTCTTTGTAGGCTTCCCAATCTCCTGGTTTCCCACTGCTCTTCGCCGCATTGTATGCTTTCTCTTTAGCTTTTATGCTGTCCCTGACTTCCCTTGTCAGCCATGGTTGCCTCGTCCTCCCTTTAGTATGCTTCTTCTTCCTAGGGATGAATTTTTGCTGTGTCTCCCAAATTACTCCCAGAAACTCCTGCCATTGCTGTTCCACTGTCTTTCCTGCTAGGCTCATTTCCCAGTCAATTCTGACCAGCTCCTCCCTCATGCCTCTGTGGTTGCCTTTATTCAACTGTAATACCGTTACATCTGATTCCAGCTTTTTCCTCTCAAATTGCAGGGTAAATTCTACCATATTATGGTCACTTCCTCCTAAGGGTTCCTTCACCTTAAGCTCCCTTATCAAATCTGCCTCATTACACATCACTAAATCTAGAATTGCCTGTTCCCTAGTGGGCTCCACCACAAGCTGCTCCAAAAAGCCATCTCGTAGACATTCCACAAATTCCTTTTCTTGGGATCCACTACCAACCTGATTTTCCCAGACTACCTGCATATTGAAATCCCCCATGATCACTGTAACCTTGCCTTTCTTACACGCCTTTTCTATCTCCTGGTGTATCTTGTGCCCCACATCTTGACTACTGTTCGGAGGCCTGTACATAACTCCCATTATGGCTTTTTTACCTTTGCGGTTCCTCAACTCTACCCACACAGATTCTACATCATCTGACCCTACGTCATTTCTTGCTATCGATTTAATTTCATTTCTTACTAACAAAGCAACCCCACCCCCCCTGCCGACCTGCCTATCTTTTCGATAGGATGTATATCCTTGGATATTTAGCTCCCAGTCCTGATCCCCTTGCAGCCATGTCTCTGTGATGCCCACCACATCATACCTGCCAATTTCAATCTGCGCCACAAGCTCATTTACCTTATTTCGTATACTGCGTGCATTCAGATACAACACCTTCAGTCCTGTATTTCCCATCCCCTTTCTCATTGTCGTCCCTTTATCTAATGTGCTTGAGGTTAGATTCCTAGCCCTTTCCAAACACTCTGTCCTATTTTGTGTTCTGGAGACTTTAATAGCCTCTCCTGGGCTCTCCTTTCTTTTCAGTTTTTTCATAATTTTCCATGAAGTTTTTTCCAGAGCTCTGAGAATCAGAGGGATCTGGGTGTCTTACTGCATGAATCACAAAAGGTTAGTATGCAGGTACAGCAGGTAATTAGGAAAGCTCATAGAATGTAATCATTTATTGTGAGGGGAATTGATTACAAAAGTAGGGAGGTTATGCTTCAGTTGTACAGGGCATCGGTGAGACCACATCAGGAGTATTATGTACAGTACTGGTTTCCTTATTCAAAGAAAGATGTAAATGCATGAGAAACGGTTCAGAGAAGGTTTACTAGGCTATTACCAGGAATGGGTGGATTGCCTTATGAGGAAAGGTTGGACAGGTTAGGCTTGTATCCGCTGGAATTTAGAAGAGTAACAGGTGATTTAAGTGAAACAAACAAGATCCTGAGGGGTCTTGACAAGGCGGATGTGGAGAGGATGTTTCCTCTTGTGGGAGGATCTAGAACTAGGGGGTCACTGTTTAAAAATAAGGGGTCGCCCATTTAAGACAGATGAGGGGAACTTTTTTCTCTCAGAGGGTTGTGAGTATTTGGAATTCTTCCTCAAAAGGCGGTGGAAGCAGAGTCTTTGAATATTTTTAAGGCAGAGCTAGATAGATTCTTGATTAACAAGGGGGTGAAAGGTTATCGGGGGTAGGCAGGAATGTGGGGCTGAGGTTATGTTCAGATCAGCAATAATCTTATTGAATGGCGGAGCAGGCTTGAGGGGCCGAGTGGTCTACTTCTGCTCCTAATTTGTATGTTCTTAGCAATCGAAAGATTAGTTCAAATTTGAAACTAAAAACTGCACTTAGCAGATAGCAAAAATGAAAACCAAGGCAATAAAGAAAATACAGAAAACTACAAATGTACAAAAGGCTTATGAAGGTGGGAAGAAAAGCAAAAAAATTTGAAGGGCTCTGTAAGGCTTCCTGTAGGCACATTAGTAGCAATAGCTAGGTAGAGATCCTGCTGCCAATAATTGGAGGAGGCAAGCCTGGAGTGCAGAGTGAGGGGACAGTAGAGATACTAAATCATGACTTTGCCTCAGATTTCACAGAGAAGGCCGATATTGATTGGAAGTTAGGACTGTAGGTGGTGTGTATAGCCCAGGGCTGTGGAGGTTATTATTCAAAGAAAAAAGGGCCTGTAGTTACTCAGGCTTGAAACAGGTGTATGATAGGGACCTAACTCCTTATTAGGATCCAGAGGGAAGCTGGAGAAGGACTATTGGGGCAGGAGGTTTAGGGAAAATGTGAGGAAAAACTTTTTTACCCAGAGGTTGGTGACGGTTTGGAATGTGCTGCCTGGATTTTCAATAGCATTTTATTATGCAGCATACAAGGGGTTTTTAGCAAAAGATAATAAAATATGGAATAAAGGGGAATGTGGCAAATGGTATGAAATAGTTGAAAGACAGGAACAAAAGGGTCGGAGTAAAGAGAAGGCTCTTAGGCTGGAGAGTTGGTGTGAGTGATGTTCTATAGAGAACTGTGCTAAAACTGCTTAAATAAACAATTTGGACTTAGGAGTTGAATGAATTATTGAAATCACAAAAAGTTAGCATGCAGGTACAGCAAGGGGAAGGCAAGTGGAATGTTGACCTTTATTGCAAGGGAGGTGGAATATAAAAGTAGGGAAGTCTTGCTACAGCTGTACAGGGCCTTAGTGAGGCTGAATCTGGAGTACATTTTTGGTCTCCTGATTTAAGGGGGGGATATAACTGTTTTTTTATTAATCATTCAAGGGATGTGGGCTTCGCTGGCTGGGCCAGCATTTATTGCCCATCCCCAATTGCCCTTGAGTAGTTGGTGGTGAGCTGCCTTCTTGAACTGCTGCAGTCCATGTGGTGTAGGTATACCCACAGTGCTGTTAGGAAGAGAGTTCCAGAGTTTTGACCCAGCAACAGTGAAGGAATGGCCAATATATTTCCAAGTCAGGATGGTAAGTGACTTGGGGGGAACTTCCAGGTGGTGATGTTCCCATCTATCTGCTGCCTTTGTCTTTCTAGATGGTAGCGGTTGTGGGTTTGGAAGGTGCTGTCGAAGGAGCCTTGGTGAATTCCTGCAGTGCATCTTGTAGCTGGTACACACTGCTGCTACTGTGCGTCAGTGATGGAGGGAGTGAATGTTTGTGGATGTGGTACCAATAAAGCGGGCTGCTTTGTCCTGGATGGTGTCAAGCTTCTTGAGTGTTGTGGGAGCTGCACTCATCCAGGCAAGTGGGGAGTATTCCATCACACTCCTGACTTGTGCCTTGTAGATGGTGGACAGGCCTTGGGAAGTCGGGAGGTGAGTTACTCATCGCACGATTCCTAGCCTCTGACCTACTCTTGTAGCCACAGTATTTATATGGCTAGTCCAGTTCAGTTTCTGGTCAATGGTAACCCCCAGGAAGTTGATAGTTGGGGATTCAGTGATGGTAATGCTATTGATGGTTGAATTCTCTCTTGCTGGAGATAGTCATTGCTTGGCACTTGTGTGGCGTGAATGTTACTTGCTACTCGTCAGTCCAAGCCTGGATACTGTCCAGGTCTTGCTGCATTCAGACATGGACTGCTTCAGTATCTGAGGAGTCGCGAATGGTGCTGAACATTGTGCAATCATCAGCGAACATCCTCACCTCTGACCTTATGATGGAAGGAACGTCATTGATGAAGCAGCTGAAGATGGTTGGGCTGAGGACATTACCCTGAGGAACTCCTGCAGTGATGTCCTGGAGCTGAGATGACTGACCTCCAACAACCACAACCATCTTCCTTGGTGCTAGGTATGACTCCAACCAGTGGAGAGTTTTTCCCTTGATTCCAAATGACTCCAGTTTTGCCAGGGCTCTTTGATGCCACATTCTGTCAAATGCAGTAAGGGCAGTCACACTCACCTCACCTCAGGAGTTCAGCTGTTTTGTCCATGTTTGAACCACGGCTGTAATAAAGTTAGGCACTGAGTGGCCCTGGCAGAACCCAAACTGGACGTCAGTGTGTCGGTTATTGCTAAGCAAGTGCCGCTTGATAGCGCCGTTGATGACCCCTTCCATCACTTTACTGATGATGGAGAGGAGACTGATGGGGCGGTAACTGGCTGGGTTGGATTTGTCCTGCTTTAGAAGTGTCTCAGAGAAGGTTCGGTAGGCTGATTCCTGGGAAGCCCACATCCCATGAATGAATTTAAAACAAAAGGGGCTTTCTAATGAGGAAAGGTTGGGCAGGTTAGGCCAATACCCATAGGAATTTAGAAGAATGAGAGGTGATCTCAGTGAAACATAAGATTGAGGGGACTTGACAGAGCAGATACTGAGAGGACATAGGGGGCACAGTTCACAAATAAGGTCTCTCCCATTTAAGACGGAGATGAGGAGGATTTCTTTTTCCTCTAGAGTGTCATCAGACTGTGGAATTCTCTTCCCCAGAGAGAAGTGGAGGCAGGGTCATTGAAAACATTCAAGGCTAAGAAAGATAGATTTTTGCTCCACTAGGGAATCAGGGTTATGGCAGGGGACGGGCAGGAAAGCGGAGTTTTGGCCACAATCAGATCAGCCATGATCTTAGTGAATGGTGGAGCAGGCTCGAGGGGCAGAATGGCCTACTCCTGCTCCTATTTCTTATGATCTTATGATGTTGAACAAACTGGGATGGCATGGCAAATTGTGATGAGTATTTTGAAAGATTACAGAAGGTTATGGATAAGCTGGCAGGAGGCAGATGCAGCATAATAGAAAAGAAATGAAGATTTTAGGTCACTGAATCATACCTTCTTTTGCTCAATGTCAGCTTTCCTTGCACCTCTGTGAAGCTCCTTGGCATGTTTCTCTATTTTACAAGTGCTATGTTAATGAAAATGTTTTTATGTCTTATTCAGCAGCCATGTTTCCTTTTGGGTCACCCCGACTTTCTTTGTAATACTCCCAACATCCTCATTTTTAACTCGCGTCCCCTGGAATGTGAACTCTTCCCAAAGGCGAATAAAGATTAAATTTGCAACTGCTTTATAACTTCAAATTTCTATTAATCACTTTCACTCACCCCTTTATATGCCTGCCTACTTTAACAAGTTCTTTCTTTGTTAATTTTCAAATTTAGCAGCCTAGTTTCCATAACCTGTCCTCATAGCTTCAAGTTCTGGAATTGCCCTCACTGTTCAACTCTATGCCCTCAGGCATAGTAATGCTTTAAAATCTTGTTCTGGGAAGTGAGTGTCACTGAAACAAGGGTGACAGTACTTCTTGTGTATTCTTTAATCACTGAACCTTTCTGTAATTGTTAACAATGAATAAGCCGCTCGCCAGGAAACTTGGACAATAAGTAAAGGCCTATGGAAGAAAATAGAAGGCCTTTGAAATATGGATGCTAAGACATATGCTAAGAATTTCATATACAGGCCATAAGACAAATGAAGAGGCGCTTGAAATTACAAAAGCAAAAAGAACTCTAAAGAGTGACATTCAGATATGAAAATGTCAGCATTTCAGCCATTTGATCAAAGCTGAAAATCTTCAGAGATCTCTCCAAGAGGGCCAAGTGGAGGGCAACAGAAAGAGGGGTCAACCTAGGCATAGTAATATGACTGACATCACAGAATATTTACAGACGAGCTACAGTGGATGTGTGAGGATGGCACAAGACAGACGAGTGTGACATACCATGACAGCAGATCTCCTGGCAGGAGTGACTGCAAAGCAGCAACAGTGTCGGGATGCATTTGGGGGGCGGGGGGGGATGGAGCACATTACGAGTCAACCACAGTGTGGGGCTGGAGTGACCAAGCAAAGGTTGCAGCTTCCCAAAGGTATGTTCACTAACCAGTTGGATTTTTAAAACAGTTTTACAGCAGAACTCCTGGTAATCTACCCACAAATTACCAGATCTATTGAAGTCAATTTTACAGCTTGTCACTGTGGGGTTTGAACTCAAGAATTTTGGGTTGCTTTCTGTTCCCAAAAGCATTCACATTTTTGGTTTGTGTCAAGGAATTTCCCTTCACATTAAGTGGGCCTGAAATCAACAAACCAGATATAAAAGAAATGAAACTTACAAAACTGCATAAAAAGTTTCCACACAAACAAATGAAATAAAGAAGGTGCAGGCCAGGAGTGGTTCATGAATGAACATGAGCCAACTCGTGTGTCAAAGATTTGAAAACAAGGAAGTATGAAAAGCCTAGCTTGGGTTAATCATTGTAATATTTGACATAACGGCTGGGAATTTCTTGAGTTGTTCCTGCTCTGCCGCTATGACCATACAAATAGGGTTTGCACCGCATTTACACTGACATTACGGCAGGGGAACGGGGGCAGCCCCAAGGAAATCTCTGGCCAATGTCAATCACTGGAGACTATTATTATGGACTAATGTGCACAGTGGTCAGTGATCAGGAACATAAGTAGGAAATTTTGAGTTGGAAACCATGGGCCAATCTAGTCTACCTACCAATCCACCCCATAACCCTCACCACATTAACTTCCTTATCACATTTCTGAAACTAACTTCCCTAATGTGAAATTCATCCAGTTATTTTAAATCCTCCAATGGTTTCTATTACCCAGTTACTGAATCTCTACCTTTTAGCCTATTTCAATCCCTTCCCCCACCCCACCCCCACTAGGGCTATCTGTACCTTGCTCGTCCTGCTTTCTACCCTTAATGTCACCATTAGCACATTTCTTAGCTAATATCACCACCGTCAACACCTCTTTGTCCTTTTGTCTGTGACATCTTTTGGCAATCTCCACCTATCACTGGCCCTCTATCCAGCTCTACCTGTCCCACCCCCCCCGCTTAAACCAGCTGATATTTCACCTCTTTTCTATTTTTCCTTAGTTCTGATGAAGAGTCATACGGACTCGAAACATTAACTGTCTTCCTCGCTGCAGATGCTGTCAGACCTGCTGAGTTTTTCCAGGTATTTTTGTTTTTGTTACCGAAAAAAGAGTTTGCTGGTTTTCTTTCGATACCTTTCCTTTTGAAACTCGATCAGAGAGTTCTCGAATCAGAATCACAGAATTGTTACAGTGTCAAAGAAGGCCCATCACCGGCCCTTTGAGCATTTTAACTTAGTGCAAATCTGCCTTTTCCCCATTACCCTGCACATTGTTTCCATTTAAATAAGTATTCAATGCCCTCTTGAATGTCTCCATTGAACCTGCATTACCTTGTCCTTTTCCAACCATTCTGTAACCTCCTCTAATCCAGAAGATTTATCAGACACAACTTGCTGGCCCTCTCTAAATCAAATCTTTACCGACAGATAATATTTACAACAATCTCGCATCAGTTTCAAACTCCTTCCCCACAATCTAGGCATAGCTCACAGGTCTGTAATGTCAGGGTTCCAATGGTTCAGGTGGATGTAAAAGATCCCACAGCATTATTTGAAGAGTAATGGAAACTCTCCTGGTATCTAGGCCAATATTCCTCCCTCTACCAATTCAACCAATCAAATTAGCTAATCAGCCATCTCATTTGGGCTTATATATGTAAAAAGCTTTGGAATATTTTGGAGGTGCAATAAGACACTGTGGGCTGAATTCTTCTGTCGGCGAGCAGGAGGCAGGGCCCGCTCGCCGATGCGAAAATGACATGGGATGATGTTGGGGGAAACCCCGACATCACCCTGCCCCATTTAAATCTTCAGGAAGGCGGGGGCACAGCGCAATCAGCTGACTGCCCGCTGACCTGTCAATGGCCAATTGAGGCCATTGACAGGATAATTAAAACAATTAAAGGACCTGCCCGTCCAACCTTAAGGCTGGCGGGTCGGCCAGGAGCCCTGGCGGGGAATAGGAAAAACATGAAACATCATCCACCGGCGGGATGAGGTTCATGCAGGGATCTAAAAAGTTTATTAAAGTTTTTGTGAAATTTATTAACATGTCCCATTTCTTGTGGCATTGTCACATGATGGGGACATGTTAATGATCTTTTTATTTTTCTATTTTTAGAGTTTGAAAACCTTTCAGAGATCTCCCTGAGGCAGCACTTAGCCTCAGGGAGATGTGCGCTCCTTCATGCGCACATGTGAAAGAGCACACTCTCACATTTGGGGAATCCCCCTCCCACCCGCACAGGCAATGCATAGCACTTCCCAGCAGACGTCACGCTGGGCGGGCCTTAATTGGCCCGCCCACTTAAAATGGCGGCGGGGATCGGCTTCCCACCCGCCGGAGATTGGGTCAGGCCCTCCTGCCCAACAGGCAAAAAATTCAGCCCTGTGTGAGTTATTTTTATTCTCTACTAATATTTCAAGCTTAAACATAAGGAACGTTAAATGTATGAACCACACTGTGTGAATTTAGGAATAAATATCGATTACTCAATGCTACCTGCATTTTCCAAGCCAGGTCTTCACCACAGCCAGTACTTAGACAATCATGGAAAACCAAGTGTAAAGCAGCAAAGGTCAAATTGATTCCCTAATATTATAAACAGAAAGTCCATATTGCAGTGAACAGGCACCATTCAGTACTAACCCTTCCAGCACATTAGCATCAACTTGTCTTATATATCAACATCAATCCTCTTAATATCATTTGCACCAACTCATCCAATACCATGAGTGTCAATTAGCCCCACACCATCACCATGATAACAACAGAAAGCATTTAAAACGGTATTCAACACAGTGCAGGAGAAATATATTCATGAAAAGGAAAGAAAACTAAACACTAGTGGAACTTCAGGGATGAATAAAGACATAAGGGAACAACTGAGGGTTAGAAAAGGGGCAAACATTAAGTACACAGAGAGCAGAGAGTGCAGGATAAGAGAGAATATAAAGAGATTAAGAGAGAAGTCAAAAAATAAGAAGGCAAAGAGGGATTATGAAATTAAATTATCAATGAACATAAAACAAAATAGCAAAATATTTTACAGGCACATCAAGAAAAAAAGGAAGGCTATGATGGGAATAGGACCATTAAAGCATAGCGAGGGTAATGCCTCAGGTAACAATGGAGAGGTGACAGAAATATTAAATATTTATTTTCCTTCGATATTTCCCAGGGAGATAGAACAAGTAGACATGACATTGAATGATGTGATGAGCAATGAGATAAGTGCAAATAAAATAAAAAGGGAGATGTATTGAATAAACTAAACAAACTCCAAGATGATAAAGGCCCTAGTCTGGATGGATTGCATCCACGTTATTTTAAAAGAATCTAAGGAAGAAATAGCAGAGGGGCATTATTCGTATTTAACATTTGTTAGAAAAAGATGTAGCTCCAGACAACTGGCAGATAGCTAATGTAATTCCTTTATTTAAAAAGTGAGACAGAACATGTCCAGGGAATTATACACTAAGATAAAAGCAAAATACTGCGGATGCTGGAAATCTGAAACAAAAATAAAAATAGCTGGAAAAAGTCAGCAGGTCTGACTGCATTTGCGGAGAGGAATACAGTTAAGGTTTCGAGTCCGTATGACTCTTCATCAGAACTTAGGAAATATAGAAATGAGGTGAAATATAAGCTGGCTGAGGGGGGTGGGACAGGTAAAGCTGGTTAGAGGGCCAGTGATAGGTGGAGGCAAAGAAGAGATTGCTAAAGATGTTACAGACAAAAGGACAAAGGGGTGTTGACAGTGGTGATATTAGTTAAGGAATCTGCTAATTACTGCATTCACTGCTCCCAATGTGGTTTCCTCTACATTGGAGAAACCAAAAGCAGACTGGGTGACCGCTTTGCAGAACACCTTCCGTCTGTCCGCAAGCATGACCCAGACCTCCCTGTCGCTTGCCATTTCAACACGCCACCCTGCTCCCATGCCCGTCCTTGGCCTGCTGCAATGTTCCAGTGAAGCTCAACGCAAACTGGAAGAACAGCACCTCATCTTCCGACTAGGCACATTACAGCCTGCCGGACTTAACATTGAGTTCAACAACTTCAGATCATGAACTCTCTCCTCTATCCCTACCCCCTTTCCAATCCCCCTTTTTCCAATAATTTATATATTTTTAAAATATAATGTTCTTTTCCCACCTATTTCTATTATTTTTAAATGTATTTCCATCCATTGTTTCATCTCCACCTTTTAGCCTATTGCGATCCCTTCCCCCCACCCCACCCCCACAAGGGCTATCTGTACCTTGCTTGTCCTGCTTTCTACCCTTAATGTCACCATTAGCACATTTCTTAGCTAATATCACCACCGTCAACACCCCTTTGTCCTTTTGTCTATGACATCTTTGCCAATCTCTTCTTTGCCTCCACCTATCACTGGCCCTCTATCCAGCTCTACCTGGCCCACCCCCCTCAACCAGCTTATATTTCACCTCATTTCTATATTTCCTCAGTTCTGATGAAGAGTTATATGGAGTCGAAACGTTAACTGTATTCCTCTCCGCAGATGCTGTCAGACCTGCTGAGTTTTTCCAGCTTTTTTTATTTTTGTTCCAGGGAATTATAGACCAGTCAGCTTAACATCAGTGGTAGGAAAAATAATGGAATCTTTACTAAAGGAGAGTAGAACATTTAGAAACAAATAAATATAATGAAGAGTTAGCTTGAGTTTCAAAAAGGAAAATCTTGCTTGACCAGCTTTATTGAATTATTTGAGGAGATAAGAGAGCGAGTAGATAATGGTAATGCAGTAGATGTAATCTATCTGATTTTCAAAAGGCCTCCGATAAGGTGCCCCATAACAGACTAATGAATCAGATCAGAGAATGTGGAGTCAGGGAACAAGTGGCAGAACGGATTGCTAGCTGGTTTCAAGACAGAAAGCAGAGTGTGGGAGTAAAGGGTAGTTATTCAGAAGGTGGGAAGTGGTATTTCACAAGGATCAGTGCTGGGATCACTGCTGTCCACAATTTACATTAACGGTTTGGACTTTGGAATTAAAAACACAATTTATAATTTGTGGATGAAACCAAATTGGAGGGGGTAGGCAATATGGAGAAGGACTGCAACAAATTATGAGGGCATTGCAGAATGGGCAGCTAATTAGCTCTGGAGGATAAGGTGAAAGCACTGACTTCTGAGGCAGATCGCCTACAACAGTTACACCTACAGAATGCAGCCCAGATTCAGGTGAAACAAGAAGAACTCATTCAAAACTCGGAGCGAATCCGCACCTTGGCAGCACAGAGGCATACACGCCTTGATGACTCGTACAGGTGAAAGCAGAAGTGAAAGAGTTAAGAACCTGCATGAAGACTCGTTGCAAGGGAGTGAAACGAGAGAGTCTGCATCTAGCGTACAATTTATTAAGTATGGTGCAGTTTACAAACCTTTTATTGTAGCAATGATAAATAGACCATCTGTCTTAAATTCTGCATTTTATAAATCAAAGCCCATTTTGCCTCTGCAGCTGCAGATGTGGCATTTTGACTTTTTTAACTAGAAAATTTTGACTGCAGATGCCACTTATGTTGCTAATAGAAAGCTACAGCACAGAGGGATTTGGGAATCCTCGTGCATGAATCCCAAAAAGCTAGCATACAAGTTCAGCAGGTAATAGGGAAGGCAAATGGAATGTTGGCCTTTGGCTGGGATTTTCCTGCACCGTCGCAGACAGAACCTGCCACGGGCAAGGTGGCGCCTCAGCCAGAAGTCCATTGACTTGCAGCGGGACCGGAAAATCCTGCCCTTTATTTCAAAGGGAATGGAGTATAAAAATAGGGAAATCTTGCTAAAACTATTCAAGGCACTAGTTAGACCACACCTAGAATACTGTGAACAGTTTTGGTCCCCTTATCTAAGGAAAGATATACTGGCATCGGAGGCATTCCAGAGAAGGTTCTCTAGGTTGATCCCGGGTAAGGAGGGATTTTCTTATGAGGAGAGGTCGAGTAGGTTGAGCCTGTACTCATCGGAGTTTAGAAGAATGAGAGGCGACCTTATTGAAATATATAAGATTCTTAGGGGGCTTGACAGGGTAGACGCTGAGAGGTTGTTTCCTCTTGTGGGAGATTCTAGGACCATAGGGCATGATCTCAGATTATGATAAGGGATTGCCTTTTTAAGACAGATGAGGACGAATTTTCTTCCCTCAAAGGGTAGTGAATCTGTCGAATTCTTTACTGCAGAGGGCTGTAGAAGCTGGGTTGTTAAGTATACTCAAGGCGATTGACAGATTTTTAGTCAGTAAGGGAATCAAGGGTTATGGGGAAAAGGTAGGAATGTGCTGTTGAGGATTATCAGATCAGCCATGATCTCATTGAATGGTGAAGCGGACTCAATGGGCCAAATGGCCTACTTCTGCTCCTACGTCTTATGTCTTATGGTCTAATTGACAAATGAAGTTCAACATAGATAGTACATTTGGATCGGAAGAACAGGAAGGTCCCTTAATGCTTGGAAGATGCAGGTCCAGTTGGGATGAGGAACAAAGGAATCTGAGTACAAATGTACCAATCATTAAAAGTTGCACCGCAGGTTAGCAAGACCATAAAAAAAGCTAACCAAATACTAGGCTTTATTTCTAGAGAGACTGAATTGAAAAGTAAGGAGGTTATGCTAAACCTTTGTTAGACCACATTTAGTACTGCATGCAGTGCTGGTCGCCAAAGGATATCGAGGCACTGTAGAGGGTGCAGGGAAGATTTGCAAGGATGATCCCAGAAATGCACGGATATACATATCAGGAAAGGATTGACAGGCTGGGTCTCTTTTCTCTTGAAAACAGAAGGCTCAGAGGTGACCTAGTGGAGGCCTTTAAAATGATGAAAGGTTTTGATAGAGTAGATGCAGAGAAAATGTTTCCTTTTTTGGGGAAGAACATGGCTAGAAGCCATCAAGATAAAATAATCACCGAGAAATCCAATAGAGAATTCAGAAGAATCTTCTTCATCCAAACTGATGAGAATGTGGAACTTGTTACCACAGGGAGTAATTGAAGTGAATAGTTTGGATGCATTTAAGGGGAAGCTATACAAGCTTATGAGGCAGAAGGGAATAGAGGGTTATGACACAAAAACAAAATACTGTGCATATTGAAAATCTGAAGTAAAAAAAATGCTAGAAATATTCAGCAGGTCAGGAAGCGTCTGTGAAGAGAGGCATAATTAACATTTCAGGTTGAGATGACTTTTCATCAGAAATGAGAGGGTTACAATGATACATTTACATGAGAAAGGATGGGAAGAGGCTCTAGTGGAGCTAAAAAGCAGCATGGACTGGTTGGGCCAAATGGCCTGTTTCTGTGCTGTACATCTTCTTTCATCCAATGTAATTCTGTCACCTGTCTAACACCACGAGTGTCAACCAGTTCCGCACCATCAGCGTAACCTGTCTATAACGCCATAGTGCCAACCTGTGCAGCATCATCACTAACCAAGTACAGTAAAACCAATTGCATCAAGGTGATGGATGCTGATGTTGAGGAATGGGGCACTTTCCAGCATCAGGATCTGGGTCTAAAAGGTTAGATATAGCCGCCTGACCAGCGTGCCACATCTTCAACCACATAAAGCGTAACTCCCACTGCATCAGTGTTATACTTATCCTTATACTTATACTTATCTGACCGACAGTTTGGTACTGTATTAAGAGTACTCTAGTTTTTCACTGTTGGCCCATGGATAGAGACAAGCCAATCCCATTTCAAGTGGGACCGTGAAAACTAGCTAACAGGAGATTTGCATCCCATCATTCTGAGCTGGATTTGAACCCAGGTCCCAGAAGAGGAAAGCCAGTGTCTGAATCACTCAGTCTTCTCAAGCACAAACTTTAATGAAACAAAAGCATGCTAATTGCTTACTTACCATGCCAGTGATGGTGAAAGATTGACTTCTAGCAGCCAGGGCTTGAGATTGGAGTCAATTAGGACATCAAACCCATACAGCTCTGTTAAAACACAAAGTACACCTTTGTCAGAGCTCTCAGCTGTGCTGATGATCCTGAATCTCAAAGATCAGAGCTCACACCTATTCACTGCCATTGTGCTGTCTCTTGCTGCTGCCCACACTCACTCTGCCTGCACAGCTGCAATAACAACACAATCCAGCACTTTTGAGTGGAAGAACTTCAATGAACTGAAACTTCCACTATTAACACTGAACAGGACCCTGCATAATCAGCTTTGAAATGTTAGGCTTTCAACCCAGTTTAACTTTAAAATGCAAACAAATTGCTCAGGTTAGTTTTTTCCCTCTAAACGGATTAACCTCTACGAATTAAACATGCCTCTAAGTGGAATCTAGCTCAACGGGGACTATTTGATCAGTGAACATAAGAACAGGAGAAGGCCATTCAGCCCCTCAAGCTTCTTTTGCCATTCGATAATGGCTGAATTGTACCTCATCTCCGTTTACCTGTCTTTGATCCATAATAAAAACTTTACGTCTTAGTCTTGAAAATTTCAATCGAGCCCAGCATTCTGAGCTTTTTCGGAGAGAGAATTTCAGATTTCAACTATGAGTCAAAACGTGCTTCCTGATTTCAACCATGAATGACCTGGCTCTAATTTAAAGATTGTGCTCCTTGTTCTGGAGTCCATGTCTAAATAAACAGTTTCTCTGTATCTGCCCCATCGAATCACTTTACCATTTTAAATATCTCAATCAGATCACCCGAGTCTTCTAGGCTCAAGGTAAAACAAGCCAAGTTTATGCAACCTCGTTACATCAAGGGCAATTAAGGATGAACAATAAATGCTGGTTTTGCCAGCAATACCAACATCCCATGAACAAATTAAAAAATTATACTTTAAGGAAAAACAATTACAGGGATATGGAGAAACAATAACTGGATTGGAACTAATTGGATTGCTCTTTGAGAAAGTTGGCATAGACAGAATGAACCAAATGGCCTCCTCCAGTGCTGTATTCTACTCTTCCAGAGTCTTAAAGGAAGTGGCAGTAGAGATAGCGGATGCATTGGCTATAATATTCCAAAACTCCCTGGATTCAGGAAAGGACTGGATTGGAAAATGCTAATATAATGCCCTTATTCAAAAAGGGGGCGGGTGGCAGCAAGTAGGAAACTATAGACCAGTTAGTTTAACGTCTGTCATTGGGAAATTATTGGAATCCATTATTAAGGAAGTAGTAATGTGGCATTTGGAAAGTCAAAATGCAATCCATCAGAGTCAGCATGGTTTAATGAAGAGTAAATCGTGTTTGACTAATTTGCTAGAGTTCTTTGAAGATGTGACAAGCAAAGTGGATAATGGGGATCCTGTAGATGTAGTATATCTGGACTTCCAGAAGGCCATAAGACCATAAGACATAGGAGCAGAAATTAGGCCATTCGGCCCATCGAGTCTGCTCCGCCATTCAATCATGGCTGATAAGTTTCTCAACCCCATTCTCTCGCCTTCTCCCCGTAACCTTTGATCCCCTTACCAGTCAAGAACCTATCTATCTCGGTCTTAAATACACTCAATGACCTGGCCTCCACAGCCTTCTGTGGCAATGAATTCCATAGATTTCACCACTCTCCGGCTAAAGAAGTTTCTCCTCATCTCTGTTCTAAAAGGTCTTCCCTTTACTCTGAGGCTGTGCCCTCAGGTCCTAGTCTCTCCTACTAATGGAAACATCTTCCCCACGTCCACTCTATCCAGGCCTTTCAATATTCTGTAAGTTTCAATCAGATTCCCCCTCATCCTTCTAAACTCCATCGAGTATAGACCCAGAGTCCTCAAACGTTCCTCATATGTTAAGTCTTTCATTCCTGGGATCATTCTCGTGAACCTCCTCTGGACCCTCTCCAGGGCCAGCACATCCTTCCTGAGATACGGGGCCCAAAATTGCTCACATTATTCTAAATGTGGTCTGACCAGAGCCTTATAAAGCCTTAGCAGCACATCCCTGCTTTTATATTCTAGTCCTCTCGAAATAAATGCCAACATTGCATTTGCCTTCCTAACTACCGACTCAACTTTGAGGCCTTTGATAAGGTGCCGCACAAAAGATTAATACACAAGATAAGATCACACGGAGTTAGGGGTAATATACTAGCCTGGATAGAGGATTGGCTAACCAATAGAAAGCAGAGAGTCGGGAGTCCAGAACCAGGGGTCACAGTCTGAGGATATGGGGTAGACCATTTAGGACTGAGATGAGGAGAAATTTCTTCACCCAGATAGTGGTGAGCCTGTGGAATTAGTTACCACAGAAAGTAGTTGAGACCAAAACATTGTATGCTTTCAAGAAGGAGTTAGATATAGCTCTTGGGGTGAAAGGGATCAAAGGGTATGGGGGGAAAGCGAGAGCAGGCTATTGAGTTGGATGATCAGCCATGATCGTAATGAATGGCGGAGCAGGCTCGAAGGGCCGAATGGCCTATTACTGCTCTATGTTTCTACGTTTCTATCATTCTGTAACATTATATAAACAAAACTTTACTAATAGAATTGGGTTCTCCTGATGGTTCAGCTAGACAAGGAAGAGTAGCTGAGCCAAAGAGACCATGGGCTGAGTGATTCAGTGAACGCCTTCAGGGGAGGATGGAAGATTTGGGTGGAAAAGGAACAATTTGAATGTCAAAGAACATCAACACTTAAACATATAGCCGACACAGTAATACAGCCACAGGGCAAAATAGGGAAGACTCAATAAAGGTCAGGGGTAGCCCCAAAACAGAATGCATAAATCACAAAGTAAGCCACTTATCCACTGTTGGTACTACTCAGTTTATGGAGTTTATGGAAGTAAGAGTAGTGCAGCATATTAGACACAGTGCACAGCACCAATGGGGGGGTTTTACACTCAGCATCTGATACGTGGTTAGTCAATCTCAGCCAAGTATCAGAAAACAGTTGTTTTCTCCCCAGGGTCACTCTCACACTGCTGCTTTCAGCTATGTCAGAATACGGTTCAGTATCATTAACAATGCTGCTAACTTCAGTTATGTTTTCAGTATTTGCCCTCTTCTCCTGTTGCTGGGTGATAGCTCCATAGGTCTACGCAGCAACCTGGTTTCTCCCCAAGTGACAGTTCTTCATCTGTAAGCCAAAGTGTCAGCAGATGATGACTCAACCTAGTCAAGTTTAATAATTGCCAGCTGAACTCAACTGCGACCTGAAACAATTTGCAGGCACACATGCTTTTCTACAAGGTGGAAAGTAGAGTGGCAGCAGCAGGAAATGGAAACCTGGCTAATTGTTCCCCATAGCATATGCCTACTCAGCAAATTGCAGCAAGCTAACCACTGTCTCCAGACTGAGATTGTTCAACTCAGACCTGAGGTTACCAGCTCATGCAATGAACACGGATTTGTTGTGACCCTTCAAGAGAGAGTTGGACTTATTCCTGGCTGGAGAGGAGATTATATCAGACAAAAGGTAAAAGAAAGAACTTGCATTTCAAAAATGCCTTTCATAACCCAAAGTGCTTGACAGCCGATCAATTATTTTAGAAGTGTAATCCTGCTGTACAGAAAGGACCCTGTAATATAAGTCAGGTCTGGACTACAACAACTTGTAGTTATATAATGCCTTTATAATAGGAAAACCGCTCAAGGCACTTCATAGGAGGGTTATCAAACAAAGTTTGACACAGAGCCACAAAAGGAGATATTAAGGCAAATGACCAAAAGCTTCATCATATCGGTAAGTTTTAAAGAGTGCCTTAAAGGAGGAAAGTGAGATTCAGAAATGGAGAGGTTCAGGGAGGGAATTCCAGAGCTTATGGCCCAGGTAGCTAAAGGCATGGTCATCAATGATGCAGCAATTAAAATAAAAAATGCAAAAGAGGCTAGAAATGGATGAGTCTGGACATTGCTAAAAAAGAGACATTTTTTGTCAAAGCTTTTCGTCTTGTACTCATCAGAGCAATTCACAAGGAAATACCAATGTCAGGGAAAACAACATATTTATGCTGTATGAAACGAGGGTGCTGATTGGTTGGCAAGTGGACGCTGGTTGGCAGAGGCACTGCCAAAGAGAAGGTACCAGTTGATGGTGAGTGACAGTTAACTGCCAAGCATTGTTTGAAATTTAAACCAGGCAGCTAGTTTCCAGTACACGCACATTTAGATATCTTGAGGCTTGTTTGGCTGCAAAAGGTAACAGAGATTGAAAGGGGGTGAAGCCACGAAGGGATTTGAAAGCAACAATAAGAATTTTAAAATAGAGACACTTCTTAACTGGGAGCCAAAGTAGGTCAGCAAATACAGTGATGGGTGAATGGGACTTGTGCGAGTTAGAACATGGCCAGCAGTTTTGGATGGGTTCAAGTTCATTGAGATTAAAATATGCGAAGCTGACCAGAAGTGCATTGGAATGTTAGGTCTCCTTCAGAGAGGAATTTTCAAAATTATTTTCTCTGAATTGGCATGGATTTTTATCTGGTGTTTCACCTCTCCCAGGAGATTACATGGCTATGGGAATGTACGGTCTGTCTGTACTATGATGCACAAGGAATCACAACTGCTAAGGGCAGGCTGGATGAACAACATTATCATTTCCTGCACAACATTTTCCTACGTTGGTCTGTTCAATGCAGCATAGCAAATACGTCAGACTTTCCTGCTCTGTGTACCTCAGCATCAGGCTGAATATTCACCTTTACCAACGAGTTCCATTCCATCTCAAGGGAGACCAAGGGAGTTGTTCCGGTGGGACGGGCTTCACTTGAACCGTGCTGGGACCAATGTCTTGGCGAATCGAATAACTAGGGCTGTAGAGAGGGCTTTAAACTAAATAGAAGGGGGGTTGTGGGGGGTGGGGGGGGGGGGGGGGGGGGGGGGGGGGGGGGGCGCGCGGTGGGGTAGGGTTCTGGAGAGAGGATACATAGGCATACAAAGGAAAAGGATATGGCAGCATTGCAGGGCAGCTATTTAGGTAATGATACCCAGGGTGTGACAGGAAGGCACATAGTGTATAAACATAAAAAAAAGCAGCAAATAGGGTCAAAGGGGGGTAAAAATGGTAAAAAGGCAAAATTAATGGCTCTTTACTTAAATGCACGTAGTACTTGGAACAAGATAAATGAATTAACGGCACAAATAGAGGTTAATGGGTGTGATCTTATAGCCATTACGGAGACGTGGTTACATGGAGATCAAAGCTGGGAACTAAATATTCAGAGCTCTGTGACTTTTGAAAAGGACAGGCAGGAAAGAAAGGATGGTGGGGTAGCTTTATTAGTATGAGATGGAATAAGTACGAGAGTAAGAAATGATCTTGAATCAGAAGATGTTATTTCTGAACCTCCACCCATATGGATTCTACAAGGGGAAGACGACACTGGTGGGAGTAGTCTATAGGCCACCCCCAACAGTAGCTAAACTGTAGGGCAGAGAATAAATCTGGAGATAATGAGGTCATGTCAAAAAGGCATTACATTAATAGCAAAGGTGGTGGAGTTGCATTGCTGGTTAAAGAGGAAATTAACACAATAGTGAGGAAAGATATTAGCTCCAACAATGTGGAATCTGTATGGGTAGAGTTGAGAAACACTAAGGGGCAAAAAAACGTTAGTGGGGGTTGTATATAGACCCCCAAACTGTAGTGGTGATGTTGGGAATGGCATGAAACAGGAAATTAGAGATGCATGCAATAAAGGAACATCTGTAATTATGGGTGACTTTAATCTGCATATAGATTGGGCAGATCAAATTAGTAACAATACCGTAGAGGAGGAATTCCTGGAGTGTATACGGGATGGTTTTCTGGACCAATACGTTGAGGGACCAACTAGAGAACATGCCCATTCTAGACTGGGTATTGTGTAATGAGAAAGGAATAATTGGCAATCTAGTTGTGCGAGGCCCCTTGGGGATGAGCGACCATAACATGATAAAATTCTTCATCAAGATGAAGAGTGATGTAGTTGATTCTGAGACTTGGGTCCTGAATCTTAATAAAGGAAACTACAATGGTATGAGGCGTGAGTTGGTTATGATGGATTGGGAGTCATTACTTAAAGGGGTGACAGTAGATAGGCAATGGCAAACATTCAAAGAGCGCATGGGTGAACTGCAACAATTGTTTATTCCTGTCTGGCGCAAAATTAAAACAGGAATGGCGGCCAAACCATGGCTTACAAAGGAAATTAGAGATAGTATTAGATGCAAGGAAGAGGCATACAAATTGGCCAGAAAAAACAATAGACCTGAGGATTGGGAACACTTTAGAATTCAGCAGAGGAGGACCAAGGGATTGATTAAGAAAGGGAAAATAGAGTACGAGAGTAAGCTTGCAGGGAACATAAAAACTGACTGCAGACGTTTCTATAGGTATGTGAAGAGAAAAAGATTGGTGAAGACAAATGTAGGTCCTTTACAGTCAGAAACAGGAGAATGTATAATGGGGAACAAAGAATTGGCTGACCAACTAAATACATACTTTGGTTCTGTCTTCACAAAGAAGGACACAAATAACATACCAGAAATGTTGGGGAACACAGGGTTTAGTGAGAGGGAGGAACCCACTATTTAAAAAGGGAGGCAGAGAGAAAGCAGGGAATTATAGACCAGTCAGCCTGACGTCGGTAGTGCGAAAAATTCTAGAGTCCATTATAAAAGATTTAATAGCTGAGCACGTGGAAAACAGTGGCAGAATTGGACAGAGTCAGCATGGATGTATGAAAGGGAAATCATATTTGACAAATCTACTGGAATTTTTCGAGGATGTAATTAGTAGAGTTGATGAGGGGCAGCCAGTGGATGAGGTTTATTTGGACTTTCAGAAGGCTTTCGACAAAGTCCCACATAAGAGATTAGCGTGTAAAATTAAAGCGCATGAGATTGGGGGTAGTGTATTGAGATGGATAGAAAACTGGTTGGCAGACAGGAAACAAAGAGTAGGAATAAACGGGTCTTTTTCAAAATGGCAGGCAGTGACTAGGGATCGATGCTGGGACACCAGCTATTCACAATATATATTAATGATTTAGATAAGGGAATTAAATGTAATATTTCCAAATTTGCAGATTACACAAAGCTGGGTGGGAGGGTGAGCTGTGAGGAGAATGCAGAGATGCTTCAATGTGATTTGGACAAGCTGAGTGAGTGGGCAAATGCATGGCAGATGCAGTATAATGTGGATTGTGAGGTTATCCATTTTGGTAGCAAAAACAGGAAGGCAGATTATTATCTGAATGGCTATAAATTGAGAGAGGGGAATGTGCAATGAGACCTGGGTGTCCTTGTACACCAGTCACTGAAGGTAAGCATGCAGGTGCAGCAGGTGGTAAAGAAGGCAAATGGTATGTTGGCCTTCATATCCAGAGGATTTGAGTACAGAAACAGGGATGTCTTGCTGCAATTATACAGGGCCTTGGCGAGACCACACCTGGAATATTGTGTGCAGTTTTTTCTCCTTATCTGAGGATGTTCTTACTATAGACGGAGCGCAGCGAAGGTTTACCAGACTGATTCCTAGGATGGCAGGACTGACATATGAGGAGAGATTGAGTCGGTTAGGATTATATTCACTGGAGTTCAGAAGAATGAAGGGGGATCTCATAGAAACCTATAAAATTCTAACAGGACTAGACAGGGTAGATGCAGGAAGGATGTTCTCGATGGTGGGGGAGTCCAGAACTAGGGGTCACAGTCTGAGGATACGGGGTAGACCATTTAGGACTGAGATGAGGAGAAATGTCTTCACCCAGAGGGTGGTGAGCCTGTGGAATTCTCTACCACAGAAAGTAGTTGAGGCTGAAACATTGTATGTTTTCAAGACGGAGTTAGATATAGCTCTTGGGGTGAACGGGATCAAAGGATATGGGGAGAAAACGGAAGCAGGCTATTGAGTTGGATGATCAGCCATAATCATAATGAGTGGCGGAGCAGGCTCATTTGGCCAAATAGCCTATTCCTGCTCCTATTTTCTACATTTGTATGTAATCATTGGGTGATTTTAATCCTCATGTAGATTGGGAAAATCAAATTGGCAGAGGTAGCCACAAGCAACAAATCATAGAGTGTATTCAGGACAGTTTCCTAGAACAATATGTTGTGAATCCAATCAGGGATCAGGCTATTTTGGATCTGGTAATGTGTAATGAGGCAGGTGCAATAAATGACCTCAGAGTAAAAGATCCCCTAGGCAATAGTGACCATAATATGGTAGAATTTAGCATTCAGTTTCAGAGTGAGAAACTTGGTTTGGAAAAACTGTGCTAAACTTAAAATAAGGGTAATTACAAAGGAATGAGGGCAGAGTTGGCTGGAGTGGAATAGGAAAGGAGTTTAGCAGAAAATGATTGATGAACATTGGTAGATGTTTAAGAAAATAGTTCATGACTCACAACAAAGACATATTCCAGTGAGGAAGAAGGATTCTAGGAAGGGGATAAACCAACCATGGTTAACCAAGGAAGTTAAGGATAGTATCAAATTGAAAGAAAAACATACAATGTGACAAAGATTAGTGGTAAGCCAGAGGATTGGGAAAGTTTTAAAAACCAACAAAAGATGACCAAAAAATATAAAGAGGGAGAAAATAAACTTTCTGGGCAAACTAGCAAATAATATAAAAACGGACAGTAAGAGCTTCTTTAAATATATAAAAAGGAAGAGAGGGGCCAGTGAACATCAGCCCCTTAGAGAATGAGGCTGGAGAATAATAATGGGGAACCAGGAAATGGCAAAGGAGTTGAATAAATAGTTTGCAACAGTCTTCAAGGTAGAAGGCGCTAATAGCATTCCAAAAATACTAAATAATCAAGGGGCAAAAGGGGGTGGGAAGGAAATAAAAACAATAACTATCACTAGAGAAAAAGTACTAGGGAAACTAATGAGGCTAAAGGCAGATAAGTACCCTGAACCTGATGGGCTGCATCCTAGGATACTAAAGGAAGTAGCTACACAGATACTGGATGCACCAGTAGTAATCTCCCTAGAGTCCTTAGATTCTGGAAAAGTCCCAGAGGATTGGAAAACTGCCAATGTAACACCCTTATTCAAAAAGGGAGGGAGACAAAAAAGATGTAACTGTAGGTCAGTTAGCTTAACATCCATTATTGGGAAAATGTTAGAGTCTATTATAAAGGATGTAATAGCAGAGCATTTAGAAATGCATAATATAATCAAGTAGAGTTAGTGTGGCTTCATGAAGGGGAAGTCATGCAAGACAAATTTATTAGAATTCTTTGAGAAGGTAACAAGCAGGATAGATAAAGGGGAACCAGGGGATGGAATATATTTGAATTTCCAAAAGGTGTTCGATAAGATACCGCTCATAAGACCACTTAGTAAGATAAAAGCCCATGGTGTTGAGGGTAGTATATTAGCATGGATTACTAATAGAAGGCAGAGAGTTGGTATAAGGGGGGCATTTTCAGGATGGCAATCTGCAACTAGTGGAGTGCCACAGGGATTAGTGCTGGTGCCACAATTATTTACAATATATATTAATGGCTTAGATGAGGGAAGTGAATGTACTATCGCCAAGTTTGCGGATGACACAAAAATAGGTGGGAAGGCAAGTGGTGAAGATGACACAAGGAGTCTACAGAGGAATATAGACAGGTTAAGTGAGTGGGGAAAAACTTGGCAGATGGAATGTAATGTGGGAAAATATGAGGTTATGCACTTTGACAGGAAGAATAGCTGATGTTTATTTACTTCTCCCCTTGTGGGAGAGTCCAGGAGAAAGGCTGCATAAAGCTGCTGCACAAAGCTGCTGCACAAAGGGATTTGGGGGTCTTTGTGCATGAATCACAAAAAGCTAGCATTCAAGCTCAGCAGGTCATAGGAAAGGCAAATAGAATTTTGGCCCTTATTTCAAAGGGAACTGACTATAAAAATAGGGAAGTCCTGCCAAAACTATACAAGGCATTAGTTAGACCACACCTAGAAAACTGTGAACAGTTTTAGTCCCCTTATCTAAGGAAAGATATACTGGCATTGGAGGCAGTCCAGAGAACATTCACTAGGTTGATCCTGGGTATGGAGGGGTTTTTTAATGAGGAGTAGGTTGGGCCTGTACTCATTGGAGTTTAGAGGAATGAGAGGCAACCTTATTGAAACATACAAGATTCTTAGGGTCTTGACAGGGTGGATGCTGAGAGGTTGTTTCCCCTTGTCTAGGACCAGAGGGCATAATCTCAGAGTAAGGGGTCGCCCATTTAAGACAGAGATGAGGAAGAATTTCTTCTCTCAGAGGGTGGTGAATCTGTGAAATTCCTTACTAGGCTGCAGAGACTGGGTCATTAAGTGTGTTCAAGGCTGAGATAGATTTTTAATCATAGAAGCATAGAAACTAGGAGCAGGAGTAGGCCATTGGGTCCTGCGAGCCTGCTCCGCCATTCACTATGATCATGGCTGATCATCCAACTCAATAGCCTGCTCCCGCTTTCTCCCCATACCCTTTGATCCCTTTCGCCCCAAGAGCTATATCTAACTCCTTCTTGAAAGCATACATTGTTTCGGTCTCAACTACTTTCTGTGGTAACGAATTCCACAGGCTCACCACTCTCTGGGTGAAAAAATTTCTCCTCATCTGAGTCTTAAATGGTCTACCCCATATCCTAACTGTGACTTCTGGTTCTGGACTCCCCCACCATTGGGAACATCCATCCTGCATCTACCCTGTCTAGTCCTGTTAGAATTTTATAGGTTTCTATGAGATCCCCCTTTATTCTTCTGAACTCCAGTGAATATAATCCTAACCGACTCAATCTCTCCTCATATGTCAGTCCCGCCATCCCAGGAATCAGTCAGGTAAACCTTCGCTACACTCCCTCTATAGCAAGAACATCCTTCCTCAGATAAGGAGACCAAAACTGCACACAATATTCCAAGTGTGGTTTCACGAAGGCCCTGTACAATTGCAGCAAAACATCCCTGTTCCTGTACTTGAATCCTCTGGCTATGAAGGCCAACATACCATTTGCCTTCTTTACCGCCAGCTTCACCTGCATGCTTACCTTCAGCGACTGGTGTACAAGGACACCCAGGTCTCGTTGCACATTCCCCTCTCTCAATTTATAGCCATTCAGATAATAATCTGCCTTCCTGTTTTTGCTACCAAAATGGATAACCTCACATTTATCCACATCATACTGCACTTGCCAAGTATTTGCCCACTCACTCAGCTTGTCCAAATCACACTGAAGCATCTCTGCATCCTCCTCACAGCTCACCCTCCCACCCAGCTTTGTGTCATCTGCAAATTTGGAGATATCACATTTAATTCCCTTATCTAAATCATTAATACATATTGTGAATAACTGGGGTCCCAGCACCGATCCCTGCGGTACCCCACTAGTCACTGCCTGCCATTTTGAAAAAGACCCGTTTATTCCTACTCTTTGTTTCCTGTCTGCCAACCAGTTTTCTATCCATCTCAATACACTACCCCCAATCTCACACGCTTTAACTTTACACGCCAATCTCTTATGTGGGACTTTGTCGAAAGCCTTCTGAAAGTCCAAATAAACCTCATCCACTGGCTCCCCCTCATCAACTCTACTAGTTACATCCTCAAAAAATTCCAGTAGATTTGTCAAGCATAAATCCATGTTGAGTCTGTCCGATTCTGCCACTGTTCTCCACGTGCTCAGCTACTAAATCTTTTACAATGGACTCTAGAATTTTCCCACTACCGACGTCAGGCTGACTGGTCTATAATTCCCTGTTTTCTCTCTGCCTCCCTTTTTAAATAGTGGGGTTACATTAGCTACCCTCCAATCTGTAGGAACTGTTCCAGAGTCTATAGAATCTCGGAAGATGACCACCAATGCATCCACTATTTCTCAGGCCACTTCCTTAAGTACTCTGGGATGTAGATTATCAGGCCCTGGGGATTTATCGGCCTTCAATCCCATCAATTTCCCCAACACCATTTCCCTACTAATACTGATTTCTTTCAGTGCCTCCCTCTGTCTAAACCCTGTGTTCCCCAACATTTCTGGTATGTTATTAGTGTCCTCCTTTGTGAAGACAACCAAAGTATGTATTTAGTTGGTCAGCCATTTCTTTGTTCCCCATTATAAATTTTCCTGGTTCTGACTGTAAGGGACCTACATTTGTCTTCACCAATCTTTTTCTCTTCACATATCTATAGAAACTTTTAGAGTCAGTTTTTATGTTCCCTGCAAGCTTACTCTCGTACTCTATTTTCCCTTTCTTAATCAATCCCTTGGTCCTCCTTTGCTGAATTCTAAAGTGCTCCCAATCCTCAGGTCTATTGTTTTTTCTGGCCAATTTGTATGCCTCTTCCTTGCATCTAATATTATCTCTAATTTCCTTTGTAAGCCATGGTTTAGCCACTGTTCCTGTTTTACTTTTGTGCCAGACAGGAATAAACAATTGTTGCAGTTCATCCATGCGCTCTTTGAATGTTTGCCATTGCCTATCCACCGTCATCCCTTTAAGTAACGTTTCCCAATCCATCATAGCTAACTCACGCCTCATACCATCATAGTTTCCTTTATTAAGATTCAGGACCCAAGTCTCAGAATCAACGACGTCGCTCTGCATCTTAATGAAGAATTCTATCATATTATGGTCGCTCATCCCCAAGGGGCCTCACACAACTAGATTGCCAATTATTCCTTTCTCATTACACAATACCCAGTCGAGGATGGCCTGTTCTTTCGTTGGTTCCTCAATGTATTGGTCCAGAAAAACATCCCGTATACACTCCAGGAATTCCTCCTCTATGGTCAGTAAGGCAGTAAGGGAACCAAGGGTTATGGGGAAACGGCAGGAAAATGGAGTTGAGGATTATCAGATCAGCCATGATCTCATTGAATGGCAGAGCAGACTTGATGGGCCGAATAGGCTACTTCTGCTCCTATGTTTTTTGGTCTTATTTTTAAAAAGGATCTTTGTGACGAGACAGTGACACCCTTGGATGTTGTGGTTTGATCAGCAAAGTGGACTTTGAGCTAAGGTTTAGTTAGCCTAGGGACATCAGTGTGTTAAGTAAAATAAATTGGATGGAATCGGGCCTTCAAGTGTTAACACTGCAGACAGAGTGATGTTAAGTCTGAAGTCGGTGCCTTAGCTTTTCCTCTTCTCAGGGTGCCAGTATAGGTTGTTCATTGGTTGCATGTCTGGCTTAAGCACATAAAGTAAACCCATTAGTGAAAGAGCCTTTCCATCTGCCCTCTTAAAAATTAAACCACTTAAAAACAATCACGATTAGCTTTCTACTTCCATTTGTATATTTTTACTTGCTTTATTTTAGAATATTTTTGTTTCAATGCTGATGATTGATATTCTCAGAAGAATTGCTAGGGAAAAATTACTGAGCCCAACAATGGTAAAATAGCAAGAACACCTTGTTGACTGTATCTCCACTGAGAGGAATCGAGCTCCTTCACACTGTCACTCAGTAACCCCTCTTCCCACAGCACATCACTGACTGTATCTCCACTGACCCTAATTCAGTTCCCTCACACTGTCTCTCAGTAACTCCTCTTGCCCAACACCCTTTGTTACTGACTACATATATACTGATATTAATCTAACTCGCTCGCATATTCAGGTCAATTTTACCTCCTTACCAATTACAGAATTTCAAAATAAGTAATGCACTTTAAGACTTTTCAATATGCTATGGCCTTATTGTAATGGGTATTATTAATAATCTGGGAGTCAGGGTGCTTGGTTTAAAGAAGCTGGGAGGTACCTGCCACTTCATTTTATATTACTGTAACAGTTTGATAAATGTCCAACAGTAAGCTTAAATTCTTCCTCCTTTCATCACATTCTCTTCAGCAAATTTCACGTGCTTCATTAATCTGGGTAAATTATCAAGGTGCGGAACCGTCTATCCATTTTTGAGATTTTCTTTGTGTATCAGTGATTTCTTTTGTGCTCCTAAGGTGGAAGATGTTGGTGTTTAGGTCTAGCACCCTTTGGATTTCAAATACTCTTACTCAGGCAGCGAACAATACCATCTCCTCTCCCCGTTTCAGGAGTGTCATTTTACTGCACCAGCACTGCAGCCATCTAACTCTGAAAACAGCAACGTAACTCCAGTTACTGGAATAACTCCCTCTCCTTCATGCAAAGAAAGTTAAGGGGAGATTTGACAGAAGTGTTGAAAATTATGAGGACTTTTGATGAAGCAAAACAAGAGAAACTGTGTCAGTGTCAGGCACCATAGACCAAATAGTCTCCTGTGCGCTATGAGGCTTTGACAAGGAAAGTTTAGTGTTGCGTGCACATGCCCACAGAAACTGGCCAAACCCATTTCACATGGTGCCCTTGCAGCCAACAGGGAAGACTTGGATTTGAATAAAACACAGATCTCAGAATCATCTTAAACATCTGCTCCTTCCTTGCTTTCTAATAGTTTTGTTAATAAGGTACTAAATTCTTGAGCAGTGACGTCACGGACACAAAGCACTGAGCTGAAGCTTAAATTGGTTAATGAGTGTGACACAACACATATTTATTAACCCACACCACTGCTGACTGGAGTCACGTTTTGGCTTCAGAAACATTAGAAAGGCCTTTATAAATTATGAGAATCGATAACCAGAGGTGTCAGAATTAAAGTGATTTCTAAAAGAACCAAGGGAGGATAGAATTTTGTTTTAGAAGCTCTGTGATTTGTATGATCTGGAATGCACTGGAAGCAGATTCAATAGTAACATTCAAAAGGGAATTAGATAAATATTTGGAAGGAGAAATTTGCTGGGCTCTGGGGAAAGAGGAGAGCGTGACTAATTAGATAGTTCTTTCAAAGAGGCAGCAGAGTCATGATGGGCCGAATGGTTTCCTTCTGTGCTGTAGAATTTATTGATGATGTCTCACGAACAGACTTTCTATCCAAGGTACTACTTTCTCCCCTCATCTCTTTGCACAACAGGTCATTCGTGGTTAGCAGCATGTAATGTGCAGGTGGTACCTGGCTCTGATGTGCCATTCTTACCAGCTGGCAGAGAAAATGCAGAGACCACTCTGAGTTGACTATCCATCCCAGCTCCATTTTCTTTCTGTGGGGAGATGCCTGACGTCCATACCTCAGGACAGAGCTCACAGCTGCAGGCAGAGGGTGGCCATGATCCCAAAACCCCTATGCTACCATGACGCCATCAACTCTCTTTGTGTGAGTCTCACCCAGTCTGCGGCAGTCCCCAGCGTAAATCGCTCATCCAATCCTGGCTCTGTCACCAGCACCATCTCCCCCAGCTATGTTGTCGTTCCTCCAGACCAGACTGTAATGTGAATCAGTGCATAAAAGGGCCTACGAGCAGTTGTTTAATAAAAATCTTAGGAAAGGCCTTTGGTAGAGCAGCAATGCCCCTTTAATAGGTTACTTGCAGGAAAGAAATATTTTGGGAGGTGAAGTGGGAAGGAGAGTGTACGGGGATTTGAATTTATTATTTTGAAAGTATAGCTAATTTAGGTCATTCATGAGGTGCAAATTGTTACAATTCAACTTTTGTTTATAACAAACAAAATGCGCTCAGTTGCTGGGCCTAAAGGAGCAGAAACACGAGTAATATAACAGGGAAGCCTGTTTATCTGCCAGTGTCAGAGCACAGTGGCTGCCTGCCCCAGCTCCTGAGGGAGCAGAGAGCAGTGCTTTGTTCTCCCCTGAACTGCTTTTCAGCGTGTCCTTTTACAGTGTCTTTAACTAGGCTCCCTAAAGCTGCCTTCTGCAGCAAGAAGCCTCCTACACACTGCCAACTCAGCCAGCTGAAAGCCTTTTTTTTTGGAAAGCTCCCTTATTCAACTTGAGTTTGGCGCCGGAGAGGCCCAGACCACACTGAGCTGGATCCCAGCTTGGGAAGAAGCGGAACAATAACCCTCTTATCCTGATCCATATTCCTTAAAACAAACACTCTTTCCTCACCATTAAACAGCACACCCTCGCACTGCCACTTAAGAGCTCTATTAACTGCTGGCTGCGAGTTTACGAATGCCACCACATGCAAATCTGGAAAGAAACACTTTAACCCTTTCACAGCAACTAAAATAAGAGGCATTTTTAAACTCATTCTCGGGGTGAGGGCATCGCTGGCAAGGCCTACATTTATTACCCATCCCATAGCTGCGCTGAGTGATTTTGATACAGCTAGCTGGCTTGTCAAAATCACTTCACAGGGCACTGAACAATCATTCTCACTGGGGTGGCACTGGAGTCACAAATATGCCTCGACCCATTAAGGATGGCAGGTTTTTTTATTCAATCATGAGAGGAGCTTCGCTGGCAAGCCAGTATTTGTTGCCCATCTCTCATTATCCTTGAGAAGGTCATTGAGTCATAATGCTCAGAAGGAGGCCAAATAGTCCACTACATCCTTGCCAGCACTCTGTAATCCAGCTTGTCGCTACGCCCATTCTATCCCTGTAGTCCTGAAATTTTATTTCCCTCATGTGCTCATCCAATTACGAACATACGAACAAGGAGCAGGAGTAGGCCATTCGGCCCCTCGAGCTTGCTCTGCCATTTTATAAGATCATGGTTGATCTGATAGTAACCTCAAATCTGCATTCCGCCTATTCCTGATAATTTATCAACCCTTTGCTTATCAAGAATCTATCCACCTCTGCCTTAACAATATTCAAAGACTCTGCTTCCACCACCTTTTCAGGAAGAGAGTTCCAAAGACTCTCAACCCTTTGAGAAAAAAAATTCTCCTTATCTGTCTTAAATGAACAGCCGCTTATTTTTAAACAGTGACACCTAGTTCTACATTCTCCCACAAGAGGAAACATCCTCTCCACATCCACCCTGTCAAGACCTCTCAGAATCTCATATGTTTCAATCAAGTCGCCTTTTATTCTTCTGAACTCTAGCGGATACAAGCCTAGCCTGTCCAACCTTTCCTCATAAGACAACCTGCCCATTCCAGGTATTAGTCTGGTAAACCTTCTCTGAACTGCTTCCAATGAATTTACATCCTTTCTTAAATAAGATGACCAATACTGTATACAGTGCTCCAGATGTGGTCTCACTAGTGCTCTGTATAACTGAAGCATAACCTCCCCACTTTTGTACTGAATTTCCCTTGCAATAAATGATAACATTCTATTAGCTTCCATAATACTTGCTGTACCTGCATACTAGCCTTTTATGATTCATGCACTAAGACACCCAGATCCCTCTGCATCTCAGAGCTTTGCAATCTCTCACCGTTTAGATAATCTGCCTCTCTTTTATTCTTCCTGCCAAAATGGACAATTTCACATTTTCCCACATTATATTCTGTTTGCCAGATCTTTTCCCACTCAACTTCACCTACCTATATCTTTTTGTAGCCTCTTATGTCCTCTTCACAAATTACCTTTCTACCTATTTTTGTGTCATCAGCGAATTTGGCAACCATCCTGTCCATCCCTTCATCCAAGTCATTTATATAAATTGTAAGTAGTTGAGGTCCCAGCACTGATCACCGTGGCATGCCTCTCATTACATCTTGCCAACCTGAAAAAACCCATTTATGCCTACTCTCTGCTTCCTGTTAGTCAGCCAATCTTCTATCCATACATATATGTTACCCCCTATACCATGAGCTTTTATTTTACGCAATAATCTTTGATGTGGCACTTTATCAAATGCCTTCTGGAAATCTAAGCACAGTACATCCTCTGGTTCCCCTTTATCCACAGCACATACTACTTCCTCAAAGAACTCCAATAAGTTGATTAAACATGATTTCCCTTTCACAAAACCACATTGACTCTGCCTGATTACTTTGAACTTATCCAAGTGCCCTGCTATAGCTTCTTTAGTATAGCTTCTAACATTTTCCCTATGACAGGTGTTAAGCTAACTGGCCTGCAGTTTCCCACTTTCTGTCTCCTTCCCTTTTTGAAGAATGGGGCTACATTTGCTATCTTCCAATCTAATGGGACCTTCCTCGAATCTAGGGAGTTTCGGAAAAATGAAAACCAATGCATCAACTATCTCTCTCGTTACTTATTTTAAGACACTAGAATGAAGTCCATCAGGACCCGGGAACTTGTCAGCCCACAGTTCCAGCAATTTACTCAGTACCACATCACTGGTGATTGTAATTTTCCTGAGTTCCTCCCTAACTTCCATTTCCTGATTTACAGCTGCCTCTGGGATGTTACTTGCATCCTCTATAGTGAAGACTGATGCAAAATACCTGTTCAATTCATCTGCCATCTCCTTGTTTTCCATTATCAATTCTCCTGATTCACTTTCTATAGGACCAACGCTCACTTTGTTAACTCGTTTCTTTTTTAAATATGTATAAAGACTCTTACTATCTGTTTTTATATTTCTGCCTAGTTTTCTCTTGTACTCTAATTTTTCCCTCCTTATTAATCTTTTAGTCATCCTTTGCTGTTCCCTGTATTCTGTCCAATCTTCTGGTCTTTGACATATATTTGCACAATTTTATACTTTTTCTTTAAGTTTGATACCATCTTTAACCTTGCTAGTTAACCAAGGATGGTGTCCGCCCCTCGGACTTTTTCTTACTCAGAATGTATCTATTCTGTGTATTCTGAAATATCCCCTTAAATGTTTGCCCTTATTTAAGTTTAAAAATGTAGTCTTGAACCCATTCCTCTCTCCCTCAAACTGAGTATAAAATCCAAACATATTATGATTGCTGTTACCTAGGGGTGCCTTCACTTTGGGGTCATTAATTAATCCCATCTCACTGCACAATACCAGGTCTAGTACAGTCTGCTCTCTGGTTGGCTCCACAACATGCTGTTCTGAGAAACTATCCCGGAAACATTTTATGAACTCATCTAGGCTACCTTTCCCACCTGACTTTTCCAGTCTACATGTAGATTAAAATCTCCCACGATTACCGCCGTGCCTTTTAGATAAGCTCCCATTATTTCTTCCTTTATGCTCCACCCTACCACATGATTACTATTAGGGGGCCTGTACACGACTTCCACAAGCGACTTCTGCCTTTACCATTTCTCATCTCCACCCAAACCATTTCCACACCCTGGTTTTCTGAACTTAGGTCATCCCTCTCTATTGTGCTAGTACCATCATTAATTAACAGAGCTACCCCTCCACCTTTTCCTCACTTCCTGTCCTTCCTAAATGTCCTATACCCTTTAATATTCAGGTCCCAATCCATGTCGCCATACAACCATGTCTCTGTAATGGCTATCAAATCGTATTTATTTATTTCTATGTGCACTCTCAGTTTATCTGTATTGTTTCGAATGCTTCGTGCATACGAATTAGGAGCAGTTGGCCACTCAGCCGCTCGAGCCTGCTCCACCATTCAATAAGATCATAGCTGATCTGAATGTAACTTCAACCCCACATTCCTGTCGACCCCCGATAACCATTCATCTCCTTTTTAATCAAGGATCTATCTCGCTCCGCCTTTAAAAATATTAAAAGACTCTGCTTCTACTGCCTTTTGAGGAAGGGAGTTCCAAAGACTCTCAACCCTCAGAGAAAAAATTTCCCATCTATCTTAAATGAGCAACCCCTTATTTTTAGACAGTGACCCCTAGTTCTAAATTCTCCCACAATTTTCTCCCACAAGCTTTCCACATCCACCTTGTCAAGACCCCTCAGGATATGGTTTGTTTCAATTGGGATCTTAAAAGGTTTCAATTAAGTCACCTCTTACTCTTCTAAACTCCAGTGGATTCAAGCCTAATCTGTCCAGCCTTTCGTCATAGGATAACCCACCCATTCCTTGTATTGGTCTAGTAAACCTTCTCCGAACTCCTTCAAGCATTCACATAAATACAGGGCCTTTTAGTTTGATCCTTTTATTCTTTTATAATCTCCTGTCAGTTCTGTTGATTTACTCTTAGATTTGTGCTCTCTATCCCTTCTAGTCATGGTCTGTTTTTCATTTCCCGTAATACCTTTCTCTTTTGCCTTGTCTCTAATCTTTGATTTATCACATCTTCCCAAATCTGTACCCTTGCCCCACTACTCGCTACTTCCCTAGTTATGTGGCTCACAAGATCACCGGTCCCAACCGGTTCAGAGGTAGACCGTCCCAACGGTACAGATCCCACTTTCCCCAGTATTGGTGCCAGTGCCCCATGAACCCAAACCCACTTCTCCCACACCAGGCTTTCAGCCACGCATTCATCGCCGTAATCCGGTTTGTCCTATGCCAATTTGCATGTGGTTCAGGTAATAATTCTGAGATTATGGCCTTTGAGGTTCTGTTTTTTAAATTTGGTGCCAAGCTCCTCATACTTTGCAGAACCTTCTTCTTTGTCCTGCCTAAGCCATTGGTACCAACATGGACCACGACGACTGTGTCATCCTCACTGCCAGTTCCTCGCCAGCCCCAAGCAGATGTCCTGTACCCTGGTGCCGGGCAGGCAACACAACCATCTGGATTCATGCTCTTTGCTGCATAGAGCAGTGTCAATCCTTTTGAATATACTGTCTCTACTACCACTAAATTCCTTGTAACTCCCCCCACTTGAATGGCTTCCTGTACCACAGTGCCATGGCCAGCTGGCTCATCCACCCTGCAACCCCGACTCTCATCTAAACAAACTGAAAAAACCTCAAACCCGTTGGGCAATTACAAGGGCTGAGGCTCCTGCACTCCTGCCCTCTGGGTCCCCTTACCTGCCTCACTTGCAGTCACACCCTCCTGTCCCTGACCACCGACCAAATCAGAAGAGTCTATTTCCTAAGTAGTGTGACCACCTCCTGGAATAAAGTGTCCAGGTAACTTCCCCCTCCCTGATATGTTGCAGTGTCCATAGCTCGGCCTCCAGCTCAATAACTCGGAGCTGAAGTTCCTGCAGCCACATATACTTACTGCAGATGTGTTTGCCCTGGATCACAGCGGTATCCAGAAGCTTGCATATCTTGCAATCGCCGCACATCACCTGCCCCGCCATCTCCAATATGTGTTAATTAGTAAATAATTGCTAATTAATTATAATTAATAAAGCCTATACCTCCCAATGGGTTTTGGCACTGCCAGTGAACTTTACAATATTTTTAAAACAATAGAGTACTTACAATACTGATAAAACGACTGATACCAGTTAATTGCTTTACTTGCTCCTTCTGCTGCACCAAAGTGGAAATCAAATACTGGAGGCTGAAAGAGTAGAAGAAAAGAAAGCACCTCCTCCCCGACCTTCACCGAACTCCCCACTCAGCACACTTTACTTCCTGCAGTAAACCTTACCTAAAGCATCTCTTTCCCCATGTGCGCCGAATTCCCACTTTGAACCAAATTCCCAAATATACTCATTTGGTCTCTATCTCGTTCAGGTCAAAGTCTCCCCTCTCTGACCTTCTGAAGTCATTGATCGTCTCCACTTCCATCACCCTCATAGGCAAAGCATTCCAGGTTATGGTGGTGGGGCGGTAGCATCGTGGTAATGTTACGGGACTAGTAATCCAGAGGCCCAGACTAATGCTCTGGGGACAACGGTACAAATCCCACCACGGCAGCTGGTAGAATTTGAATTCAATTAATAAATCTGGAATTATAAAGCTACTCTCACTAAGGGTGACCATAAAACTATCAACAACTGTCATAAAAACTCATCTGGTTCATTAATGCCCCTTTAGGGAAGGAAGTCAGCCATGTACCTTACATGTGACTCCAGACTCTCAGTAATGGGGTTGACTCTTAACTGCTCTCTGAAATGGTCTAGAAAGCAACTCAGTTCAAGGGCAAATAGGGATGAGCAACAAATGCTCACCTTTCCAGCAACACCCACATGAAATAATAAAAAAAAGAGCTGCCTTCTTGAACCATTGCAGTCTACTTGGTGTAGGTAGACCCATACTGCTGTTAAGAAGAGAGTTCCAGGATTTTAACCAAACAGCAGTGAAGAAATGGCGATATAGTTCCAAGTCAGTATGATGAGTGGCTTGGAGGGGAACTTGCAGGTGGTGCTGATCTTATGCATCTGCTGCACTTGTCCTTCAAGGCGGGAGAGATCACAGGTTTAGAAGGTGCTGTCCGAAAGAGCCTTGGTGAGTGTTGCAGTACATGTTGTAGATGGGACATACTGCTGCTACTGTGCGTTGGTGATGGAAGGGGTGTCAATCAAGTGGGGTGCTTTATCCTGGATGGTGTTGAGCTTCTTGAGTGTTGTTGGAGCCACACTCATACGGGCTAGTGGAGACTATCCCATCACACTCCTGACTTGTGCCTTGTAGGAAATTCAGCGATGGCAATGCCTTTGAATTTCAAGGAGAGATGGTCATTGCCTGGCACCTGCGTGCTATGTATGTGGCTTGCCATTTATCATCCAAGACTGAATATTGTCCAGGTCTTGCTGCATAAGAACATGCACAGCTTAAGTATCAGAGGAGTTGTGAATGGTACTGAATATTGTGGAATCATCTGCATAAAAGCTTCTATAGGTATGCAAAAATGAAAAAATTAGCAAGTACAAATGTGGGACCACTACCAACAGAGACAGGAGAATTTACAATGAGGAATAAGGAAATGGCAGAGAAACAAAACAAATACTTTGCATCTGTCTTCGCAGAGGAAGATACAAAAACCCTCCCAGGAATACTAGAGAACCAAGGGACTTGCGGGATTGAGGAACTGAAAGAAATTCGTATTAGTAAAACAGTAGTACTGGAGAAATTAATGGGACTGAAAGTTGATAAATCCCCTGGGCCTGATGATCTACAGTGCAAAGTGTGGAAAGAGGTGGCTTTAGAGATAGTGGATGCATTGGTGGTCGTCTTTCAAAATTCTATAGATTCTGGAGTGGTTCCTGCAGATTGGAAGGTAGCAAATGTAATCCCACTGTTTAAGAAGGGAGAGAGAAAATGGGGAACTACAGACATGTTAGCCTGACATCAGTAGTGGGGAAAATGCTAGTCACTATCATAAAGGATGCAATAACTGGACACTTAGGACCGGGCAGAGTCAACCAGGATTTATGACAAGGTAACAATGTTTAACAAATTTGTTGAAGTTTTTTGAGGATGTAACTAACAGAATAGATATGGGGAAACCAGTGGATATGGTGTACTTGGGTTTTCAGAAGGCTTTCAATAAGGTCCCACACAGGTTAGTTGGCAAAATTAGAGCAGGTGGGATTGGGAGTAATATACTGAGAATTAGTGAACGGACAGATAACAGAGTTGGAATAAATGGGCCATTTGCAGGTTAGCAGGCTGTGACTAGTGGGGTACCACAAGGTTCGGTGCTTGGGCCCCAGTTATTCACAATCTATATCATTGATTTGGATGTGGGAACCAAATGTAGATACCAAATGTATTATATCCAAGTTTGCTGATGGCACAAAAATTGGAAATGAGAGTTGTGAAGAGGCTTCAAGGGGATTTAGACAGGCTAACTGAGTGGACAAGAACAAGAATATAATGTGGAAAAATGTGAAGTTATCCACTTTGGTAGGAAATACAAAAATGCAGAATATTTCTTAGATGGTGAGAGATTGGGAAGTGTTGATGTCCAAACAGATCTTGTTCATGAGTCACTGAAAGTCAACATACAGGTGCAGCAAGCAATTAGGAAAGCAAATGGTATCTTTGCCTTTATTGCAAGAGGATTTGAGTACAGGAGTAAAGATTTCTTCACTGCAATTGTATAGAGTGCCTTGGTGAAACCGTTCCTGGAGTACTGCGTTAGTTGTGGTCTCCTTACCCAAGGAAGGATATACTGGCCATAGAAGGAGTGCAAGAAAGGTTCACCAGACTGATTCCTGCGATGGCTGGGTTGTCCTATGAGGAAAGATTAAGGAGGCTGGGCCAGTATTTTCTAGAGTTTAGAAGAATCAGTGGTGATTGCATTAAGGCTTACAAAATTCTTACAGCACTCGACAGGGTAGGTGCAGGAAGGAAGTTTCCCCTGGCTTGAGGTAGTGGGGGGCGGTTCTAGAACCAGCAGACACAGATTAAGGGGGAGGCCATTTAGGACTGAGATGAGGAGGAATTTCTTCACCCAGAGGGTGGTGATTCTTTGGAATTTTCTACCCTAGAGGGCTGTGGAGTTTCAGCCATTGAGTATGTTCAAGACAGAGATCAACAGATTTCTAGATAGTGTGTGGAAAATGGCACTGAGGTAGAATATCTGCCATAATCTATAATTTAATGACAGCGCAGGCTCGAGGGGCTGAATGGCCTACTCCTATGTTCCTATGAACATCCCCTGTCTGACCTTACGATGGTCACTGATGAATCAGCTGAAGATGGTTGGGCTGAGGACGCTGCGTAGAGGAACTCCTGCAGTGATAACCCGGGGCTGAGATAATTCGTCTCCTAAGGGACATGAATAAACTAGTTGGTTTTTTTGACAATCCAACAGCTTTGTGTTCAGTTTTACTGATACCATATTCAGCTTCTTAAGATTCCAAATTCAAATTTTCAAACTGCCACAGTAGAGTCTGAACCAACATTCCCTGGATTACCAGTAGGTAACCATTAACCCACTGTGCCCAATAACCACTAGGCCACTGTGACCAATGACCATCAGCTCATTGTGCCCATTACCCACGAGGCCACTGTGACAATTACCTTTCGGCCATTGTGCCCATAAACCACTAGACCAGTGCGCTCACTAACCACTCTAGCATTCGGCTACTGTAACCATCACTTCCTGCACTATTAACTCTGGGTCAAAGGATTGTGGGTCAAGCCTCGCTTCATGACTTGAGCACATGATCCAGGCTGACATCCCAATGCAGTGTTGAGGGTGTGCCCCTCTGTTGGAGATGTCAGAACGAGGTTCCATCTGCCTGGACAGCTGAAGGTCAGAGACATCATGGCACTATTTGAGTTATGCCAATATTTCTCTTTTGACCAAACCCTAATGAGAGCCACTGGTCATTCATCTCAGTGCTGTTGTGAGAGCTTTGTGTATTGTTATGACCGCAGCCAATGTTATTGGCTGAGCAAGCCAAATCCTAGAGGTAAATTTGTCTTACTGATCATAACTTTTTATTTTGTATTTAGAAAATTAGGGGAAAACTTCTGATCCCAGAAACATAGAAGCCCAGGAACACTTTTAGGATTTTAAAATTAAAAGATTTATTAACAAGCAAAAAAAATACTTAAACACACAAGACTAAAATTACACAATTGAAACAGTCTTACAAAACAGTCCCCAAAAACCCACTTAGTCAAATCACACAAGTAAACTACTTGGCAACAGCTCCCTTATAGATTTTTAAACCGTAAAAATCCAGTAATATTACCCAAGGCAAAAACTGCTGCTACTTTAATAAAGTATACTACACGACTTCTCACTCTCTTCCACTCTGCTGTGGAAATCAGAGGGAAGCTCAGAAACAGGCTGCTTTCTGAAAACAAAGGCTTCTCTGGCTTGAAACTGGGCAGTTGCTTCAAATTCACAACTTATCTCAACACAGAGATGATCTCAGGACATCTCCCCCACACAGCCACCTCAACTAAACATCTTTTTTTTCCCCCTTTCATCCTAAACTCTATTGTCCGAGGCAGCTCTTTGAGCTTAACTTCTCCAAAATATAAAAATCCTTCCTGTCTTCCTAGTGCCTCTACTTTTCCAGTAAAATAAAGTTTAATAACCTTCCCTTGTTTACTTTTGTAAATTGTAAAAGTCCCTTAAACTCCCTTTGAAATTTAGCAGCTGAAAATTCAAGTCCTTACCTATCACCTAATACAAATTTTAAAACCCACCTATTTACTTGTAATTCCAACTTCACCATTGCCTCTCGTTACAAATGCAGGCATCTAGCAAACTTTACCTTTCATCTCAGTTCCCACAAACAAGCTGTCTTTACTAGCCTTCCCCCAGTTTAATTAATCATGGACACACACACAGCCTTCTTTACAGAATACCACCATATTCCCAAAAATATTAAAACAATAACATCCATCTTCACATGTGCACAGAATGGTTGGTGTGTTTGAGAAGTTTCTGAGAGATGTGATTAATAATATGATTCATAAATAACAGGGTGAATTTTGCCTTGAGCAATAATGTAAACATGGAGATATCGGTCAAACGCTCATTGTACATATCCTTTCATTTTAGTTTCCATGGCAAGAGATGCACAACAAGCACCTGATCTGATATTGCACATTTTACATCATCGCCCAATGTCACAGCTCCCCAGTGGGTTGTGAAGATGTGCAGTGACTGTGCTGCCAGATTTCCTTGTCAGCCATGCTCCACATAATAGCAACAAGATCTGTTAGCCCCGAGAGAGATATTGCCTTAGACAATCGGAGAAATTCCTGCTCCTCTTCAAATAGAGCCTTGGGACTTTTAATCTCCACTAGACTGGACCACAGTTAATGGCTTATTTGAAGGACAGCGCCTCCAACAGTGTGGCACTCACTCTGTACTGCACCGAGTTCCAGCCTGGATTGTGTGCTGAAGTCTCAGGCATGCTGCCTATGCCACCCACAAAACACAATTTCACACTATTTCAGGAAACAGAGGCCATTCGATCCAATAGTTTCATGCCAGTGTTTATGCTCCACACCAGCTCGCTACAAAAACAAAATGAGCACCATGTCGACAATAATCAGAACTCTGGACATAAATAAAAGCAAAAAACAACATAACGGGAAGACCCAGGGGAACAACTGGAAACTCAAACTGCAAATTACTGATTATATTGATGATGGAAATGCTTCGAGGTCTCAGCTTTCTGCATGGTGCTAGTGATTGGTATCAAGAACCATTCAAAACTAGCAAAATAAAATAGGGCATTAATAGCTCACTCAAGAAAACAAGAATTCCAAAGCTGATGGAGCTGGACGCCAGACTGTGTCGCTACTGATGATAATCACTCAGAGCTATTTTAACAGACCCATGTTCAAAATAGTTTCACAACCACAGGTCAGGATGCCAACCAGCAGAACATTATAACAACACAAGGGTCCAATTAAAGCTTTATAGACAGTAACTACCTCACAGTGTTTCCAAATCCCACAATATAACTAGAATACATAAAGCCTCAGTGCAAATTGCAGCTGAGTTCCGAAGAAGTCATATCGGGCTTAAAGCATTAACTCTGTTCCTCTCTCCACAGATGCTGCCAGGTCTGCTGAACTTTTCCAGCACTTATTTTTATTTCAGCTCTCCAGCATCTGCAGTCTTTTGCTTTGATGTTATTGCAGCTGGTTAACCTTGCAGCAAATGTTGTTCTATAACAACTATAGCCAGAAGAGAGAGAGAGCTATATTCATATGTGCGGATGTTAATCTTTAGAATTCTTTGCCCTAGAGAACTGTGGATGCTCAGTCATCGAGTATAGATTGTTTTAGGGTACTAAGGGATGTGAGGATAGTGCAGGAAGGTGGAATTGAGGTAGATCAGCCATGATCACACTGAATGGCAGATTAGGCTTGAAGGACAAAACGGCCTCCTCCAGTCCTATTTATCATTTCTCACAAGGTACCATTTCTCAGCGACACCCTAAAGGACTACACATCCAGTTACTGCTCCCGACTCCAACCCCACCCACGAACCATGACTCAACGCCACCCCCTGATCTTTATGACTCTTTTCACCCTTGGTTATTGTGGCCTGCACCATCCACTACAGTTCTAATTAATACAAAAAAAGGCCAATCTCCAGTGCAAGTCTCCAACACCAGTCATTATTGCAGCCCTCCAGTCAAACCCATAATTTAACTCTGATATTGCACAGTCAATTTTCATGACTCAGTGGGTTGCACACTCGCCTCTGAGTCTGAAGGTCATGACTTGAAGCCCCATTCCAGAACTATATGCAAAAAATGAAAAACCTCCTACCCAAAATACACAAACAGGACTGTCCCGGCAAACCGATCGTGTCAGCCGGTTCCTGCCCCATGGAACTCATTTCTTGCTATCTTGACTCCATTCTCTCTCCCCTTGTCCAGTCCCTTCCCACCTACATACGTGATTCCTCTGACACCCTACATCATATCAACAATTTCCAGTTCCCTGGCCCCAAGCGCTTCCTCTTCACCATGGACGTCCAATCCCTCTACACCTCCATCCCCCACCGGGATGGTCTGAGGGCTCTCCACTTCTTCCTCGAACAGAGGCCCGAACAATCCCCACCCACCACTACTCTCCCCCGTCAGGATGAACTTGTTCTCACACTGAACAATTTCTCCTTAAACTCCTCTCACTTCCTCCAAATAAAAGGTGTGGCTATGGGTACCCGCATGGGCCCCAGTTATGCCTGTCTCTTTATGGGGTATGTGGAACATTCCTTGTTCCAGTCCTACTCCGGCCCCCTCCCACAACTCTTTCTCCGGTACATCGATGATTGCTTCGGTGCTGCTTCATGCTCTCGTCGGGACCTGGAAAAATTTATTAATTTTGCTTCCAATTTCCACCCCTCCATCATTTTCACATGATCCATCTCTGACACTTCCCTTCCCTTCCTTGACCTCTCTGTCTCAATTTCTGGTACAAGCCTACCGACTTCCACAGCTACTTGGACTACAGCTCCTCACACCCCGCTTCCTGTAAGGACTCCATCCCATTCTCTCAGTTCCTTTGCCTCCGTCGCATCTGTTCTGATGATGCTACTTTCAAAAACAGTTCCTCTGACATGTCTTCCTTCTTCCTTAACCGAGGTTTTCCATCCACGGTGGTTGACAGGGCCCTCAACCGTGTCCGGCCCATCTCCCGCGCATCCGCCCTCACACCTTCCTCTCCCTCCCAGAACCATGATAGGGTCCCCCTTGTCCTCACTTATCACCCCACCAGCCTCCGCATTCAAAGGATCATCCTCCGCCATTTCCACCAACTCCAGCATGATGCCACCACCAAACACAGCTTCCCTTCACCACCCTGGCAGCATTCTGCAGGGATCGTTCCCTCCGGGACACCCTGGTCCACTCCTCCATCAGCCCCTACACCTCAACCCCCTCCCACGGCACCTTCCCATGCAACCGCAGAAAGCAACAACTGCCCCTTTACTTCCCCTCTCCTCACTGTCCAAGGGCCCTAACACTCCTTTCAAGTAAATCAGCATTTCACTTGCACTTCCCTCAATTTAGTCTACTGCATTCGTTGCTCCCAATGCGCTTTCCTCTACATTGGAGAGACCAAACACAGACTGGGTGACCACTTTGCAGAACACCCTCGGTCTGTCCGCAAGCAAGACCCAGACCTCCCTGTCGCTTGCCATTTCAACACTCTACCCTGCTCTCATGCCCACATCTCCATCCTTGGCTTGCTGCAATGTTGCAGTGAAGCTCAACGCAAACTGGAGGAACAGCACCTCATCTTCCGACTAGGCACTTTGCAGCCTTCCAGACTGAATATTGAGTTCAACAATTTTAGATCATGAACTCTCTCCTCCATCCTCACCCCCTTTTTTCCAATAATTTATGTAGATTTTTCTTTTCCCACCTATTTCCATTATTTTTAAATGTATTTCCATCCATTGTTTTATCTTTGCCTTTTAGCCTATTTTGATCCCTTCCCCCCCACCCCACCCCCACTAGGGCTATCTGTACCTTTATTATCACATTCCTTAGATAATATCACCAGCGTCAACACCTCTTTGTCCTTTTGTCTATGACATCTTTTGGTTATCTCCACCTATCACTGGCCCTCTATCCAGCTCTACTTGTCCTACCCCACCTTAAACCAGCTTATATTTCATCTCTTTTCTATTTTTCCTTAGTTCTGTTGAAGGGTCATACGGACTCGAAACTGTGTTCCTCTCCGCAGATGCTGTCAGACCTGCTGAGTTTTTCCAGGTATTTTTGTTTTGGATTTCCAGCATCCGCAGTTTTTTGCTTTTATCCGTTCACGATCTTGTATACTTCAATCAAATCACCCCTCACTCTTCTAAACTCCAATACAAACAAGCCCAGTCTGTCCAACCTTTCCTCAATCCAAGTATCAATCTAGTAAACCTCCTCTGAACCGCCTCCAATGCATTTACATTCTCCCTTAAATAAGGAGACCAAAACTGCACAGTGTTTAAGGTACAGTCTCACCAATGCCCTGTATAACTGAAGCAGAACATCCTTACTTTTATGTTCAATCCCTCGCATAATAAAGGACAGCATATCATTAGCCTTCTTAATTATTTGCTGTGCCTGCATACTAACTTCTTGTGACTCATGTACTAGAACACCTAGATCAGATTTATGCAGCCGTTCTCCATTTAAGTAATACTCTGCTTTTTTGTTCTTCCTGCCAAAGTGAACAACTTCACATTCTCCCACATTAAATTCCATTTGCCTGATCTTTGCCCACTCACTCAACCTATCTATATCCATCTGCAACCTTATGTCCTTTTCACAACATACTTTCCTATCTATTATCTGCAAGTTTAACTACCATGTCTTCACTCCCTTCATCTAAGTTGTAAATCGTAAAAAGTTGAGGCCCCAATACAGACCCCTGTGGGGTTCTACCCATCACATCCTGCCAATCAGAAAAAGACCCATTTATGCATACTCTCTGCTTTCTGCCAGCCAGCCAATCTTCTATCCATGCTAATATGTTACTCCCTACACCATGCACATCACAATAAGAAAGGAGCCAAAAACATGCTGATATTCTGACTTTCGGTACAGTTAGTCTGATTGCCCATGCATCGATGGCTGTGTTGAGAATAGTAATGATGAATTGGGTTGGAAGGCACAGAGCTACATTGCAAATTACCAGTTTGGATTCCAGGGAGGAAGTGTGACAAGAAAGCAATCGGCATTATAAGATTAATGAGTGAACGTGCTTTAGAATTGGACAGGAATTATATGCTTGATTGGGCTGAGTGGATTCAGTTCATAGCACCCTCGCCTTTGAATCAGAGGGTTGTGGGTTCATGTCCCACTCCCGGAAACCAAGAACTGTGATTGTACTCGAAAAGAGTTGCAATCTGTGACTGTTGATAACTCGAAAGAGTATCAACTAAAAGGCTGCGAATGCTTGAATTATTTCAAAAGGAAAAACATTACTTAAACTCTTGACAGTGCTGAATAACATTGGAATAGAATGGAGAGATAGACGGCTTGTAAGAAATCTGCACATGGGGCAAACAGCAACATTGAGGGTAGCCAAAAGGGAGTCGGAACCAGGTATAATTGGAAGAGGTGTTCGTAAAGAATGTTGTGATCTCCAGTCCTCTTCAATGTCTATGCAGAAGCAATGACGAAAGAAGCATTTCAAGACAATGTGTCAATAAGATGGCAGGGAGGTGGGCGAGTGATAGCAATTAGATTTGCAGGTGACAAAGCACTTGTAGCATGCACAGAAGGATTACAAGAACTAGTAGATAGACTAATAGCAGGCATGAAAGTGAACATTGGCAAAACCAAATTGGTGCTTAGCATAAAATCACCAAAAAGTATTCATGGAAGGAAGAGAGCCAGAAGAGGTGCAAAAATTCAAGTATTCAGAAAGCATAATATCTGCCGGTGGAAGATGCAATGAAGAAATAAGAAAAACAGCAATGGGAAAGGCCGTATTTGGTAAAAAGAGAGGGCTAACCAGAAAGCCAAATAAAGTAGTCAAGAAGCGATTTGTGTTGTTTTGTACGGATGAGAGACTTGGAACTTACAAAATTAGCTTTGAAATGTGGGTTTGGCGGGGAATGGAAAGGGTCAGCTGGACAAAAAAAATAACAAATTATGAAGTTATGAGGAGAGTGAATGAACAAAGAAATTTGCTGAGTGTAATTAGGAACAGACAAAGTCTGGATAGGGCACATCTTAAGAGGAAGTGGACTTGTGAGAGACTATTGGAGGAAAGATTTCAAGGAAAAAGAGGAAGGAAGAGAATATCAATGCTGCACAGCTTGAAAATTGAAGGAATTTGGGGAAGTGGTGGCATAATGATATTTTCACTAGCCTAGTATTCCAGAGACCCAGGGTAATGCTCTGGGGACCCGGGTGCGAATCCCATCGTGGCAGATGGTGGAATTTGAATCCAATAAAAATCTGGAATTAAAGGTCTGATGATGACCATGAAACCATTGCCGACTGTCGTAAAAACCCACCTGGTTCACTAATGTCCTTTAGGGAAGGAAATCTGCCGTCCTTACCTGTTCTGGCCAACATGTGACTTCAGACCCACATTAATGTGGTTGACTCTTAAAATGCCCTCTGAAATGGCCTAACAAGCCATTCAGTTCTCAAGGGCAATTAGGGATGGGCAATAAATGCTGGCCCAGCCAGCGATGCCCACATCCCATGAACGAATTTTTAAAAAATTTATTTTCAAATGGAAAGGCTGGAACAGGATAGAGAGATAGGGAAAGGCTATGAGTCAAGGACCTGCCTTCAGGAAGAGCACACATGATGATGATGATGATGATGCAGAGACTTGAGCATAAAAGCAAAGCTGATATGTCAATTCAGTACTGACAGAGTACTTCACTGTCAGAGGGGCTCTCTTTCAGGTGCGACATTAAACCAAGGCCCCATCTTCCCTTTGAGGTGGTCGTAAAAGTTCCCTCAGCAATATGTTGAAGAAGAGCAGGGAAATCCTGGTCCTAGAGTCCCCAGTGCCCTGGTCAATATTTATCCTTCAACCAATACCACTAGTACACATTATCTGTTCATTATCATTTAACTGTTTGCAAGGGTTCATTGTGCATGAACTAGCTGCCAATATTTCTTACATTACAACAGTGAATATACTTCAAAGGTACTTCATTGGCTGTAAATCACTTTGCAACATCCTGAGGTCAGGATAAACGCAACATAAGTGCTAGCTTTTCAACTATTACTTTTACAATGTGACTGACAAGGAGTAGTTCTAAATTAAGTAAGCATAAGCAGGCCCAGCCCAATGGACCCACAGCATAAGAAAGAGCCTCACTCAAATATATTTTGTATGGCTGGGAAGCAGTTACAGTTCGATGTCGAGATTAACAGGTGACATTGTGTGAATGGCTGAGATGCCACCAGGAATGGATTTCTCAAGACAGGAGTTCAGTATTTGGCTGATAGTCTGACTTGAATGGCCACAGTCACAATCTGAGCTGTTCCTCGTGTTTCGCTTGTGGAGAAAGTGGCCATATTTTCCCTGGCTGGCCCTCAAGTGGCTGAGGCGTCCTGTGGAAGATTAAAACCTGGAACTTCAGTACTCGGATCAGTTACCAGGTTGCAGTTAGTTATGTTTGCAGTCATCCAGAGGTTTTCCATCAAGAGGTGGGGTTGTGGTCAGTATGTAGGGTGCAGAGTGTGTTACAGTATAGGCTACGGGTTTCAGGCAAGCACATGGGCTTTTCTTTTTGAGGTTCTGAGTCAATGAAAGTGCTTCGTTAGCTGACAGCCAGTGGTGATCTTTGAGGAGGATGTTTTCCCTGCGGGCATCAGGAGGTTCAACATGTGCTAGCACAGGATGCCACTTGAGCTGTGTTGGTCTCAACATCCCAGAAATGATCCTCATGACTTCCCAGAGGTGTATATCTACCACATGTGTGGGGTGGTTCCTGAGCGAGGTTGAACAGCAGTACTCTGCTTTACTTGCCCCGATCTACCCAACAGCAATGTGTAGTGTGTTGGCTCTGCTGCCCAAAGTGGGCATGTGCCAGTTTCCACTCTCATTTTGACCTTGGCTCCTGTGTTCTGGAGGTGTTGCTGGTAAGTCAGCCTACGATCAAGATTGATGCTAAAGTGTTTTGGCACTGGGTCGTGGGTGAGTAATTGGACACAGAACTGGACATGAAGTTCTTCCCTGGCCTTTGAGTTGTTCATGTGGAAGGCTGAAAGGGCAGTCCCAGCATTTAGTAAAAGCTTCCATTTTCTGAAGTAGGCTTCCAGAGACCATAGATCTTCAATGAGCATTTCTCAATGTCCTGAAGTCTTTAACCTGGAAAGCCAGGGCCAAGTCATCAGCAAATGCGAAGAGCCATGACTTTGTTGGGGGAGGGGGGTGGGAGTGGTGATCGGTATATGTGTTGAGGAGGGCTGGTGCAAGCACTGATCCCTGTGGAAGCCTGTTCTTGGTGCACACAGAACTAGCAATTGTTGATCACGGAATTGATTAGTTGTAGGGTTTTCATGTAACGGATGATTTTGGAGAGTTTCAGCAGCATGCCTGTGCGCCTCACTCTGTCAGAGGCACAGGGTAAGGCAACACAGGCACTTCCTGTCTTCAGGCCTTTCTAGAAACCAGCATCAATGTGTGAGGTCAGTGTTGGGACCTGCTCAGAGCAGTTGTAGCCTGTGCGAAAACCTGCCTGTTAAGAGAGCATCACTCCAGGGTGGGACTCAGTCTGTATAGTAGGTGGTGTTCCAGGACTTTACATATTATTGAGAATGGAGCGATGGAGCAGGAGCTGCATGGATCATCGAGTGGCTTCTCTGGCTTGGCAATGACCACCATCTTGGATTGGCACCAGATGGCTGGAATTGTGCTTGTGCTGTGGGTGTTGGTAAACAGCTTTACTAGTCACTTGCTTCCCTTTGATGAAATGTTTTTCAGGAATTCTGGGTAAATCCCATTGGCTCCTGCTACTCAACTTGACTAGGTAACCATCAGGACATTGTCCACTTCCTCTTGTGTATAAGGGCTTGAGAAGTCTGTCTGCTCTGGAACAGTTTTGAGGGACTACATCAGGGCTGTTTTTACCATCTACTTATCTTCCCTGCAGGCCAGAATCTTTGAGTTTATTAGGAACTGTGAAGCGATGTTGATTCTGGGCCACTGACATGGTTATTTCATGGCTGTTCCCAAACACAGCAGGGATTTCTACACCTTTAAGATTGAGTGTGTGAAGTCACTGTTCTCTGCCTTTTCCCACCATCTTACGAGGTGTCCTTCAGTAAGGGACTCTAGGAGTGTTGTTGCCACATCATGCTCTTCATTTTCCTCGTACTCTTCTGGGGGCCGTTCACTTTCCAAGATCCAGCAGAGGTTGAAAGTTTCTTTGAAGCCTTGGTGAACAAATTAAGTGGCTGTCAGTTTGAAAAATCAAGTGAAGTGGTTGTCGTTTTCGGGAGGGATGGAATCCAGTTAACAGTGGTTTCTATATATCTCCTGTAGGCAGCCCGGTTGCCCTCCCACAGATTCCGACGTGGTTTTGGCTTTGGGTTTATGGATGATAGTTCGAGGCTAATGTGAATGAGGTTTGGGCAAAGTTAGGAGTGGGGGCAAGATGGGCACACTTGTCGGGAGCTCATCAGCAATAGGCCGTTGCTGTCATGGGTCATGAAGCAAATACCAGTCGAGTTGTCCTTTTTCATTCCTAGTGGATTGGAATGTGCCAGGCTGGTATCGTTTCCAAGTTTTAGGTCATGCACGAGGAGGTCCGGACAGTTGCTCTCCCACTGTGTTATTGTTGAGGTACGGCCACATGTGATGTTGGCTGCTGAAGGCACCAAGGTAGATGGTTGGATGTGCTGCAACCTGTATTGTGATGTTGGGCCACAGGTCACTTGGTGACGTGTAGACAATTTTGAGGGTCAGCTACTTTGATGGAGATGGAGAAAGGAACATCGGTTTTAGGTCTTCTACACCTTTGATGAGGCTTTCCTTGATATAGGTGGCTAGGCCATATGTCTGGTCATCCCTGCTTGCAATGAGTTGGTACTCAGGAATGCATGCTCATTGGCTGGAGTGGTCCTTGAGGTGCATTTCTTGCAGGGTGACTATGTCCACACTCCTGTTAGTGTGTTCTTTTGTTAGTAGCTCACATTTTTCCCAGAATGGATCTTCAGCGTTGAGCTGGTATATTCTTGTTGCTGGTCCTGTTTCTCAGCTTTGTTGTACCTAAGAGAATCCATTTTCCAGTGAGTTTTTACTGCTTGGACCAGAGGCCTGGTGGTCAGCATCATTCACCTTCTTGACAATACTAGTTTCAAGTTATAAGACTTGCCATAACAGGAGGACCATGTGAAGGCTGCTGTCTCCCCCTCCCACCTCGCTAAAAGACCACAGGATGGCAAGTGTCAGCTATCAAAATCAAAAAGTGTCACAAAGTGTGCTGGGGCCAATTACCTTCACTTAGGGCTGGGAGTGTTTGATGGGGACAGTGTAGAGGGGCTTTACTCTGTATCCAACCCTGTGCTGTACCGTCCTGGAAGTGTTTGATGGGGACATTGTAGAGGGAGCTTTACTCTTTATCTAACCCTGTGCTCCACCTGACTTTGGAGTGTCTGATGGGACTGTGTAGAGGGAGCTTTACTCCACATGCTGAATTGATGCGTCAAACAAAAAGTGTCTCATGCTGTCGTCAATATTGCTCAGCTTTAGCATAACATTTGAATAAAGAACTTCCAGATGCCAAGGGCATGCTTGGAGATTGCGTTGAAGTGAAGTGCCACACGGGGAGGGAAGCAATGTGTGAGGCTTCAGCACTGACAGGATTCACTGTTTTCTTGGATCAACTTGGGTGCAGCTGCAGCAGTTATTGTGTTCCTAGCCAAAAGCGCTGAGGGGGTTTAACTTGACACAGAAACTATATTAAAAGTTAGGCGTCGCTAGTCACTATTACACAGAGATTAACAGTGGAATCTGGCAGAGAGTAAAGAGATCAGCACAACATTGCAACAGGGAAAAATAAATCCAAAGTCCCTACTGCTCAGAACAAAACATCCAATCAATGAACTCGATACAGACCGAAGAGAAATGGTCCACAATCTGAACTCCATACAGGTCCGAGAGAAACAGACCCCAATATCGTCCCTATAGGAGATGCACACGTGCATTCTGTTAGGGGTTGCTGGCCAGTGATGAGGAGCAGGAATTCAGGCTGCTTTTAGCCCCCACTTCCTCCCCACAATCCACCCCAAGGGGCTTGGACAGCTGAGGTAAATTTACTACCAGTGGAGATCATCTAAGCAGGATGGAAGAAACGGTGTTCCCCAGGGATCTGTTCTGCAGTCTCACTTTTTCACCACTATATTTATTAATAACGCTGAATAAAAAGAGACATGCTGTTGAAGCTTTTCATCCTGCACTCATCGGGGCAGATTCGCAAGAATACCAAGTCTCAAAGGAAACAATAATTCATACTGCATGGGAAGAAGGTGCCGACTGGTTGGCATGTGGACTCTGATTGGTACAGGCGTTGCAATGGAAAATGCAAAAGTATACAGTTAATTGCCAAGCTTTTATTTAAATTCAAAGCAGGCAGGCCAACTCTGATTGGTCAAGGCATTGCCATAGGGAATGAACCAGGGAATGGCTACTCCCCTCTAAAGCTTTTGTTTCGTTGATAAAGGTGCAGTGCGTGGACATGTTCTTTCTGTTTGCAAATGACAGGGCCCTGTGAGTGACTATATGTAGCTTCTAACACATAAGTGAGCCACACCGCGAGCTGACTGATGATCTTAAATTGATTGTCAGTGTAATTCTTACCACAATGGGGATTGTTTAGCAAGTGCTTTCCAATTGCAGAATCACATCTAATGTTGGACACTATGTTCTGAGTTTTGAAAGTACGGGCTGATTGAGACCAGTCAAAAAGAACATGCCCAAACATTGCACCTTTTTCAACTAAAAAAAAGTTTTAGGGACCACCATTCCCTGCTTCATTCCTCATGCCTTGACCAGAGTTGACCTGCCTGCTTTGAATTTAAACAAAAGCTTGGTAATTAACTGTTCCTTGGTGCATTCTCCATGGCAACGCCTCTACCAATCAAGAGTCCACTTGCCAACCAATCAGCGCCCCCTTTCTCATGCAGTATAAATAGTTATTCCCTTTACTGTTCTTGCAAATCTGGTCCTGATGAGTGCACTACGAAAAGCTTCAACAGCATGTCCCTCTTTTTCAACAATACTCAAGTTCTGTACAACCAAGCGACTATTATTATTAACTTGGATGAAGGGATTATCCTATAATGAGAGGTTGAGTAAATTGTTTGGAGTTTAGAAGAATCAGAGGTGATCTCAATGAAACCTACAAGGTTCTGAATGGGCTTGATAGGATAGATGCTGAGAGGTTGCTTCCGCTGGTCGGGGAATCTAAAACACGGGGCACAGTTGGGGCCGATCATTTAGTACTGGGATGAGGAGAAATTACTTCACTCAAAGGGTTGTGAATCTTTGGAATTCTCTACCCCAGAGGGTTGTGGGTGCTCCATAGTTGAATAAATTTAAGGCTGGGATAGACAGGTTTTTGGTCTATAAGGGAATCAAGGGACATGGGAAGCATGCGGGAAAGTAGAGTTGAAGCCCAAGATCAGCCATGATCATATTGAATGGCAGAGCAAACTCGAAGGGCTGTACAGTCTCCTTCTGTTCCTGTTCCCTGTGTTTTTGTGAAGGAAGAGAGATTTGGATTTCTAAGGTTGCAAATGACATTAAATTAGGAGGGCAGCACGTGATGCAGATGTGAGCAAAAAGTTGCAAAGGGATGTCTGCAGATAGTTCTAAAGTTCCAAAGAAGAGTCATATTCAAATTGAAACATTAATTCTGTTTCTTTCTCCACAGATGCTGCCAGACCTGTTGAGTTTGTCCAGCACTTTGCTTCTACAGATTGTCAATGGACCAGCCTTTTGGCAAATGGAGTTCAACATAGAAGTGTGAAGTCATTCCCCTTGGAATAAAGAAAATACTCCAATTTCTATTTCTAAATAGTGAAAAACTAGGAAACGTACAGAAGCAAAGGTATTTGGCAGCTCAAGTACACACATTATTTAACACGAACAGATAGGTACGAAAAACAATGAGAAAGTCTAACAGAAAATTGGCCTTTCTCAAAGGGGTTGGATTACAATGGGGAGGAAGTTATGCTTGATTTGTACAGAGCCTTGGACATACCTTGCCAAGAGCACTGTATATCATAGGAGTACTAGGCACCACACCTCAGGAAGGATATATTGGCCTTGGGAGGGGTGCAGTGCAGTATTATCACAGGACTTAAAGTGGGTTAAATTATGAAAAAATATATATTCAGGTTGCATTGACACGACTAGTGTCCCCTTGAGTTTAGAAGAATAAGGGGTGATCTGATTGGGATGCTTAAAATTTATAAGGATTTGTTAGGGCGGCTCCAGAGAAACTATTTCCTCTGGTGGGAGAATCCAGAAAAAGGAGGCATAATCTTAAAATTAGAGCCAGGCTGTTCAGGGGTGAAATCAGGAAGCACTTTTTCCACATAAAGAGGAATGGAAATCTGGAACTCTCTCTCCCGAAAGGTTGAGGATGCTGGGAATCATTTGGGGATTTCAGAACTGAGATTGACAGATTTTGTTAGGTAAATGTATCAAAGAACACAGAGCAGAGATAGGTAGATGGAACTTAGATACAGGTCGACCATGGCCGAACTGAACTGAAATATGATCAAGCAGGACAGGCAGAATGCCCTCCTCCTGTTACTATGTCCCTAACTCAGCAGAGGACATTCATTTAAGTGGAAGTTGGCATTGGCTGATACTGGTTACCCATATTATACTGGAAATTTATAAAATGACCCAGAGGGACACAAAAGGGATGACATCAGTGCACTGCTGTGCCTCCTAGGAGGCGGAAGGCCAAAGCTCTCGTGTCGCTACATTTTAATGCTCAGATGTCAGCTTCTCTGCAGCATTGGATAACAGAGGATACCCAATGGGAATAGCCCTGGCAGGATTTATATTGTGCAAGCGAGAATGATCTCATAACCGATCCACAATCACAAATAAGCTTACGCTGGTTTCATTCTCCAGAGGAGTATAAATCACATCAAATTTGCTCCCGCAGAGCAATCTTTTTACTCAAAATATGGTTTGCATTGCTCACATACACACACAATCCATCATTAGGACAGTACTCACTGCGGGGAGTTCTACATTGCCCCGGTTCGCCTCCACTTCAGGCTGTGAATCAGGACCACATCGCACAGCAGAGGCCTGTCCCTTTTTAATATGATGTCATGAGAGACCCACCCCTTCCCCTCCACCCAGAATTCTCTGCTTGTGACAATCATTCTGTGTCATGGGCATTGGTCTTACTGGCCTAAGGAAGACGCCTGTTGTGGAACAGTTTAATACTGATTAAACAGCATATAGCTCCATTCTTAGTTTACACCAACTCCTCCTTGATCACTTCTCCCAATGTATTTTTTTAAGTTTGTTCTCAGGACACAGGCAACAATGGCAAGGCTACATCGCAAAGGCCTTCTTCTGGCAGAGGTCACCAAGAGTTAACCATGTAATGTGGAACTGGAGTCATGTAAGCCCAGGCCAGCTAAAACCAGCAAATCCCCTTCTAGTTAGCTTTTTAACCATTTTCTGACAGCTTTCATGGTTTTTTTTTGACGGCAGCCACAAATCACCAGATTCACTGAATTCAGTACTATACCTATTTTAAAAGAATCGAGGGAAGAGATAGCAGAGGCATTGCTATTCATATTTAATAGTTTGTTAGAAAAGGGTATCATGCCACAGGGTTGGCAGATGGCTAATGCAATTCCAATATTTAAGGAGAAAGACAGAACATGTCCAGGAAATTCTAGTATGTCTACAGGCTCCCCTTTATCCACAATCTTGTGCGGGAAGGTTGAGCAGGTTGGGCCTTTTGGAGGAATGAGGGGTGATCTTGTTGGAACACGGGGGATCCTGGGACAGGCAGAATTGATAGGGTGGATGTCGGGAAGGCGTTTCCTATTGTGAGAAGACACTGGAACTAGGGGCATGGTTTACAAAGAGGGGTTCTCCCTTTTAGGATGGAGATTGGGGTGGGGTGGGGGGCGCGCGGGCGGTGAGGTTTATTCTCGGAGGGTCACTGGTCTGTGGGGTTCTATTTCCAAGGGTGGTGGAGGCTGGATCATTGAATTTGTTCAGGGCTGAGTTGGGTACACTTTTGATAGACTGGGGAGGCTGTGAGAAGGATAATGTCGAGCTTCAGAAGGACATAGACAGGTTGGTGGAATGGGCAGACAGGTGGCAGATCAAGTTCAGTGCGGAAAAATGTGAAGTGATTCATTTTAGTCGGAAGAACATGGAGCGACAACAAAACATAAAGAGTACAATTCTAAAGGGGGTGCAGGGGCAGAGGGACCTGGGTGCATATGTGCATAAATCATTGAAGGTGGCAGAACAGGTTGAGTGAACAGTTAATAAAGCATACAGTATCCTGGGCTTTATCAACAGGAGCATAGATTATAAGACCAAGGAGGTTATGTTAAACTTGTATAAGAAACTAATTTGCCTCTGCTGGAATACCATGTCCAGTTCTGAGCACCACACTTTAGGAAGGGTGTGAAGACATTGGAGAGAGTGCAGAAAAGATTCACGAGAATGGTTGCAGGGATGAGGAACTTCAGTTATGAAGACAGATTGGAGAAGCTGGGGCTGCTTTACTTGGAGAAGAGAGGTTGAAAGGAGATTTAGAGGCATTCAAAATCATGAGTAGATAGGGAGAAACTCGTGAAAGGACCAAGAACAAGAGGGCACAGGTTTAAAGTAATTGACAAAAGAAGCAGAGGCGACATGAGTAGAAACGTTCATGCAGCGAGTGGTTAAGATCTAGAATGCACTGACTGAGAGTGTGGTAGAAGCAGGTTCAATCAAGGCATTCGAAAGGGAATAAGACTGTTAACTTTAAAGGAAGAATACACAGGGTTATGGGGAGAAGGCAGGGGAATGACACTAGATAAATTTCTCATTTGGAGGGCCGGTGCAGACAAGATGGGCCGAGTGGCTTCCTTCTGCACTGTAACAATTCTGTGATTCTGTGATAAAGGTTGGCTAGGACCAGGAAAACTCCTATATTCTTTGAATAATGCCATGGGATCTTTTCCCCTACAATGGGCAGATAGCTCATTAGGTTACTGTCTCACCTCAAAGACAGCACCTAAGACAGTGCAATGCTCTCTTAGTACTGCACTCAAAGTGTCTGCCTGGATTGTGTGTTCAAGTATCTGTGGAGTGTACTTGAACACACCACCTTCTGACTCAGACAGAAATCCTACCCACCGAGTTTAGGCTTGGACCTGACCAGATAATCTATTTTAATGGTGCTGGCTATAGGGTAAATATTGGCCAGGGTGCAAGAAGAATTATGTATTCTTATTTAAATAATCTAGAATCGCTTGGTATGTTTTGCATATGTACAGGAGTGGGCACTGAAAAACATGCAAGTTGTACAGGTCTAAACACGAGTGAAACATTTCGTTTTATTCAGTCCATATCTGCATGCACAGGAGCTGACAGAGTCAGTTATAATTAGCCTCAGAGTAAGACAGGAATGAATTTTGAATATTACAACAGCGTGCATTCACCCACTTTAAAAGTTATTCTGAACCACCTGCCAGGGCCCATTATCCTTCTCGCTTTGCACGCTGGCAACAAAGCCGCCACTATTTGCATTCGAGCAAAGGGAGACATCAAGGGAATGTGCACAGCAGGCTAAAGACATCAAATTACTCTGTTATAATGCTCTGCTACTGGTCTCTCCCCCTCAGCCTTGACCCATCGCTTCTTTGTGCAGCATTTGGCCTCTTGACTCAATCCAAGACCAATTATACCAACACAAAGACTATAATTCTGGGCTCACTAATACCATCTTCAGTTTGTGATTCATTTATTTCTCACTGTGTCAATTCAATAGCTGTGGGTACAAAATGCTTGGGAAGAGCAGCAAATGGGCTATGTTAGGGGACAAGTAATCCAGAGGCCTGGAATAATGATCCAGAGGCATGAATTCAAATCCCAACGTGGAAGCTGGGGGAGTTTAAACATCAATTAATTAAAATAAGTTTTGAATTAAAAGCTAGTATCAGTAACGGTGATCATGAAACTACTGGGTTGTCATATAAACAGTCTGGTTCACTGATGTCCTTTAGGGAAGGAAATCAGCTATTCTTACCAGGTCTCACTTATATGTGACTAAAGGCCCACAGCAATGTGATTATCCTTAACTGCTCTCCAAAATGGCCTAGCAAACCACTTGGTTGTATTCAAGAAGGTGGCTAACCATCATCTCCAAAAGGGAAATTTAGATTGAGCAATAAATTTACAGGTGACATGAAACTTGGAAACATTGTGAACTGTGAGGAGGATCATGTAGGACTTCAAAAGGACATACAGGTTGGTGAAATGGGCAGGCAAGTGGCAGATGAAATTTAATACAGAGAAATGTGAAGTGATTCATTTTGGTCAAAAGAATGGGAAGAAGCAATATAAAATAAAGGATACAATTCTAAAAGGGTACATGTGCATAAATGGATTAAGTTGGCAACACAGGTTAAGAAAGTGAATAGTAAAGTACACAGGATCCTGGCTTTATAAATAAGAACAAAAGCAAGGAAAGTTATGGTGAACCTTTATAACACACTGGTTCTGCCTTAATTAGAGTATTTGTCCATTTCTGGGCACCACAATTCAGGAAGGATGTGAAGGCTTTGGAGGAGGTGGAGAAAAGATTTACAAGAATGGTTCCAGGGATGAGGGAGTTTGGTTACATGGACAGATTGGAGAAATTGGTGTTATTTTCCTTAGAGAAGGTTGAGAGTGGATTTGATAGAGGTGTTCAAAATTTGAGGAGTCTGGACAGAGTAGATATGGAGAAACTGCTCCCATTGGCAAAAGGGTTGAGAACTAGAAGACACTGATTTATAGTAATTAGCAAAAGGTGCCAATGGTAGCATGAAGAAAAACTTTTTTAAGTAGCAGGTGGTTAGGATCTGGAATGCACTGCCTGAGTGTGGTGGAGGCAGATTCAATCGTGGCTTTCAAAAGGGTATGGGATCATTTTCTGAAGAGCAAAAATTTGCAGGGCGACAGGTAAAGAGCAGGGTGGAGTGGGACAGGCTGAGTTGCTCTTGCAGAGGGCCAGCATGGACACGATGGGACAAATGGCCTCCTTCTGTGCTGTAACCCATTCTTTTATTCTATCAAATGTTAGTTTTGCAAACAAAGCCCACTTCCTGTGAATGAACAAAAAAATTATTCCAGAGTTGCATCATCTCTACCTACCAACTAATTTCAGCATAGTCTGTGAAGTTAGGCCCAGATTGATCCTCTGGGTATCTGAATTAACCAGCCCCTGAATGTCTGTCGATTATCTGCTCATCAAATTAAACTACCTTCCCGTGTAGGCTTGTAAATAATGAATGATTTTTTTTGACAAATCTATTTGAATTATAACAAGCAACTTGCATTTATATGACATCTTTAACATAGTATAACAAGACATTTCACAAGAGCATTATCAGACAAAAATTGACAACAAGCCATATAAGGAGATATTAGTATTAATGACCAAAAGCTTAGTTAAAGATATAGGTTTAAGGGACATCTTAATAGTAGAGAGGCAGAGAGGTTTAGAGGGTTTAGGCAGCTGAAGATAAAACTGCCAACGGTGGAGCAATGGAAATGGAGGTCAGAGATGTTGAAAGGTTATAGGAGGGGGGGATTACAAGAATAGGAAGGGGCAAGGCCTTGGAGGAATATGAAAACTACCTGATTTCATGTGGGGCTGCTCACATGCTGTCTGGGTTTGAAGCACAGCTGTGATGTTAAGCTGCTGACTGGACTGCCTCCTTAGTATCGTTGACTTAGAAAGCAAACCTAAGTAACTATAGCAAGCAGAGGACAGGTGTAAATTTCAGACTCCAGGTCGATGACTGAGTTTCCTCCTCTCTGATTTTTAATAAATAGTTTTGTATCTAGTAACTGGTGCACGCTGGAGCAGATATTCTGTGGTGTTGCTACTCCTGTGAAGCTGTCTCACTTTAAGGACATGAACTCTAATGGCTCTTAACTAAATATAGCTTGATGCCAATTGGATGGGACAAAAATATTCTGACTCCTGTATCATTAAGGCATTTCCTGTTGCTACGGCAGCTTACGCAAATGACTCTATTTTCTGAAGTATGATATTGAAATTTTCCAATAGACAGGTGCAACATAGAGGCATTATTTTTACTAGTTAGCACATCCCCAGTGGCATTGCCCACACTACATCAGATAACAGTGTTTCACAATGACAGGAACAGTATAGCATGCAACATACAACATATCAATTTGCCACTAAATTGGAGCTGTTACTAAACTACTTTACCTCCTTAAGGTCTCAGTCTAATTGATGTGTTCAAAACTGTTTCCTCAGTCAATACATTGCCACTAATTTATAACAACAAAAATACATTGTACGTGAAGTGGTTTAAGGTGTCCGAGAAATATTAAGGTGATTCTATATAAATACAAGTCTCCCTATCTTTAAACATCACTTTTGTTTCATCTTTATCTAACGTTCCCTCTAAACAGTGTGGCCATGCAGCACGCACAGGTTGCCATCTTCCTTCCAAGTTACCACATGTTCACCAAAAATTAAATTAGCCACGCACTTAAACAAATCATCACACGCTTCAAATAAAAAATTAGAGAGTACATTACAAAGATGCAGCTGAGTACTTGCCCATGCCTCCATTCACACTGCCCACTGAGAGACTTTGACCCATCTGGAATTCAATGGTATTCCTTATTCTTCTCTTGCTCTCCAGTAAAAGGTGGCAAAGGGAATGTCAATATCACACAAGGTTATCCCAACCTGGCCTGCACCTGACAAGTGGCCGAGAATCTCAGCATGTGGGAGAAATAGCTAGTGCAGGCCCCATACCCTTCTGGCACTCTAGTCTCTGAGCAGAGGGTTCAAGTCTCACTCAAGGACCTGAGCCCCACAATCCAAGCTGACACCTCAGTGCAATATTAAGGGAGCAGTAGACTGTCAGAGCTGCCACCTTTTGAAACAAGGTGTGAAACCATGTGGAGCATAAATACCTATATGGACCTTACAAGGCTGAATAGCCAGTTCATGTGTTGTAAGTACTTGGTAACTTCATAAACCAAGGCCCTGTGTGCTGTCTTAGATGGACATAAAAGATTTCAGGGCACTACTAGAAGAGCAGGGGAGATCTCCCCAGTGTCCTGGCAAATACTTGCCCCTTGTCAATAGAAAACAGATTGTCATGATCGCATTGCTGCTTTTGGGAGCTTGCTGTGTGCAAAATGTCTATCATATTTCCTACATCACAAAAGTGAATATACTTCCAAAGTACTTTGCTGGCTGTCAGGGCTGTTAGCTGAAAGGGCTGAAAAGCACTATGGGAATGCAAGTCTTTAGAAACATAGAAAATAGGAGCAGGAGTGGGTCTTCAGCCCTTCGAGCCTGCTCCACCATTTAATATGACCATGGCTGATCTTCTATTGAAATGCCATACTCCTGCTCTCTCCCCATACCTCTTGAAACTTTTAGAATCTAGAAATTTATTTCCTTCTTAAATATATTCAGTGACTTGGCTTCCACAGCTTTCTATTGTAGAGAATTCCACAGGTTCACCACCCTCTGAGTGAAGAAGTTTCTCCTCACCTCAGTCCTAAATGGCCTACCCTGTATCCGGAGACTGGGGCCCCTTGTCCTAGACCCCCCAGCCCAAGGAAACATCATCCCTGCATCCAGTCTGTCCAGCCCTGTCAGAATGTCACACGTTTCAATGAGATTCCCTCTCACTTCTAAACTCCAGTGAATACAGGCCTAGTCAACCCAATCTGTCCTCAGAAGACAATCCTGCCATCCCAGGAATCAACCTGGTGAACCTTTGCTGCACTCCCCCTATGGCAAGTATATCCTTTCTTAGGTAAGGAGACCAAACTGCACACAATACGCTAGGTGTAGTCTCACCAAGGCCCTGTACAGCTGCAGTAAGACATCCTTGCTCCTGTATTCAATTCCTCTCACAATGAAGGCCAACATACCATTTGCCCTTCTAACTGCTTGCTGCACCTGCATGCTTGCTTTTAGTGATTGGTGTACAAGGACACCCAGGTCCCTTTGAACATCAACATTTCCCAATCTATCACCATTTAAATAATACTCTGCCAGTCTGTTTTTTTCTACTGAAGTGGATAACTTCACACCTATCCACATTATACTGCATCTGCCATGTACTTGCCCACTCACTCAACTTGTCTAAACCGTCTTGAAGCCTCTTAACTTCCTCCTCACCACTCTCATTCCCTCCTAGTTTTGTGTCATCAGCAAACTTGGAAATGTTAAATTTGGTTCCCTCATCCAAATCATTGATATATATTGTGAATAGCTGGGGCCCAAGCACTGATCCCTGTGGTGCCGCACTAGTCACTGTCTGCCACTCTGAAAAAGACCCATTTATTCCTACTCTCTGTTTCCTGTCTGTTAACCAATTCTCAATCTGCCATTATATTACCCCCAATCCCATGTGCTTTAATTTTACACTAACCTCTTATGTGGGGCTTTATCAAAAGCTTTCTGAAAATCCAAACACACCACATCCACAGGTTCTCCCTTATCCGTTCTGCTAGTTATGTCCTCAAAAAACTCCAGCAGGTTTGTCAAACATGATTTCCATTTCAAAAATCTATGTTGATATATTCTAAGTGCTCTGTTATCACATCCTTTATAATAGATTCTACTACTACTGATGTTAGGCTTACCAGTCTGGAATTGCCCGTTTTGTCCCTCACTCCTTTTTTTAAATAGTGGGGTTACATTTGCCACCATTCAATCTGCCGAGTCTTTCCAGATTCTTTTGTTGATAGTATGGCCATAAGAGACAGAGAGAGAGACAGACAGAGAGAGAGAGAGAGAGAGAGAGAAACAAACAGGGAGAGAGGGAGAGAGAGACAGACAGAGAGAGAGAGAGAGAGAGAGAGAAACAAACAGGGAGGGAAAGAGAGACAGACAGATAGAGACAGACAGTAATTAATTGTGAGAAGAGAGTTGGACAGAGTAATTAATTGTAGGAGAAAAGGCTGGCAAGAGCACAGGGAGGTCAAAGGGTACAGGCTGCACTTCGATTTGGGTTGAATAATCACCAATCCATAAAAACAAATTAATAAAACCTTCAAAAAGAAAAAAAGGAATTTGCCAGCAGTTTATAAAATAAACAAGCAGTTTGAGGAAAAAGCAGAGAAATTCCTGAGCCAGGTTTCAGCCTTTTTTTTTGGAGATCAATGGGGTGATACTGGCCTCAGAGAATCTCAAAACAGTAGGGCAAGCAGGCTTCGCAGTTAGCTGAGAAATATCTTCTGCCACAATTTATTTAAGTCTTTAATAAGTGGGTCAGCTTGTCTCCATGTGAGGCAAGTTAATCCGAAGCCACGCATTCAAAGCAAACCATTTGAGCCTTGGCTTCCAACCAGAACTTGAGTTTATAAGCGTGTTTATTTACCTTTTCCTTTGTTAGATTTTTGTTTTCCGAAGGATTGCATTGTGTGTGCTTGCAGGGCAGAGAATTTTGTCCTGTGCTACAGTGCTCAGCTCCATCTGGCCAGTACCCTCAAGCTCTCTGCCCTCTCCTTTGAGAATGGCGCACACGTACTCCCACTCGCATGTTAAACCACACCCACACAGGCAAACACACTCTTGCACTCATTCATGTACACAAGAGAGTGCTTGACCTTTCTGCATAAGAAATAGGAGGAGTAGGCCACCTGGACCCTCAAACCTGCTCTGCCATTCAATAAGATTATAGCTGATCACCAACCTCAACTCTACATTTCCGTCTAGTCCCCATATGACTTGATGCCCTCAGACTGTAGGGCTATACTCAATGACTCAGCATCCGAAACCCACTGGGGTACAGAATTCCAAGATTCACAACCCTCTGTAATAATCTCTGTAGATGACCGATAACCGAAAGTTCGAATCTCTTTTAAAAAGTTATCAGCTGAAAAAAATTACATGGCAAGGCTTCACATTTTAAAACTTTCACTGTAACAAATGACGAAAGCACTATTGACGAAACACTATTCCTTTTTTGCATGCAACAAATATTTTTAACTACCGAGAGGAACATTTCCTTTAAACTCATCACACATTACACTCCCCACAAAATGACAGTCCTTATAGCAAACAGTCCGTAGCTGCTCCCAGATTCCAATGGGTTCCTACATCCGCATTTCATTGAGTAGTAACTTCAAGTGACCACCGCCAGGCATTTCCCTCAGTTTGCGGAGAGTTTCTTCAATCCACCAACAATGGTAAAGCCAGTTCCAAAGATTGCCCTTCCCCCTGGTCATGCCAGAACAAATCCCTCAGAATCCATAGAAGGCTCGACCAGAGACTATCTGCCTGCCACGTCTGGTTATGGTAGCTCACAAAATCAAGCAGCCTTTTCTCTGCTGACCACAGAACCTGCTGCCTGTCTGTGATATTCATTGATCTGTAAAGAAGCCTGTAGCCTGACCTCAAAAATGGCTTCCTCTGCCCTCTTCCCCATGGCAACATGAAACACATTAGCCTTGTATCTAGGTAGGAATGCTCATTAATTATCCTTGAGAGCCCAACACACACTCATCCCAGAAGTAAATGGACAGTTTGAAGCATAACTGTTCACAACCCAGTGCCTTCACATATTTCAGAGGGTCAGAGTCCACTCATTATAAACTCAGACTGCTGCCATCGTCTCCAGCAAAAATATCTTGCACCTTCTTGTCAATAAAAGAATCTAAGCCTTCCTTTGATCTCGAAAGAGTGGATGATCCATCATCGCCTCCTCCGAAGGTCCCCAGCATCACAGGTGCCAGTCTTCAGCCAATTCGATTCACTCCATGTGATATCAAGAAAAGGCTGAAGGCACTGGATACTGTAAAGGCTATGGGCCCTGACAATATTCTGGCAATAGTACTGAAGTCTTGTGCTCCAGAACTTGCCATGCCCCTAGCCAAGCTGTTCCAATACAGCTACAACACTGGCATCTACCCAGCAAGGTGGAAAATTGCCCAGGTATGTCCTGTCCACAAAAATCAGGACAAATCCAACCCAGCCAATTACCGTCCCATTAGTCTACTCTCAAATCAGTAAAGTGTTGGAAGGGGTCATCAACAGTGCTATCAAGTGGCATTTGCTTAGCAATAACCTGCTCACTGACGCCCAATTTGGGTTCCGCCAGGGCCACTCAGCTCCTGACCTCATTACAGCCTTGGTTCAAACATGGGCAAAAGGGCTGAACTCCCGAAGTGAATTGAGAGTGACTTCCCTTGGCATCAAGGCTGCATTTGATCATGTGTGGCATCAAGGATCCCGGGCAAAACTGGAGTCAATGGGAATCAGGGAGAAAACTCTCTGCTGGTTGGAGTCATACCTAGCACAAAGGAAGATAGTTGTGGTTATTGGAGGTCAGGCATCTCAGCTCCAGGACATCACTGCAGAAGTTCCTCAGGGTAGTGTCCTCGGCACAACCATCTTCAGCTGCTTCATCAATGACCTTCCTTCCATCATAAGATCAGAGGTGGGTATATTCGCTGATGACTGCACAATGTTCAGCACCATTCATGACTCCTCAGACACTGAAGCAGTCCATGTCCAAATGCAGCAAGACCTGGACAATACCCAGGCTTGGGCTGACAAGTGCCAAGTAATATTCGCACCACACAAGTGCCAGGCAATGACTATCTCCAAGAGAGAAAATCTACCATCACCCCTTGACATTCAATGGTATTACTATCACTGAATCCCCCACTATCAACATCCTGGGGGTTACCATTGACCAGAAACTGAACTGGACTAGCCATATAAATGCTGTGGCTCCATAAGCAGGTCAGAGGCTAGGAATCCTGCACCTCCTGACTGCCCAAAACCTGTCCACCATCTATAAGGCACAGGTCAGGAGCGTGATGAAATACTCCCCACTTGCCTGGATGAGTGCATCTCCCACAACACTAAAGAAGCTTGACACCATCCAGGACAAAGCAGCCTGCTTCGTTGGCACCACATCCACAAACATGCACTCTCTCCACCACCGACCCACAGTAGCAGCAGTGTGTACCATCTACAAGATGCACTGAGGGGTTCACCAAGACTCCTGAGACAGCACTTTCCAAACCCAAGACCACTGTCATCTAGAAGGACAAGGGCAGCAGATAGATGGGAACACTACCACCTGGAATTTCCCCTCCAAGTCACTCACCATCCTGACTTGGAAATATATCACCGTTCCTTTACTGTCGCTGGGTCAAAATCCTGGAACTCCCTCCCTAACAGCACTGTGGGTGTACCTACACCACATGCACTGCAGCGGTTCAAGAAGGCTGCTCACCACCACTTTCTCAAGGGCAATTAGGGAAGGGCAATAAAATGCTGGCCCAGCCAGCAAAGCTGACATCCAGTGAACGAATAAAAAATAAACCACCCAAGCTTACTGTCAGTTACTGTCAGGTGGGCTGCAGAACAGGTCACAAGACCCCATCATTTACCTTAAATTTAAAGTTAGTCCCAAAATATGATAATCTTATAAACCTCACAATTGTGACAATTCTGAATGAAGAAATTCCTTTTCATCTCGGTCCTAAATGAATTATTCTCTACATACCTTTATCCTGAGCCTGTGCCCACTAGTTTTAGACTCTTCAGCCAGGGCAACAACCTTTCAGCATCTACACTGTCAAGCCTTCACAATCTTATAGGTTTCAGTGAGATTATCTCTCAGGCTTCTAAACAACAGAGAATAGAGACCCATTCTACTCTCACTCTCCTCATAGGACAACCCTCTCATCTCAGCAACCAATCATCTCAGGAACCTTAGTTGCACCTCTTTTAGATAAGCATCTCCTTCATCAGGTACAGGTACCAAAACTGTACGTTGTACTCCCCAAGTCCCTTGTTATAACATCACCAAAGTCCTGTACAATTGCAGCAAGATTTCACTACTATTGTACTTCAGCCCCGTTGCAATAAAGGTCAAATTGAGCTGCCTCAGTTTGAACAATTTCTTAGGGGCATGAACCTCTGACTGGGGGAGCAAAGGGACTGTTGGTCTCAGTTGCAGATAAAAGAGACAAGAGTCTATTGCCTTTGTCAAATGAGTACTCATTCTCTCGCCCCTGATCCACAGGGCAGGTACAGTGCATCTCACCTTCCTGCAATCTCTAATGACGACACTGTTCAGTGAGGCCCTGCACTCTCTTCCCAGTACAAGGTCAAAGGAAGGACTCATCCATAAATTTATTACAAGAGTACAAGAGATTTTAAGCTGTGTTACCCTATATATACTCAACCACAAACTATGATATCCTATGTTATTCAGCCTTACATCCCCACTCTCCACCCACAACCCACCGTATCCTCCTTCAGCTCCATATCCCCACCCTAACTCGACACCCTCCTCCAGCACTACATACCCACTCACATCCTTAGCTGTTACAACACTGACTCATTCCTCACCCTCAATCAGTGACACAGCTTTCAACCAAAATACCCTAACCTCTGAAACTCTCTCTGGAAGCACCTAACCTTACTATAGCCTCCTCAATCACCTGAAAACACTCCTCACCAACCATGCCTTCACTGTCCTGCCTTAACCTACCCCTCATTGTCCAATTCCCCTTGCAAAGTGCAATAGGGGATTACATTAATAAACGTGACAGGTGTTGACATTGGTGACCTCTCCAAGTGCTGTGGGTTTGGCCCCTCCTAATCCCTGTAACCTCCTCCAGCCCTACAATCCTCCAAGATCTCTGCCTCTTGCACATTCCAGATTTTAATCAATCCCAACTTTGGCAGCTGTGCCTTCAGCTGCCTGGGCCTCAAGTTCTGGAATTCCATCCCTAAACCTCTCCACCTCTCCCTTCTTCTTTAAGGAACTCATTAAAACTAAGCTTTTGATCACCTGTCCTAATATCTCCTTATGTGGCTTGGTGTCAATTTTTTTCTGATAATTCACCGATGAAATATCTTGGGGCTTATTAACTACATTAATAGGGCTATATAAATGTTGGCAAGCTCTCCAGTACTCTGATCTCCTGCAGTTTTTGACAGCTGAAAATGTCCAGAAGTTCGCTATGGCAGTAAAGTCTGTGATTGAACAATGATAATGCGTGACAGGGAATCGAAATGGGAGCTAATCCTTGTACAATGATTTACATTATCTGGTTTGTCACCATAAGTCAGAGTTTAGTCTGTATACAAGTCATTTCTCCTTCTTCAGCTTAATGGAAGTATACAAAGTTACAGACAAAAGCTGCTTTATCAATGCAGAGACTGACAGGGGGAGGAGGAGGGAGAAAGAGAGAGCACGAGCGAGTGACCCCTACATTGGTAAGTAGAGACTGAGAGAGAGTGCAACCAAGGCCAGAACAGAGGCTGTGAGGGGAGAGAGGGAAAGAGAAAGAGAGAGAAAGACGGGCTGGGGCAGTGGAAGGGGGGAGAGATGAGGAGAGGGGACCTGAGGGAAGGAAGACACGGATACACGGGGAGAGGGGGGCGGGGGGCAGAGACATGGGGAGGGGGGGGGCGGAGAGACACATGGAGAAGCGGTGCTGGTGAGGTGGGGGTGGAGGGTGCAGGGAGGAGACAGAGGGAGAGAGAAAGTTATTGCCAGAGAGCGAGAGGGTGCAACCACCAGAGAGCAAGAGAGAAGCAAGTCCGAGTCAGAGTCTGAGACAGTGCGCTTAAGGGTGACCATCATGATCTAGAGTGACGGAGTAGGTTTGAGGGTTCGAATGACCTACTCCTCCTCCTCCCATTTCTTACATTTGAGGGCACGCAACCAAGAGAGAGAGAGGCAGAGAAATGGAAGGGGTGACAAAGAGGGAGGGATAGTGGGTCAACCAACAGAGGCAGAGAGCGAGAGATGCATAGAGAGAAGGGTGGGAGAGAGAGAGAAGTGGGAGAGAGAGAGGGGCAGAGAGAGGGGGGGGAAAGAGGGGGGCAGAGAGATAGTGGTGGGGGAGAGAGCGGGGGGCGGGGGGAGAGAAAGTCAAAGCAAATTAAGTAAGAGAAACCATGAGGAAGAAAGCTTGCTGTTCGTTACAGAGATGTGCAGGAATTATAGAGAAGATATTTGGGGGACTTCAATTGTCCAACTATAGGCTTGGATAGTAGTAAAGGGCAGTGAGGGGCAAGTGTGTGTTCAGGAAAATTTTCTACAGCAGTGTGTTTCCAGTCCAATGAGAGGAGGGCCACCGTTAAACCTGGCTCTTGGGAATGAGGTGGGCCATTTGGATCAAGTGTCAGTAGAGGAACATTTAGAGGACAGTGATCATTTTATCATTAGGTTTATGTTGGATTTGGAAAAACACAAGGAGCAATCCAGAGTTGGAATAATTATTTGGGGGAAGCCAACTTCAATGGGGTAAGAATGGATCTGCATCAAATAAACTAGTTTTAAAGGCTGGTCAGCAAAGCTCGAACTGAACAATTGGCTGCCTTTAAAGAGGAGACAGTTCGGGCACAGTCAAGATATATTTCCATGAAAGGGAAAGGGAGGGGAAACAAATCCAGAGCTCCCTGGGTGACAAAGGAGAAGGAGATTAAGATGAGGGAGAAATTAGCTTATGACAGGTGTCAGGTAGAAAATATAATTGAGAACTAGGCTGAATACTGAAGATTCAAAGGGTTTTTAAAAATTCTTTTCCATAGTGTGGGTGTCGCTAGCTGGGGCAGCATTTATTGCCCATCCCTAATTGCCCTTGAGGTGGTGGTGGTGAGCTGCCTTCTGGAACCGCTGCAGTCCATGTGGTGTAGGTACACCCACAGTGCTGTTAGGGAGGGAGTTCCCGGGATTTTGACCCAACGACAGTGAAGGAACGGCGATATATATCCAAGTCAGGATGGTGAGAGATTTGGAGCAGAACTTGCAGATGGCGGTGTTCCCATGTATCTGCTGCCCTTGTCCTTCAAGGTTGTAGAGGTCGCAAATTTGGAAGGCACTGTCGAAGGTGCCTTGGTGAGTTGCTGCAGTGCATATCTTGTAGATGGTACACACCGCTGCTACTGTGCACCGGAGGGAGTGAATGTTTAAGGTGGCGGCTGGGATTCCAAACAAATGGGCTGCTTTGTCCTGGATGGCGTCGAGCTTCTCGAGTGTTGTGGGAGCTGCACTCATCCAAGCAAGTGGAGAGTATTTCATCACACTCCTGACTTGCGCCTTGTAGATGGTTGACAGGCTTTGGGGAGTCAGGAGGTGAGTTACACTCTGCAGAATTCCCAGCCTTGCTCTTGCTGCCATAGTATTTATGGCTGGTCCAGTTCAGTTTTTGGTCAGCGGTAACCCCCATGATGTCAATAATGGGGATTCAGCAATGGTAATGCCATTGAATGTTAAGGGCAGATGGTTAGATTCTCTCTGGTTGGAAATGGTCATTGCTTGGCACTTAATTGGCAATTAACATTCACGCCACACATCAGCCCAAGCCTGAATATTGTCCAGCTGTTGCTGTGTATGGACACAGATTGCAATCATCAGCAAACATCCCCAATTCTGACCTTATGATAGAGGGAAGGTCATTGATGAAGCAGCTGAAGATGGTTGGGCCTAGGACACTGCCCTGAGGAACTCCTGCAGTGATGTCCCAGGACTGAGAAGATTGATTTCTCATAACCCAGCCATCTTCCTTTGTGCTAAGTATGACTCCAACTCGAAGAGAGTTTTCCCTCCGATTCCCATTGACTCCATTTTTGCTAGGGCTCCTTGATGCCATGAAAGCAAATAAGAGAAGCAAAGAGAGAGTATGAAAAGAGACTGGCAGCTTACATAAAAGGGAATCATTTTCTATAGGCAAATGAATATTACAAGGGTGATAAGAGGATGAGTATAGCCGATTAGGGACCAAAATGGGGATTTACACATGGAAGCAGGGGGGCATGCCTGAGGTATTAACTGAATACTTTGCATCTGTCTTTACCAAGGAAGATGCTGCATTATTCTTGGTGAAAGTGCAGATAGTTCAGACACTTGGAGGGTTTTAATTTAATAAGGAGGTATTAGATTGGTTATCTGCACTTGAAGTTGACAAGACACAAGAACTGGATGAGATGCATCCAAGGATACTGAAGGAAGTGAGCAGGGAAATTAAGGCAGCACTGGCCAAAATTTTGCAATCTTCCTTAAACTCGGGGATGGAGCCAGAGGACTGGAAAATTGCAAACATTACACCCTTGTTCAAAAAAAGTGTGTGCAGAAAGCCCAGCAACTACAGACCAGTTTAACCTTGGTGATGGGGAAACTTCTAGAAACAATAATTCAGGACAAAATACGGATTAATTAATGAAAGCCAGCATAGATTTGTTAAGGGAAAACCATGGTTAACTGATTCGTTTGAGTTTTTTTTGATGAGGTAACAGAGGGGGTTGATGAGAACAATGCTGTTGATGTGATGTACGTGGACTTCCAAAAGGCATTTGATTTGGTGCTGCACAACAGACTTGTGAGCAAAGTTACAGCTCATGGAATAGAAGGGACAGTGACAACATGGATATGAAATTGGCTGAGTGACAGGAAGCAAAATAATAGTTAATGGATGTTTTTGGGACTGGAGGGAGGTTTTTGGTGGAGTTCATCAAGGGTCAATGTTGGGACTCCTGCTCTTCCTGATATATATTAATGACCTAGACCTTGGTGTACAGGGCGCAATTTCGAAATTTGCAGATGATTCAAAATTTGGAAGGATCATGTCGAACTTCAAAAGGACATAAGCAGGTTAGTAAAATGGGTATACAAATGGCAGATGAAATTTAATGCAGACAATTGTGAAGTAATTCATTTTGGTAGGAAGAAAACAGAGACAAAATACAAAATAACGGACACAATTCGAAATTGGGTGCAGGAGCAGAGGAACCTGGGTATAGACATGCATAAATCATTGAACGTGGCAAGACAGATGTAGAGTGCTGTTAATAAAGCATGCAGCAGCCTAAACTTTATTAATGGGGACATAGAGTACAAAAGAAAGTTATGTTAAACTTGTATAAAACACCGGTTCAGCCTTAACTGGAGTACTGCATTCGGATGTGGGCACCACACTTTAGGAAGCATATGAAGGCATTAGAGAAGTTGCAGAAAAGACTCAAGAATGGTTCCAGGGATGAGGGACTTCAGTTATGAAGATAGATTGGAGAAGTTGGGGCTGTTATCCTTAAAGAGATAGAGGTATTCAAAATCATGAGGGGTCTGGACACAGCAGATGGGGAGAAACTGTTCCCATTGGTGGAAGGGTCAAGAACCAGAGGGCTCAGATTTAAGGTAATTGGCAAAAGAAGCAATGGCGACTTGAGGAAAAACTTTTTCACACAGCCAGTGGTTAGGATCTGGAATGCACTGAGAGTAGGGTGGAGGCAGGTTTAATTAAGGCACTCAAGAGGGAATTGGATTATTTTCTGAAAAGGAACAATGTGCAGGGTTACAGAGAGAAGGCATGGGAATGGCACTGGGTGAACCCAGAAAGCCAGCACCGCCATGATGGCCTCCTTCTGTGCTGTAACGATTTTGTGTGATTCAGTTCACACTATGAGTGTTATCACAACTTACAGAACAGCCTTACAGAACAGATCTCACAAACAGCAATAAGATAAATGAATGACTGGTTACTCTGTTTTGATGATGTTAGCTGAGGGAGAAATGTTGGCCAGGACCCTGGAGATCTCCAAAGACCCTTGTTCGAATTGTGCTTTAACATTCACCTGAACAGATGGATTGGAGTTCTTGGTTTCAGAACATAAGAAATAGGAAGCTGGAGTAGGCCATTGAGCCCCACGAGTCTGCCCTGGCATTCAGTAAGATCGTGGCCACTTTCCTGCCTGTCCCGCAATGTCAATATGGCAATCACCTTGTTCAAGACAATTGCTAGTTAAACAGGTGATGGGCATTGATTATCCCATCTAAATAGAATAAAAAAGATACAGCTGGAACACTTTGTGTGGAAGCTACTTGGAAGTCAGAGTTGTCTTGAAAATAAACCAGCTTGAACCAAAAAGACCAGCCTGGATCAATTCTTCCACCACAACCTCTTATTGTGAATAACACGCAAAACCCTTAACTCTCTTGTAGATCAAAAATCGGTCACCTCCAATACCATGAGCTCTTATCTTGCATGGTAGCCTTTATGTGGCACCTTATCGAATGTCTTCTACAAATCCAAATGCGCTATGTATTTTGGTTCCTCTTTATCCAATCTGTTTGTTACATCATCAAAGATGTTTAATAAATTTGTCCAACATGTTTTCCCTTTCACAAAATTAAGTTGACTTCGCTTGATTGTAATATCATTTTAGTTACATATACATTAGATATATATTTGAAAAATAAAAATTTACATGGAAAGAGCAGGGGACTGGGACTAATTCAATAACTCTTCCAAGGAGCTTGGACGGACTTGATTGGGCAAATGTGATCTATCATTGTGTGAAATAACAATCAGGGAGAGCTCATGGTTTTTCTAACTCTTAAGTGAGGACTTGTGGCAAAGACTCCAAAAACATAAACGCCTGTGGAAATTTATAGTCAAGACTCAGTACAAAGTAAATTTCATGCAGCAACTCAAACTTACCGAAGCAGTTGCCTTTGTGAGGCACAAACATTTTGGAAGCAGAGGCGATGTGAAGCTCAGCTGCAATGAGCGCCTTAATGATGAGGTCCTCAATCTGAGCCATCAAAGCTACACAGAGAAAGAAGAGACACAATGGAAACAGTCTCTTTCCAAAATCCACACAATGAACCACCTAGTTCCACCAAATATGGCTTTTGCAGCACTAGATAAAAACGCGATCTTAAGTGCAAGTTTTGCCTACTTCTAAAGGTGACAATGTGGAGCACTTTTGTCTTTTGTATCGCTGAAAAAAAAGCCATGCTGTCGAAGCTTTTCATCTTGCACTCATCAGGACAGTTCACAAGGATACCAATATTAAAGAGAACAACAATTTATACTGCATGAGAAGAGAGTGCTGATTGGTTGGCAAGTTGACTGATTGGTACACGCATTGCCATAGGGAATGCACCAGAGAATGGCCGTCCCCCAAGCTTTTGTTTAGTTGAAAAAGGTGCAATGCATAGACATGTTCCTTCAGCCTGCCTGCAAAGAACAGGGACCTGTGTTTGAATATATGTAGCTTTAACTTGCTTAAGTGAGACAATCTGCAAGCCCAAATGATAATCCTAAATTGCTTTGCTGTGTAGTTATTAGCACATCAGGATTGTTTAGCAATTGTCGTCCAATTCAAAATCACATCTAATGTTAGACACAATATTTTGAGTTTTGCAAACACGGGCTGGTTAAGTATGGTCAGTGCTCTCCCTTTTGTGAACAGCCAAAGGGATGTGCTGCTTGATACGATCTGCCAGTCACTGGAACTCAGTCTACACGCCTGGCATCACACCAGCATTGAAATTCATATACCACATTACTCATTTGAGTGATAGGCAGAACGTCTTTTTGGCTTGAAGCCAGTATCCTGTTATTGGAGAATGCCACTTGTGCTGCTACTGGATACTCCAAAAAAACCCAAATGAATTGCCCACCAGCACCACTGCCTGGAAGATTTTATTCTGGAGCTTTTTCGATTGCGCATAGAACTCAAGGGCACACTACGCAGCATCAGCCAAGTAGATCTGGTGTACACACAGGCACTCAACTCCAGTGTGGAGGACAAGTCAATGATTGGATCTTTCAGTCAGCTACTAACCTCAAGCCCATCAGACAGTCAGTACACAGGGGTTTAACCTGGCTTCCAAATTCAAAGCCTCCCCCATCTCTAATGGGTGGACAACCCCGTCCTAGGGCTGAAGGACAGGATGGGTGGATCTGGTAAAGGCTCAGATTCAGTCAGTCAAGCAGGAATGGACAGGGAAGGAGGGGGTGGGGAGGGAAGGACAGCCAAAGGATGGAGTTTTAGAAGCGCACCAATAGCAACAGACAATGTAACTGGGCTACACACCCCATAGGAGGCACTACTCACTGGCTGTGTCTGTTCCTTCTTGCTTCAGGTACCGTAGCATAGCGCTCATGCTCCATTTATTCCCGTAATCCTCCACTTCTGGGTCATCGCAGCTGGAAAAGAGAGGACAGCAACGTGGGACAATTATTGCAGCACACAGATTTGGGGACTATGTTCCCTGTTCAAACTGCAATTTCTCCAGAATCAGGTGGAAAATAGAACTTGCATTTCTATAGCACCCTTCACAACCACAAGGCATCTCAAAGCACCTTTACAGCCAATTAAGTACTTTATGAACTGTATTAACTCTTGTTACGTAGGGAAATGCAACAATCTGCACACAGTAAGGTCCCACTAACAGAAATGTAATAATTACTAGACCTTCTGCTTTAAGGTGTTGCTCGAGAGATAAATATTGGCCATTGCTCATCTTACTCTTCTTCAAATAGCGTCATCAGGACTTTTGCATACACCTGAGGGGCCAGGCAGAGCCTCAGTTTAATATCTCATCCAAGAGATGGCACTTCCAACAGTGTAGCGCTCCCTCAGTGTTGCACCACAAGTCAATCTGGATTGTGCGCATTTCTGGAGTGGGGCTTGACCACACGATTTTCTAACTCCTAGGTGAGATGCCACTCACTGAGCCAGGGCAGATAACTTAATTTCTCCACATTAAGAGTCAGGGATTGGGGAGTGTTGGGTTCACCGGGCACAGCTTTGTTGTTTCTGCAACACAATTTGTCTAAAACATCTTTCTCTTTGGGATTTTCCTTTTAATTTTCTCTTCTACATATAGATTCTGTTCCTTTTATAGAATCATCGATTAATGCAGCACCAGGGGAACCATTGGCTTATTGTGCCAGTCGTTTGAAAGAGCTATCTAATTAGTCCACTTCCCTGCTCCTTCCTGTAGCCCTGTAAACTTTTCCTTTACAAGTCAAGCATTTATAATAAAAGTCAAGCTGCCTGGTTTAAATTTCAAACAATGCTTGGCAGTTAACTGTCAGTCACTGACATCAATAGCTTCATGAATATAATGTTACTGGAAAATATTTTTCTTTTAAAGTAGAGGTTTAGTCTGTGGGTGTGTCTTTATTGGTTTAAAGCCAGCTAGTCTGGGTGCTATGATGTGTACTAGTTTTGCGATGTAAACAGAGAGGTAGAGTGCATTTGCATTTTTTGAATAGAGCATTCAAGAAGTGGAGTGAAAACTACCACCTGGCTAGCAGATGCCAAGCAATATGTTAATATTACTAATACAATTACGACTATGAAAGGGGTTTTATTCTTAAAAGGTGGAGTTCAAAGAGGCTGGTGATACAATGAGAATTTACATTCAATGGGCGGTGCTAGGTATAACTTCAGCAGTTTTGTGTGTAGAGCAGAGACAATGAGAGATCAAAAGCAACCGTAAGCCTCCAACTGTCTCCATAGGAACCAAAGTGAAAAGGACCTCATTTTAAATTCGTACAGTGAAAATGCTTTGTCTTGTGTCTGGTTAAGTCTAAGGGTTGCCGTTGCCTTAATGGAGATTATTTTGGGAATTTGTTAAAAGTTATGATCGTAGTAATTTGAAGCCATGTGTATATAGTTAACTTGTGTAAATTAATAAAATGTTTCATTTAGCTTAATATAAAACCTCTCAAGAACTGGTGGTATGATTCCTGAATTGAGAGTTGCATCTCAAACATAACTCTTAAAATTATAGGTTATGACAGTTGTTTAAAGTTTCTCTCAGGGATTTTTTTTTTTAAATAACTCAGCTTTACCGACTGCTTGGTCATAACAATTGGGGGCTCGTCCAGGATAAATTATATTTATAATTCCTTGATTGGTTTGAAATTGGTGAATCTTAAGCTTACGAGTATGAGAGGCACTTTGAATTCAGGAGTTGGTGAGGTATTTTAGAAGTGGTGAGACTGCAAAATGGCTTTGGCAATTGCTAAAACTTGTCTGGGAGTAGAAGAAATAACTCTGATTGGGTTGGAGAAAAAAACCAAAAGTAACTTAACAGAGTTGGCAGATAAGTTAAAATTGGGGTTACCTGCAGGAGCTAGGAAATCAGATAAAGTTAAAAGTATAGCACAACATCTACAGTTGGAAGTGAAACCTGATACTAGTGAGTCGCAGCTGGAGGTAGTGAGACTTCAGTTACAAATGAAAAAGCTTGAATTAGAAGCAAAGGACAGAGAAATGGCTTTTAAAAGGGAATGAGAAATTGCAAAGGTGAAGGAGGAGGAAAGAAAGAGAGAGAGAGAGAGAGAATTCCAACTGAAAATATTGGCAGTTAGAAAAGAGATGCCAGTAGGTGAGGAAGAATTTATCTCCAGAGTAGAACCCAGTGAGGATATGTTTAAGTTTGTACAAGCTGTTCCAAAGTTTGAGGAAAAAGATATTGAAGCATTCTTTATTTCATTTGAGAAGTTAACTAAACAGATGAAATGGCCACAGGAAAATTGGACCTTATTATTACAGTCTAAGTTGTTAGGTAAGACACTTGAGGTATATGCTTCGCTATCAGAAGAAATGTCGGTGAATTATGATGTGGTGAAAAAAACCATTTTGAGTGCATATCAGTTGGTTCCTGAAGCATACAGGCAGAAATTTGGGAATATGAGACAACAGCCTGGGCAAACTTATATTGAGTTTGAGAGAGTGAAACAAAGTAATTTTGACCGGTGGATACGGGCGTTAAAAATAGCAACAACCTATGCAGCTCTTAGGGAAGTCATTCTTTTGGAAGAATTTAAAGATTCAATCCTTTCAGTAGTGAGAACTCATGTGGAGAAACAGAAGGTTGATTCTGTACGATAAGCAGCAGAGATAGCTGATGATTATGAGTTCGTTCATAGGGCTAAACCTTTTCTTCGTCACCCTTTTAAATTGGAAAAGGATAAAAAGTGGGACGGTAAAAAGAAGGTAGGTAGTCAGAGAAGAGGAGTAGCTGGAAGTTCCCAGGAAGTTTTTTCTCAGAATAAAAAGGAAGGTGCTGAAGTTAGAAGTGACATTCAAAAGTTGAGGTGTTTTCATTGTAATAAAGTGGGGCACACAAAGTCAGTGTGTTGGAGATTGCAGGAAAAATCTGTTGGAATTATTGGGGTACAGAAAAGCTCTGGAAGTAAAAGTACTGTGGGTTCTGAGGTTCAGGCACAGGAAAAACCAGTGGTTTGTGTACAGGTGAAACAGGGAGAATCAGTGAAAGATAAAGAAGTGGGAATGTGTTAACAGTTTACTCAAGAGAATTCTGGGGAGCAGGTTGCAGAAAGGTTTAAAGACTTTGTATGTGAAGGAAAAGTCTTTCCATGTGTAGAGGGTGGAGTAGGTAAAGATGTTAAAATTTTAAGAGACACAGGGGCTAGTCAATCCTTAATGTTGTGGGATAGTGATATTTGTTCTTCAAGGGGCAACACGCAGGAGAAGGTAATAATAAGTGAGGTTCATGGAGATGCTAAATCTATTACATTGTGGAAGGTAAATTTAAAGAGCAAATCGAAGGCAAGTGAAGTAATAATTGGGAGTGGTGGAGAAATTGCCAATTTCAGGGGTTCAGTTTATTCTGGGTAATGATATAGCTGGATCGCAAATGTGGGTGATGCCTATGGTAGTTGATCAGCCTGTAGAAGGGTTTTCAACAGAGGTGTTACAGAAAGAACATTCTGGATTGTTTCTTGATTGTGTCATAATGAGATCAAAGGGCCATAGGGAAGAACAAGAAAGTTACAGAAAAATGATTTGCAATTAAAATAGTTCTATCAGAGAGCTTATTCAGAAACAGGAGCAAAATGTATTCCAGTATGTTATTATCTTCGGGAAGATATTTTGATGAGAAAATGGAGGTCGGATCCTGGCTCAGCAAGTGAAAGTCGGAGGGAGATGCATCAGATTGTTATCCCATTAGGGTAAAGAAATGAGATTCTGAGGATTGCTCATGAAATTCCAATGGGGGGACGTTTAGGAATTAGGAAAACACAGGGAAAGATACAGAGGTTTTTTTTTTGGCCAGGATTGCATAGGGTTGTAGCCAAATTCTGTAGAACCTGTTATACATGTCAAATAACAGGAAGACCACGAGCAGTAATTAAGCCTGCACCTGTAATCTCAATACCAGCGTTTGAAGAACCTTTTACCAGGGTCATGATTGTGTAGGACCCCTCCCTAAGGCTAAAAGTGGAAATCAGTATTTATTGACAATAATGGGTGTGTCTACCAGGTTTCCTGAAACGATATCTTTAAGAAATATTACAACTAAGAAGATTGTGGAGGAGTTAATTAAATTTTTTACAAGATATGGTTTACCTAAAGAAAAACAATCAGAGCAGGGGTCAAATTTCATGTCACAGCTGTTTAAGGGAATAATGAACAGTTTGGGGATAAAACAGTTTAAATCAACAGCTTATCATTCGGAGTCACAAGGAGCATTGGAAAGGCGGCATCAAACTTTAAAAACTATGTTAAGAGCATACTGTCATGATTATCCACAGGATTGGGATACAGGAATTCTATTTTTGTTATTTGCTATTAGAGACACTCCTAATGCATCGGCTGGTTTTAGCCCTTTTGAACTAGTTTTTGGTCATGAGGTAAGGGGACCACTGAAATTGATTCATCAGAAATTGGTGGGTCAAAATTCAGAAACTACTCGCCTGGGATTACACATCAAATTTCGAGGAAAGATTGAACAGAGCATGTGAGTTGGCTAGGGAACATTTAAAGATATCACAGCAAATGATGGAAGTGAAAGCAGATAAGAAGGCTAAAATCGCAGTTTTATTTCTGGAGAGAAAGTACTAGTTTTGTTATCAGTACTAGGTGATTCATTAAATGCAAGATTTAGTGGGCCTTACAGGATTGAAAAAAAATCGAGTGAAGTAAATAATTTAATAAATACTCCAGATAGAAGAAAGAAGCAGAGGGTGTGTCATGTAAATATGCTTAAAAAGTACTTTGACAGGGAAGGGGAACAAATAGGTCTTGGTGATGGTGGATGATGAGGAAGAGGTAGAAGTGCAGGGCTCAAATTGATTTTCCACTAATCACATTGGATAATGAGGGGGTGCTTGAAAATTTAAATGAAATATTGAGTTATCTTCCAAACAAGTGTCAAAGTGATTTGGAAAAGCTATTACAGTCACACAAACCTATTTGTGGAAATAAGTTGGGAAAGACACATTTAGCTTTACATGATGTATGTATAGGAATATCATCTTCAATAAGGAAACAACCTTATAGATTAAATCCGGCAAAGTTATCAGAAGTACAAAACGAAATTGATTTCATGCTTCAAAATTATATCGAGCCTAGTTGCAGTAACTGGAGTTCACCTATTGTACTGGTACCGAAACCGGATGGAACACAAAGACTGTGTGTGGATTATCGAAAGGTGAATGCGGTGACAAAAGCGGATTCATATCCCATACCACGGTTAGAAGATTGCCTTGAGAAAGTGGGACAATCAAAATTTATCACAAAGATTGACTTGCTAAAAGGATATTGGCAGGTACCGTTATTGGAGAGAGAGCAAAGGAGAAATCAGCTTTTGTAACGCCAAGCAGACTATACCACTTTAAAGTCATGTCATTTGGTATGAAGAATGCACCTGCGACATTTCAAAGATTGACAAACAAAGTAATTGCAGGTCTGAGCAATCGTGCTGTTTATATTGATGATCTAATCGTTTTCAGTCAGGCGTGGGAGGAGCATTCACAGCATCTGAAAGAATTAATTACTCAATTACAAGAAGCTAATTTGGTGACGAACTTGGCTAAAAGTGAATTTGCAAAAGCACAAGGTATGTATCTAGGCCATACTATTGGACATGGTAAGGTGGCTTTGAGATATGCGAAAGTCAAGGATATTGTGGATTTCCCAGTGCCTACAACAAAACGAGAAGTTGAGATTCCTGGGGATGAATGGATTTTACCAGAAATTTGTACCAAATTTTAGCCAAATAGTTGTTCCACTGACTGAACTATTAAAAAACAAGAAGTTTCAATGGACACTGGAGTGTCAGAAGTCATTCAATATTTTGAAAACTGTATGTACTACAACACCAGTGTTGGCAGTATCCAATTATGCTAAGCAATTCAAGTTGGCCGTTGGCGCAAGCGATTTAGGCATTGGGGCTGTACAAGATGCCGCCACTGGAATTGAAAAACCAATAGGGTGTTTTTGACGGAAGCTGAATGTACAACAGAGAAGATATTCAATGATCGAAAGAGAGACTTTGGGTCTGGTGTTAGCATTGCAGCATTTTGAAATTTATGTTGCAAACAATTCATCAGAAACAATTGTTTATACAGGCCATAATCCTTTGAAGTTTTTGGACAAATTTTGTGACAAAAGTGCAAGGCTTTTCAGATGGAGTCTATTATTACAATCATTTAATCTATGTATTATACATATTGCTGGAAGAGAAAATCTGTTTGCAGATGTGTTATCAAGAGTTTGAAGCTTAAAGGGAAATGGGGCATTTGAAAAAAAACCTGGACGCTGAACTGGAGTGATACCAAGGACTTGTGTATATACATATATTGTTAATACATGCATCTGATAACGTAACAGTGTAATAATTATAGGAGATAGTGTGAGATGGGTTATTAAAATGGAGCCATCTTTTAGAATTATGATGGTTCATATTTCAATAGGGAGGGGGACTGTCATGAAGCTATTAATGTATATAATATTATTGGAAATTATTTTTCTTTTAAAATAGAGGTTTAGTCTGTGTGTGTGTCTTAATTGGATTAAAGCCAGCTAGTCTGGGTGCTTTGATGTGTACTAGTTTTGAGATGTAAGAGAGGTAGAGTGCATTTGCATTTTTTGAATACAGCATTCGAGAAGTGGGGTGAAAACTACCACCTTTCTAGCAGATACCAAGCCATATGTTTATATTACTAATAAACTCGCTACTTTGAAAGGGGTTTTATTCTTAAAAGGTCAAGTTCAAAGAGGCTGGTGATACAGTGAGAATTTACATTCAATAGGCTATGCTGGGTATAACTCAGCAGTTTTGTGTGTGTAGAGCAGACGCAATGTAAGATCAAAAGCAGCTGGAAGCCTCCAACTGTCTCCACAGGAACCAAAGTGAAAAGAACCTCATTTGGGGAAGGTGGTGGCATAGTGGTATTGTCACTGGACTAGTAATCCAGAGGCCCAGGGTAATGCTCCAGGGATCTGGGTTCAAATCCCACCACGGCAGTTGGTGGACTTTGAATTCAATAAAAATCTGGAATTAAAAGTCAAATGATGACCATGAAACCATTGCCAATCGTCGTAAAAACACATCTGGTTCACTAATCCCTTTTAGGGAAGGAAATCTACCGTCCTTACCTAGTCTGGCCTACATGTGACTCCAGACCCACAGCAATGTGGTTGACTCTCAAATGCCTACTTAACAAGGGCAATTAGAGATGGGCAATAAATGCTGGTTTAGCCAGCGACGCCAACATCCCATGAACGAATTTTAAAAATGTTGAATTTGTAAGGAGAAAATGCTTTGTCCAGTGTCTAGTCAAGTCTACGGGTTGCTATTGCCTTAATGGAGATTAGTTTGGGAATTTAAAAGTCATGGTCGTAGTAACTTGTAACCATATGTATATAGTTAACTTGTGTAAATTAATAAAATGTTTCATTTAGCTTAATATAAAATCTCTCGAGGACTGGTGGTATGATTCCCGAATTTAGCATTGCATCTCAAACATAACCCTTAAAATTATAGGCTATGACAGTTGTTTAAAGTTACCCTCTGGGATTTTTTAAAACTAACTCAGCTTTACCACTGCATCGGTCATGACAGTCACCATTAACTGACGCATTCTCCGTGGCAACACGCCTACCAGAATCCACGTGCCAACCAATCAGCACTCTCTTCTCATACATTATAAAATTGTTGCTTCCCCTGACATTGGTATTCTTGCGATTGTCCTGATGAGTGCAAGGTGAAAAGCTTCGACAAAATGTCTTTTTTCAACAATACTCAAGTTCTGTACGACCAAGCGACTATTAGTTTCTTTGTTCTTTCACAGGGTATGGGTGTCACTGGCTCGGCCAGCATTTATTGCCCATGAGAATTTATCCAATTCCCTTTCGAAAATTCCTTTTGAATCTGCTCCTACCTTCCTGTTAGGTTGTGCATTCCACAACACAACAACTGACTGGGTATGAAAGATATTCTTATTTTTCCTCTAGGGCTTTTGCCAATTATCTTAAAACTGTGTCCTCTGGATACTGACCATTATGACAACGCAAAATATAAATATGTCTTTTTTTGTTAGGGCAGAATTTGGGCAAATCATTGGTTTAGGATATTTTGCTCTCAGATCTTAGGTTTAGAAGGTTGGATGAGTATTTAATAACATGGTAGATACAGCACCGTTAGATACAGAGTAAAGCTCCCTCTACACTGCCCCCATCAAACACTCCCAGGACAGGTACAGCACGGGGTTAGATACAGAGTAAAGCTCCCTCTATACTGTCCCCATCAAACACTCCCAGGACAGGTACAGCACGGGGTTAGATACAGAGTAAAGCTCCCTCTACACTGTCCCCATCAAACACTCCCAGGACAGTTACAGCACGGGGTTAGATACAGAGTAAAGCTCCCTTGCAATGCCCCATCAAACACTCCCAGGACAGGTACAGCACGGGGTTAGATACAGAGTAAAGCTCCCTCTACACTGTCCCCATCAAACACTCCCAGGACAGTTACAGCACGGGGTTAGATACAGAGTAAAGCTCCCTTGCAATGCCCCATCAAACACAGGTCAAGCACAGAGTCAGACATTACCTGACATAGTCACAGCTTTTCTTGTTGATACTGTAGTTGGTCAGATGCATGAACTGGTTCTTGATATTCCTTGTTGCACGGTCATACTTCACAGTCGCAAATCTTTTAAGAAGAAAGCAGTGATTAGAGTTATATTCCCAGGCTAGGAAACTGTCGGGAATGCATTTAACTCCCCTCCACCCAGTTCATGGCTCAAAGAGGGCAAAAGTGCAAAGGGCAAAATGAAGTTTTACCAACAAAACAAATCCATCCCAGCTGCTGGGGATAGTTCAGGAGAAAATTACACACCAATGTTTCCAGTTTCAATCATCCTTCCCAGCAGAATCAGCAGTGGGTTATAGTCTGAAACCTAATGGAGGCTTTAGCCAAAGCCAATTGTCAGACTCAAACTGCTGCACTAACTGCAAACTGCTAACACAGCACAGGATGGGACCTTGGCCTGTACCGCTCGCTACCAAAAAGAAAGACACGACGCCTTAACTCCCAATGTCATTTGTTACAGACAGGAGAGAGGCAAACTGAACACCTTTATCCTCTCACCATCCATCCATAAGCAGAAGTTTTCAAAAGCTTTAAAGATAGGAGGGTTTCCCCAAGCCCTCAGTCCAATTTTTAAAGTTTTCTTTTTATTCGTTCATGGGATGGGGGCATCGCTGGCTGGGCCAGCATTTATTGCCCTTCCCTAACTGCCCTTGAAAGCTGAGTGGCTTGTTAGGCCATTTCAGAGGGCATTTAAGGGTCAACCACATTTCTGTGGGTCTGGGGTCACATGTAGGCCAGACCAGGTAAGGACGGCAGATTTAATTCCCTAAAAGGGCATTAGTGAACCAGATGGGTTTTTACAACAATCAGCAATGGTTTCATCGTCATCATTAGGCTTTTAATTCCAGATTTTTTTTTGATTGAATTCAAATTTCAATATCTGCCGTGGGGGGATTCGAACCCAGGTCCCCAGAGCATTACCCTGGGTCTCTGAAATACTAGTCCAGTGACAATGTCACTACACCACTGCAGCAAACTCTCTTTATGATTAAATCAGAAGGTCAGTTCATTGAACTACACTCACACACACAAATATAGAGTAAGGGGGATAGAAAACAGGGGGTTTTACAACTATGGATAATTTAACAGTAAAAGAACCACAGAAATGGATATCAGTTCATGTGATTTCTATAGTCCAGAAAGTCAAAATCCAGAGGAGGGTTTGTCCATGGAGGAGTTCCAGTGGGTTCCTGGCTGAAGACACCAGCGCAGAATTCCTTTAAAGTGAATGGCGATGCAGCGAGATGAGGTTGCTGTACATAGGCTTGGTCTGCTTGGCAGGCAATGGTCAGAGGTTTCTAGATAAACAGGCTTTGAGGAGGGCTTGTTGCAGGCAGCTTGGTAAACCTGAAGTTCCGCTGCCAGATGTTTGCAGGTTGGAGATAGAAGCAGAGCAGTCTGCTCATTTGAGTTCTCAACTGTTTATGGAGATTTCAAAATGGTCACTCGAGTCATGTGGCCTCTTTCCTCCACAAAAGTTCATAAAGGGATGTTTATCTGGTGTCTGGATCTGTTTTTTGTTTGGTGGCTTATAATGTCCCAGCCATTAGCCTCTGAAAGAGTCAATATCCATATTCATGGCCCTGTTCCAGGTAGCTTTCACCTTGGTAGACCCTCGGATTCTGCTAGAGGGGTAAGCTTATAAAGATGCAAATGGCATCCATTTCTTTTAATAATTCCTTTTCGAAATAGACCTCAACAATCCCAGGTATGAGATTCCATGAGCAACATGTCAGGGCATGTCTCCAGTGCAATCCATATAACGCCTCAGTGGTCACCTTCCAATTCCAGACATCAGGTGATTTATGGCGGCCATCTTTTGGCTCAACAGAGTTCATTTTTAAATAAGCAAAAATGAATAAAGTTTTATTTACATATGATTTCTTTCATGTCTTAGGGGAATGTCACATTATCTGTAAAACATGGAATCAGCTTTCATATGTATCTTGATGATGCCCAACTTTACTTCTTTACCACCAACTCTTTTTCCAAAACCTGCTGTCCTGCCTTTCCAACATCAGTGCATGGACCAGCCAAAACTTCGTGGAGCTCAATAATGGTTAGTCTATTTAACCCAAATCAGAAAGCTATCAAAGATGGAGGAGAATGGGCACGTATTCTCTGGAATTTAAAAAGTATAAAATTATTAAAAGGCTTGTAAGGCTAGATGTTGGGAAGCTGTTTTTCATTGGCTGGAGAGCCTAGGGCATGGAGTCAGAGTCTCAGGATAAGGGCTGATATGAAGGGAAATTTCTTCACTCAGAGGGTTGTGAACTTTTGGAATTCTCTAATCCAAAGGATGCTCACTGACAGCAATAGATTTTTAAGCACAAAAGCAATCGATTGATGTGGGGATAGTGTGGGAAAATACAGCTAATGTAGAAGTTCAGTCCTGATTGTACTGAGTGCCACAGCAGGTTTGAGGGGCCAGGTGGTCTACTGCTATTTCTTCTGTTTTTAAAGCTCAGAAAACACAAGGTGCACACTGAGCAGATCCAGAGGAAATGGAGAACAGGGGGGAAAAACTACAAGAGGCAATACGCAGACTTGTCAAATTGCCCGAGAGCAGACAGCTCTGGGAGATGCTAACTGCACAGCACACTCAACATTTCTCATTGCAGGTAGCAGCCCCCAGTTCCCTGGCCTAGACAGTGCTGATAGTCTACACAGCGCCACTTCAGGCAGTGCTATGGCAATTTTCCCCCTCAGAAATCCAGGGTGGACACAGAACAGATACAGGAGAACAGAAAAGCAGGGTGGACACAGAGCGGATACAGGGGAACAGAAATCCAGGGTTGACACAGAGCAGATACAGGGGAACAGAAATCCAGGGTGGACACAGAACAGATACAGGAGAACAGAAAAGCAGGGTGGACACAGAGCAGATACAGGGGAACAGAAATCCAGGGTGGACACAGAGCGAATACAGGGGAACAGAAATCCAGGGTTGACACAGAGCAGATACAGGGGAACAGAAATCCAGGGTTGACACAGAGCAGATACAGGGGAACAGAAATCCAGGGTTGACACAGAGCAGATACAGGGGAACAGAAATCCAGGGTTGACACAGAGCAGATACAGGGGAACAGAAATCCAGGGTTGACACAGAGCAGATACAGGGGAACAGGAATCCAGGGTTGACACAGAGCAGATACAGGGGAACAGAAATCCAGGGTGGACACAGAGCAGATACAGGAGAACAGAGGAGAGTAATCCAGGTACACATGGAGTGGGGTAGGGCAGAGAACTGAATGGCAATACAAGATCCTTGGTCAACAACAGGAATCAGTACAAAGCCCCTGTCTAGCCAAGATGAGATCAAGAGTTTACTTTGCTTGTTAAAGTAGTGAGTACCTGCAGTTATGCCATGTTTCTCACACTACCCTGGCATTCCAGACAGGGTATTTGAATCTGCCCCACCAGGTAAATTAAACAGATATTTGCTCAGTCAGAACCTGTGAGCCTGAGCAGAGCTGCCACCTAGTGGTGAGCAAGTTAATCTTTACTATTTATGTGGCTTTGGTTTTTGTTCCTGAGCAAAAGGCAGCAATAGAGTGGCCCCTCTCAGCCTATCCCAAACTTTGCACAGTCACTGTACCCCCTCAGTGCTGAAAACTATTCGTTTTTCACAAAGCCTCAGAATTAAATATTTCATTCCATCAAAGGTGTGGCTTGACCTTAACAGGAGACAATTAGTAGCTTTTAAATAGAAACAGGAAAGGGGTCAGTGGGGCCTGGGAGACCTGGTAGAGGACAACAAGGGATCAGATAACGATAAGACGCCGTTAAACACCTTGTCGTTAAGAATCAGACTTGTATTTATAAGGAAATTAAAGGATATGGGGATAGTGCAGAAAAGGTGGAGTTTAGGCAGAAGATCAGCTATGACCTTTACTGAAAGGCAGGGCAGCTCAAGGAGCCATTATGGCCAATTCCTACCGCTATTCCTTACATAAACAGCACGATAAGCACACTAAATATGAGTATCATCCTGGCTCTGTCAGTAGCACCTTGAGCCAGAAAGTCATGGGTCCCAGCTCCACTTCAAGGCTTGGACGTTTAGTCCAGACCAACACCCCAGCACAGCATAACATCACTGTGCCAATGCTGCAAGGCGATCAGGCGTGGGCTGCAGAGCACTGTGGGGGTGCCCTAAGGTCATACAACGCAGTATAGAAATGCAAGTCCCTTCTTTTAATCAATTACTTTTGAAGTTTGGTGACTGTTATGTTGCCAAACATGGTGGCACTTTGGAGACAGCAGGATCCCAAACACAGCAATGCACAAGGTGAACAGTTTGTCTGTTTTCTGATTTTGTTGAGTGAGGGAGAATGTTCAGCTGGGGCACCAGAGCTCTTGTGAATGCACTGCTGAATCACTTAAAATGCATTAATTGCTTTTAACATAATCAAATAATAAAAAGGTCACTATCATTGTCTTCACAAGCATTGCAGTCTGTGCGTATGAAGCAGGGAGGGAGTTTCCAAGGGATTCACTGTAACAACATTCATGGAAACTATTACATCAATTAGGGTCCTCAGCAGATAACGTGTGGATAGTGGCTGAGGTTTCCTATAAACAGGAGTGTGTGCTGACACAATGAAAACACACACACAGACAGACAGACACAGACAGACAGACACAGACAGACAGACACAGACAGACAGACAGACAGACAGACACAGACACAGACAGACTCACACAGTCACACTCACACACACAGACACACTCACACACACAGACACACTCACACACACAGACACACTCACACACACAGACACACTCACACACAGACACACTCACACACACAGACACACACACACACACACAGACACACACACACACACACACACACAGACACACTCACACACACAGACACACTCACACACAGACACACTCACACACAGACACACTCACACACAGACACACTCACACAGACACACACACACAGACACACACACACAGACACACACACACACAGACACACACACACACACAGACACACACACACACACAGACACACACACACACACACAGACACACTCACACACACAGACACACTCACACACACAGACACACTCACACACACAGACACACAGACACAGACACACTCACACACAGACACACACACACAGACACACTCACACACAGACACAGACACACTCACACACAGACACAGACACACTCACACACAGACACAGACACACTCACACAGACACACACACACAGACACACACACACAGACACACACACACAGACACACACACACACAGACACACACACACACAGACACACACACACACAGACACACACACACACACAGACACACACACACAGACACACACACACAGACACACTCACACAGACACACACACACACACAGACACACTCACACACAGACACACTCACACACAGACACACTCACACACAGACACACTCACACACAGACACACTCACACACAGACACACACACACAGACACACACACACACAGACACACACACACAGACACACACACACAGACACACTCACACACAGACACACTCACACACAGACACACACAGACACACTCACACAGACACACTCACACAGACACACACCTCGAGTCTTCAAACATCAGCAGTCTTGTAAACTGCTGTCAGTAGACAAGGTTCAAAACCCTGGGCGAAATGTTATTCCAGACTGTTCCACCACTCTCTGTGCAAGGGATAAAAACACATTCTACTCAGGCAATCACGTGCTCAGAAAACTGCTCGAAAACAAAAATTAAAGACAAAAAGGAATGGGCACAAAAAATTCCATTTGGAGCAAAACATGGGTCAAAAGTTGAGTGTCGTCGCCATCAAGTGGCCCAATTGTGAACGGCATGTAACAGCATTATTAACCAAGGGAAGTGAGGTGGAGTCTGAGCAGCAGGGAAAGGGGAACAGTAAGTGGTAAGGAGAGATGAACAATAATTAAACAGAGTTCCTTTTTAACAAAATGAGGGGGTTGCAGAGGCCGGGCATGGTGGCTTATAGGGCGGGTAATGGTGGAACAGAGCATGGAGAGTCATACAATCTGCGTATAACCTTAAAATGTAGTTAGTCTATTCAGGGGTGGAATCAAGAGGCATTTTTTCTCAAAGGGTTGTGGATTTCTGGAAGTCTCTCCCTGCTATAAACTCTGTTCCCTAGCAACCAACTTCATCCCTCTTCCAGGCAACTGTCTGAGACAGAACAAAACTGTGTTACACTAAGACTATCTGTTTCCATCTCTGTTCTACTACCCCAACTTATACGCTGTTGAAACCCTCACTCACGTATTTGTTTCCTCTAGACATGATTTTTCTAATGCATCCCTGGTTTGCCTCCCACATTCTACGCTCCGTAAACTTTGGCCACAGAGTTTTGGATGACCTCGTGTCCTAACATGCACCATGTCTTGTTCAACCATCACCTTGTGCTCGTGAGCCTACAATGGTTCCTGGTCAAGTTAAGCCTCGATTTTAAAATTCTCATTCTTTTTTTCAAGCCCCTCCACAGCCTCACTTCTCCCCATCTCCGTAATCTCATCCAGCTCACTAACATCCGAGGTATCTACCTTCCTCTAATTCTGGCCATTCGAGCATGCCCGATTATAAATCGCTTGGCCATTGGTGGCTGTGCCCTCAGCTGCTTTGGCCCTAAGCTCTGGAATTCACTCTCTAATCCTCTCCACATCTCTTTATTCCTTTTAGACACTCTTGAAAACCTAAATATGTGATCAAGCTTTTAGCCATCTGCCCTGGCATCTCTTATGTGGCTTAATGTCAAATTTTGCTTTATACTGCACAAGGGAAGTACCTTGGGATGTTTTAATATACTAAAGGTGTTATTAAATACGAGTTTTGTTGAGGCTGGGGGTCAATTGAAAATTTCTAAACCAAGGCTGATAGATTTTTTGTTGGGCAATGGTATCAAGCAATATCGAGCGAAGTCAGATAAATGGCATTAAAATATAGATCAGCCATGATCTAACTGAATGGTAGAGAAGGTTCAAGGAGCTGACTGGTCTCCTCTTAGTCCTGCGCAACAGGCTTGAGGGCACTTAACGGCTTCCGCCTGTTTCTATGCTCTCAAGCTGGGGTCCACAGGCAGACGGGTTCCACTGAGAGTTCCAGGGGACAACAAAGTTAGCACATTCTGACCATTATTGAAGTGACTTCCAATCACTCCCATGAGTGCTGCCTCACTTGCAACCATCACCACTCTCGCAGGATGCGCACAAATGCAGCTAAAGGCTGAATTGATCCTCATCCAATCATCATAGGACATCCCATCAATGAACCAATCCAAGGAATACTTTTTGGTGGATGTGCAGCCAGTGTGAACATAGCCCCAAACTCTTAGCTACAAGCACAAGGATCAGCAAAAAAAAACTTGGCTGCAGCAACTGATAGGAAAATATCTGCCTTCATTATAGAGCATCTAAACACTACCCAGCCCTGGTCTTTTGACCTGTATGGAGTTATACAGCATGCTGTGAGTTTAAATTGATGTCTTGCATCTGGGGATTTTACTGTGAAATAAAACCAGCTGTTGCTGGTCCTCTGTAAAGGGTAGAGTGGTTAATCTTCAATGGAAGGCTCTTGGCCAGAACTTCACAGCACTTGCTAGTATTAGGTGAGTTATATAGAATTTGGATTCATGGAGCTAAGCAATGGATGGCCACAGTGTTTTATTTGCTTACAAATTTTATCTGACGAAACAAATACACCTGCAAAACTGAAGCGACACCTCAAGGCACTGGGAACGTAAAGAAAAATCAACAGACTTCTTTGAACAAAAAGGCAACCAAAACAGCTGTCAGAAAACTCAAAGAACAATAATACTGGTTCAAGAGAAAGCCATGAAAACCTCATTAATAACATTCCCAATTGCTAAAGGAAAGAAAGCATGTGTTGTCAGAGAGGAGCTGATTCTTCCAGCTGTTGTAGAAATATGCAAAGTGGTGGTGAGTGAAATCACAGCACAAAAGTTGAAGACCATGCCACTTTTTACAGACACAGTAAATAAAAGTGAGGAACTTTCAAGAGCTACGAAATGCCAATCGACAAAGGCTTGGTGAATAGTTTGCAATTCAGCTCGATGATATTACAGATGTTGCAGTGCAGTGTAGTTATCAGTTTATATTCATTATGTCTGCCCGGGGGAAAGATTTTCCTTTTTTAATCACCAGAATGGATGAGGAAACATTCAAGTTACTGGATAATTTCACGGAATCACTTAAGTGGCAGAGCTGTGGTGCTGTTTGCACAGACAGTGCTACCAGGGTAACAAGCGGTAGGATAAAAGCAAAATACTGCGGATGCTGGAAATCTGAAACAAAAACAGAAAATGCTGGAAAAACTCAGCAGGTCTAACAGGGTCTGCGGAGAGAAAAACAGTTAATGTTTCAAGTCCGTATGACTCTTCTTCAGAGCTCTAAAGTGAAGAAGAATGCTCTGAAGAGTCATACGGACTCCAAACATTAACTCTGTCTTTCTCTCCACAGATGCTGTCAGGCTTGCTGAGTTTTTCCAGCATCTTCTGTTTTTCTAACAAGCAGTAGGACTTGTTGTTGCAAGAATAAGAGCCATAAACCCATAGGCAATGGTGGCACATCGTATGTTGCTTCCCCAAGTCATTGCTTCAAAGAGAATAAACCTAAATTGCATTGTGCTAAATACAGCTGTGAATGTTGTGGAGTCCAGACCCACAAATTCACATCTGTTTACAAGGCTGTGTTCATAAATGGGTGCAGGGCGTGAAAAATTATTGTTTCACACTGAAGTACACTGGTTATCTCCCAGTAGAGGCCCAGAAAGCATTTGAGAGTTTCATAAAGAGCTGCTGGCTTTACTTTTTGCGTACAATCTGACATTAGTTGAAAACAGCTCTGGTCAATTATGAAGATTAAAACTTACATGTTAACCTGTTAAATATGTTGAATCTATCAATACAAGCTGGTAGCATGCCCCTGCTCAAGGCGAGTGACCAGACTGCAACATTTCGGATGAAAACTGAGATTTGGAAAATTAGGCTGAACAATGGAGTTTCAGATGTGTTCCAGCTACTGACTGAGTTTTGCATGCAAAACAATGGCAGCTGAATGTGTGAAAGGGTCACTGCACATCTCGCAACATTGGCAGGATACTTCAGTGTTTATTTTGAAAATATAAACATGGATGTGTAGATTGGGTTTGGGGTCCATTTTCAACATTCGCTAGGCATCTTGTTGTCTAAGTGTGGCTAGTGGAAATATCCTGTGACCACTCGCTGTGAATCAAGTTTGAGGAACAAACATCTTCCCAGTTTTAGCCACCTGTTATTTGAATAACCAGAATTGATAAAGGAAGCAATGAAATGCTGCTACCTTTCCCAACAACAAACATCATTTTCTGCTTTGGCAGCAATGAAGAAAAATGACACACCCCATTTGGAATGAAAAATGATTTATGAGCATCATTGTTAAACATCACACCAGACTCTGCAGTGAGAAGCAGGCACACTAATATCTGTAAATAAATACATGTTTTGTTAAAAGCATTAATAAAACTTAATAAAAATTACAAGCAATACTTCCATATTTCTAGGTACCATATAATATTATAATTTAGATGTGGGCTCTGCGGTCACTAATCCATTTGAAAAAGGGTCTTTTAACTAAAAATGTTTGAAACCCACTGTACCACATGACAGGCTCGAGGAGTCAAACGGCCTCCTCCTGTTCCTAACAACAGATTTGACGGGCTGAATGGCCTTACTCCTGTCTGGGGCAAGGCTGCAGGGTGTGGAGGGGTGGTGTGGAGGGGTGGTGTGGAGGGGTGGTGTGGAGGGGTGGTGTGGAGGGGTGATGTGGAGGGGTGGTGTGGAGGGGTGGTGTGGAGGGGTGGTGTGGAGGGGTGGTGTGGAGGGGTGGTGTGGCGGGGTGGTGTGGCGGGGTGGTGTGGCGGGGTGGTGTGGCGGGGTGGTGTGGAGGGGTGGTGTGGAGGGGTGGTGTGGCGGGGTGGTGTGGCGGGGTGGTGTGGCGGGGTGGTGTGGCGGGGTGGTGTGGCGGGGTGGTGTGGCGGGGTGGTGTGGCGGGGTGGTGTGGAGGGGTGGTGTGGCGGGGTGGTGTGGCGGGGTGGTGTGGCGGGGTGGTGTGGCGGGGTGGTGTGGCGGGGTGGTGTGGCGGGGTGGTGTGGAGGGGTGGTGTGGAGGGGTGGTGTGGCGGGGTGGTGTGGCGGGGTGGTGTGGCGGGGTGGTGTGGCGGGGTGGTGTGGCGGGCTGGTGTGGAGGGCTGGTGTGGAGGGCTGGTGTGGAGGGCTGGTGTGGAGGGCTGGTGTGGAGGGCTGGTGTGGAGGGCTGGTGTGGAGGGCTGGTGTGGAGGGCTGGTGTGGAGGGCTGGTGTGGAGGGCTGGTGTGGAGGGCTGGTGTGGAGGGGTGGTGTGGAGGGCTGGTGTGGAGGGGTGGTGTGGAGGGGTGGTGTGGAGGGGTGGTGTGGAGGGGTGGTGTGGTAGGGGTGGAGAATGAGGATGAGGTAAACTCCTGGTACCCAAAGTAACATTACACTTGATTTTACTGCTCCCACTGTACATTGTTTCTTTAATTGAACTAACTTTCCTCCATCAGTTCACTATCTGTCTTCCGTATACCTCCAAAAGCACCTGCATTAAAGGTGCTAAATGAATGCAATTGTTGCTACTTGTTGAGAAAACATTGACAGATAATACCGATGACATGCCAGCGCTGTATAAGTAGTGTAAAAATGAGAGGTTTCCTACCTTGTCAGTCCTTCTTCATAGAGATAAACCACCAAAGGATCGTAGGACGTCACCAGGACGTATAAGCGCACATCAAACTTGAAGTCTGCAAATGGTGAAAATAAAGTAAGTAACTCCACACTGAGATACATTGTCCTTTAACTCAGAATACAGTTGACTCAGCTTTCTCTTACTGGCCGACTGGTTCAGGCGGCAACACACTTGCCTCCGAGACAGAAGGTAGTAGGTTCAACACGCAAGGCACATGATGAAACTCCAGGGCAGTCGTGTGAGAATCAAGGCCCAGTCTACTGGCTCATATGGACATTTAAGATCCCTCAGCACTATTGGAAGATAGGTTCACCTGGTGCCCTGACCAACAATCATCCCTCAACTAAGATAACCTGTGACAAAGGTCCTCCATCTTCTTTGCTGTGTTTGCTGACATAACACCAGTTGATGTACTTGGAATGCAATTCATTGCCTGTGAAGATTTGGAGTGAAGATTTCCTCTATGCATTCACATGAAGCAACATCAAAAACATATTTACAATTTGATTACACACATCATATCCCCCATCATTATCCTATATTCCTCAGGAGCAGATTTGGAAAATCAGTCTTATGATTTAACATGGGATATTTTACATCATGCCTCAAATGAGGGATTCTGCTCATCATGTTCCATATATAGAACAAGTACAACAAACGAGAAATGACCATTCCACCCATCATATCCCCTTCTACAGGCCCTATAGAATATAACTAAGGGGGATAGGAATGCTGAGATCAAAGGTTTTCGCAATCATGAAAAGAGAGTGAAGAAGAAAAGTATTTGAATAACATGAGGGTCAATCATTTAAAATTCGCATTAAGAGTGTGTGAGGCGAGGGGTTTGGAGAAATTTCTTGGGGCAGAGGATTGTAGGTGCAGGGAATACTTCACCACATGGACTGGTAGAGGCAGAGACCATTGCTCCATTAATGGAAAATTGAATATTTGATGCAAAGGGCATCAGGAGGGCACAAACAGTGGAGTTAGTTCTGCATTGGCTTAGCAAAGAGCTGACAGAGACAAACCGGGCCAAATGGCTTCCTTCTGATATAAGCAGAAAAACTTGTCTGAATAAAACATCTTCAGAGAAGATGTGAAAAAAAATTTTTTTTAAATGGCGGTCAAGTCAAGGAAGGAGATACAGGGAGAGATAACAAAACTTGCTCAAGAAGGTGGCTTCCAAGGATGGTCTTCAAGTAAGAGAGAGATATTGGAGAGGAGAAGTTTAAGGAGGAAATTCTACAGAACGAGATCTAAGTATCTGAAGGTGGACTTAAAGGAGGAGGGGGAAAAATGCATGAGGGTGAAATCAGAGGAACGGATAGTTTGGAAGGCAGTTGTAGGGCTGGAGAAGTTTACAGAGAGAAGGGTGGTGAGCCCACGCAGAGGTCAAGAGGTGTAGCAGAGAGGTAGAATTAGATGTTATCAACATACAAATGAAAACTGACCGCAAATCTGTTGGTGATGTTAAGAAACAGCCTGCTTATGTGGAAGATGAAGGCATCAAGGATGAATCAAATTCAGGGCAACAATGAATGGACAATAAAAGATGGCCTTGCCAACAATGCCCACATCCCAAAAATGAATAGAGAAAAAAAGGATGCAATGCATGGTGCAGCAACATGAATGGAGAGTTTAGTGGAGAGTATTAGCTCTTTTCAAACCAGTAGCTTGTTACAATTGGCCTAGGCTACAGAGGGAAATTTATCAAAAGATGATAGTAAATGCCCCATTCACGCTGTTATGCCATATACTTTTCCCTGAATGTCTTGCTCCTAATCATAGGTGGAAAGAACATTAAAATCTGTTAACTGAGGAAATTGCTGGGCGCTGATCATACAGCCATCAGAGCTGATGGGTCTAACAGTCCTGCTCCCTCAGTGTCCATGCAAGCCTATAGCCATGGAAAAATACAGTGGGTTACGAAGAAAGCACTTAATTGTGTATTTGCAATTTAAGAAGAACAAGACAGGGTGACCAAATAAAGCCAAAAAAGTGAAGTACAGGCTACTGAAAAGGATAACTTACCATCAATTAGCAGCGGAGAGCGGATGTAACGTGAAACTAGGATACTCTCATCTGTTGCAATCTGGCTGGGCTAAAACATTGGAAAGAAAAATAAGAAACAAGGTTTGAGTGCAGTACAATGAACTGGTACCGAATGGTTAGGGAAGTACACTTCAGTAGACAATCATTTAATATTTGTTGGCCAGTCTCAGTCCTGGGAGAAGCATTTAGGTCACTGGAGTTACAGCATTCTGGTTAGACATATCAGGAGTGCTGTGTCCAGCTATGGTCACTGGGACGCAAGGCCCGGAGGCTGATCACAAAAAAGGTACAAGGCTGATCCCCAGTGTCAGAGGGACGGGGTTATGAGGAAAGACTGAAGAAACTTGGTGATTAAGCTTTAAGAGAATGTGACTGAGGCGTAAGCTTACCGAGGTACAGGAAAGGGAGATCCAGAGCACAACCGCCAGCCATGGTTCAGGCTGCGCCCTCTCACCTGCCCAGGTCGACATTTATCCCTCAATTTTCATCAAAACAGATCATCTGATCATTATCACATTGCTGTTTGTGGGAGCTTGCTGTGCACATATTGACTGCCACGTTTCCTGTATTACAGTGATAACAACACTTCAAATTTTCCTCATTGACTGTAAAGTGTTTTGGGATACCCTGAGGTTGTGCTACAGAAATGCAACTCTTTCTTTTCTCTTTAAACTAAAACATGACACTACAGCAAGAGGTCACAGGGTCAAACTTGGGCAAGAGAGATTTAGGACTGAGGGTGTAACAGCCAAGCTATCCTCATTGAATGTCCATAGGGATGGACTTTCCTCCATGAGTCAGGAGCAGGAACCCCGACGAAGGGAAGGCATACAAGCAGGACATCAGCGTTAGGCCCCCACCACCATCGAGTTTGGGACACAAGGCAAATTGTAACACCCGCAGTTTTATCCCTTCCGAGTTAGGCTGACTCAACAGAGACTGGCAAAATCTAACCTATCATTTCACTGAGCTGTGGGGATTGTGGGGGGGGCTGGAGGGGGAGGTCAGGTCCACAGCAGTTAATAAATCATCAGCTTTCCCCCACTTCCCTCATTCCATTCACAAACACTTACATTCGTGACCAGGTAGACTCCACGGCCCCTAGAAGATGCCACGGGTTTAACAATCCATGGTCCCTTATCCTTTGTATGTGCAGCTTTAAAAAAATGTCAACAATTATCAACAACTTCTGATTAGTTCCAACTAGAACTACAGTATCAATAGAACTCTAATTTTAAATAAGGCAACCTAATCAAACTGGTCTCCAGGGTGGAAACCAACCAGGAGCTGGGGCCTAGGGCAGAAACCAACAAGGAGCTGGTCCAGGAACGTAACCCAATTAGAAACTGGTGTATCTGATGGACTCTTATTAGGAAACACTCCAGTTCTGAGTTGATCTAATTGAAGTCTTCATATTTGAGAAGTTGTTCCAGGTGAATTGTTCTCTTTTGTTCCATGGTTCAAATCCCTGGGGTGCACGTTAACAGTGAGGAATAAAAATAGAAATATGAAATAAGTTATCAGGAAAGGACACTAAAGCAGACAGTATAAATGGGACCAAGGAACAAGTAGATTAGTCTCAAGAAAGAGATTGGGTCAATGGAAATGATAAGGAGGTCAAGTTAAGCTGATCAAAGAGGACCAGTTTGCTGGGCATCCTGACCATTCTTTTGAAGAATGGGCAATGATGAAAGGCACCATCATTGCCATCTGCATGCCATTGGCATCAACACATGTGCACCAAAAGCCTGGTACGACCACGGTGTTGGGATGAGGGCTCAGCAGCAGTTTCTAAACAGCAAGCTCCCTAAGGCAACCAGGCCCTTGGACAGAGCACACAGAATTGCTAAGCAGAGGCTTAAATTTCCCTTATCCCTGGAGGTCCGTGTGGGAATAGAAAACCTTATAAACAGAAAAAACAATGAGACCATCATCCTTGTCCGATCTGGCAGCAGAAAAAGATGGTCAGGTAGAGAGTGCCTGTCCCTTCGGCAGCACCGAGGACATGAAGTGAGGGCCAATCAAGTCCACGCCACACCATTCCCTGTCAAAATCCTCGCTTTTCTCCAGCCTCAGGATGTAGATACTTATTGTCCTTTCCTGGTTGCCCTGAGAAGGTGATGGTTGGCCTTCACCTTAAACCAGTGGCTTTTGTGTAACCGAGTTATCTTGTTAGGCAATTTCAGAGGTTAGTTAGGGGTCAAGCATGTTGGTGTGGACCTGGAGATACATATAGGCCCAAACCAGGTAAGAATGGCAGGTTTACTTCTCCAAAAGGCATTAGTGAACCAGTTAGGTTTTTCCAATAATCTGGTCATAGTCACTTTTATTGTTAGCTGATGTAAACTGAATTCAAATTCTCAGGATTCCATGGTAGGGTTTAAACACCACTTTCTCCAGATTGACTGCATCAGTAACATAATCACAAACTAACACAGGCCTGATGCTGCGCCAGAGAGAGCATCATTTGGATTCGACTACATTGTGATTCTGTGTAAGATCCTTACTCCACAATTCCTGGTACTCAGAGGGGAGGATGTAAGCCTGGGGTACAATGTTGAAGTGTTTGAAACCATGGGTTTGCTGCATGCGTTGGATATTTTTGTACAGACGATCCTTCCTGGTTAATTCATAGGATCTGGAACAAAGGAAATTGAATGGTATCAATAAAGAACCATGTAAAAGAAAAATCATACCTTCGGGTAGGTTTTTTCCCAGCATAACGTCACGGGTGTAACCACCGCTAATGGGGACTACACTCTTGACTTTCTGGCAGATATTCTACAGCTCACGTGGAGCAGCTCATAGTGAAATGAACCTACACTGTTTCTCAAAGACAGCAGGAAGCGACAGGTTACACACTGGAAACGGTGATCAAAAGTGAGACTGAAGTGCTGGACTGAATTTTGTGACAAATGGAATGAGAAACAGTAATATTCATGTTAGTTGTTGTCAGTATGTTAAAAAAGTTTGCTTTTTTAAGGTTTTTAACTAGATGTAAAATCTAACTCCATCTATCTGCAGGTTTGTGGCAGTGTGCAGGTTGCTTTCAATCACAAAACATCTCAATGGTTAAGTAGGATCACAGAAAATTAACCAGTTTTCCTGAATGCTGGAAATACACACTCTTTAAAAAAAATTATTCATTTACAGAATATGAGCGTCGCTGGCTAGGCCAGCATTTATTGCCCATCCCTAGTTGCCCTTCAGAAGGTGGTGGTGGTGAGCTGCCCTCTTGAACCGCTGCAGTCCATGTGGCGTAGGTACACCCACAGTGCTGTTAGGGAGGGAGTTCCAGGATTTTGACCCAGTGACCATGAAGGAACGGCGATATATTTCCAAGTCAGGATGGTGAGTGGCTTGAAGGGGAACTACCAGGCGGTGGTGTTCCCATGTGTCTACTGCTCTTGTCCTTCCAGGTGGTCGTGGGTTTGGAAGGTGCTGTCAAAGGAGCCTTGGTGAGTTCCTGCAGTGCATCTTGTAGATGATACACACTGCTGCTACTGTGTGTCGGTGGTAGAGAGAGTGAATGTTTGTGGAAGGGGTGCCAATCAAGTGGGCTGCTTTGTCCTGGATGGTCTCAAGCTTCTTGAATGTTGTAGGAGCTGCACTCATCCAGGCAAGTGGAAGTATTCCATCACACTCCTGACTTGTGCCTTGATGGTAGACAGGCTTTGGGGAGTCAGGTGGTGAGTGACTCGCCACAGGATTCCTGGCCTCCGATCTGCTCTTGTAGCCACAGTATTTATATGGCTAGTCCAGTTCAGTTTCTGGTCAATGGTAACCCCCAGGATGTTGATTGAGGGGGATTCAGTGATGGGCATGCCATTGAATGTCAAGGGGCAATGGTTAGTTTCTCTCTTGTTGGAGATGGTCACTGCCTGGCACTTGTGTGGCATGACTCTTACTTGCCACTTGTCAGCCCAAGCCTGGATATTGTCCAGGTCTTGCTGCATATGGACAAGGGCTGCTTCAGTATCTGAGGAGTCATGAATGGTGCTGAACATTTGTGCAATCATCAGTGAACACTCCCACTTCCAACCTTATGATGGAAGACAGGTCAATGATGAAGCAGCCGAAGATGTTTGGGCCTAGGACACTACCCTGAGGAACTCCTGAAGCAATGTCCCAGGGAGGAGATGACTGACCTCCAACAACCATAACCATCTTCCTTCGTGCTAGGTATGACTCCAACCAGTGGAGAGTTTTCTCCCCGATTCCCATCAATTCAAATTTTGCTAGGGCTCCTTGATGCCACACTTGGTCAGATGCTGCCTTGATGTCAAGGGCAGTCACTCTCACCTCGCCTCTGGAGTTCAGCTCTTTTGTCCATGTTTGAAGTAATGAGGACAGAAGCTGAGTACATACAAACAAGGGGGCAGGGGTAGGCCATTCAGCCCCTTGAGCCTGCTGCGCCATTTAACAAGATCATGGCTGATCTGATAGTATATCCTCTTCACAAATTCCTTTGCTACCTATCTTTGTGTCATCAGCAAATTTGGCAACCATCCCATCCATCCCTTCATCAAAGTCATTGACATAAGTTGTAAACAGTTGAGGTCCCAGCACTGATTCCTGTGGCATGCCACTCGTTACATCTTGCCAACCTGAAAAAGATCCATTTAAGCCTACTCTCTGCTTCCTGTTAGCCAGCCAATCTACAATCCACGCCAACATGTTCCCCCCTATACCATGAGCTTTTATTTTCCACAATAACCTTTGATGTGGCACTTTATCAAATGCCTTCTGGAAATCTAAGTACAGTACATCCACCGGTTCCCCTTTATCCACAGCACATGTTACTTCCTCAAAGAACTCCAATAAGTTGATTAAACATGATTTCCCTTTCACAAAACCATGTTGACTCTGCCTGATTACCTTGAACTTATCCAAGTGCCCTGCTGTAACTTCTTTAATAATAGCTTCTAACATTTTCCTTATGATAGATGTTAAGCTAACTGGCCTGTAGTTTCCCACTTTCTGTCTCCCTCCCTTTTTGAAGAATGGAGCTACATTTGCTATCTTCCAATCTAATGGAACTGCAGCTCAAGCAATTTACCCAGTACCACTTCACTGGCAATTGTAATTTTCCCAAGTTCCTCAGTCCCTCCCATTTCCGGATTTATAGTTGCTTCTAGGATGTTACTTGTATCCTCTATAGTGAAGACTGATGCAAAATACCTGTTCAGTTCATCTGCGATTTCCTCGTTTTCCATTATCAATTTTCCTGATTCACTTTCTATAGGACCAACGCTCACTTTGTTCACTTTTCTTTTTTAAATATTTATAGAAACTTTTACTGTTTTTATATTTCTGCATAGTTTTCTCTAGTACTCTAATTTTTCCCTCCTTATTAATCTTTTAGTCGTCCTTTGCTGTTCCTTATATTCTGTCCAATCTTCTGGCCTTCCACCTATCTTTGCACAATTATATACTTTTTCTCTAAGTTTGATACTATCTTCCTCCTTTCTAGTTAGCCATGGATGGTGTGTCTGTCCCTTGGACTTTATCTTACTCATATATACCTCTACCTATTCTATGTATCCTGAAATATCCCCTTAAATGTTTGCCACTGAATCTCTATTGACCAATCCCTTAACCTAATTTGCCAATTCACTTTAGCCAGCTCTGCTTTCATACCCTCATAATTGCCCTTATTTAAGTTTAGAAACAGTTTTGGACATATTCCTCCCTCCCTCCGAATGCAAAATTCAATTTTGCAATGTAAAATGCAATTATGGTCACTGCTATCTACGGGCGCCTTCACTACGAGATCATCAATTAATTCCATCTCGTTACACAATACCAGGTCTAGTATAGCCTGCTCTCTGGGTGGTTCCAGAACATGCTGTTCTAAGAAACTATCCCAGAAACATTCTTTGAACTCATCCAGGCTACCTTTGCCCATCTGACTTTTCCAGTCTATATGTAGATTAAAATTCCCATGATTATCGCCGTGCCTTTCTGACAAGCTCCCTTTATTTCTTCCTTTATGCTCCATTCTACCATTACTATTAGGGGTCCTATACACGACTCCCATAAGTGACTTTCAGGTCCCAATCCATGTCCTCCTGCAGCCATGTCTCTGTAATGGCTATCAGGTCATATTTATTTATTTCCACATGCACTCTCAGTTCATCTGTTTTGTTTTGAATGCTTCTTGCATTCAGATACAGAGGCTTTAGTTTTATCCTTTTATTCTTTTTATAGCCTCTAGGCTCATCTTTTGATTTACTGTTAGATTGGTACTCTCTATCCCTTCTTGTCACGGTTTGTTTTTCATTTCCTGTGACCCTGGCAGAACCCAAACTGAGCACGTTAGTGCTAACCAAGTGCCACTTGATAGCACTGTTGATGACCTCTTCCATCACTTTACTGATCATCAAGAGTAGACTGATGGGGCGGTAATGGGCCAGTTTGGATTTGTCCTGCTTTTTGTGGACAGGACATACCTGGGCAATTTTCCACATTGCCGGGTAGATTCCAGTGTTGTAGCTGTACTGGAACATCTTGGCTAAGGACACGGCAAGTTCTAGAGCACAAGTGCAATTGCCAGAATATTGTCATAGCCTTTGCAGTATCCAGTGCCTTCAGCCGTTTCTTGATACCACGTGGAGCAAATCAAATTGGTTGAAGACTGGCACCTATGATGGTGGGGGCTTCCGGAGGAGGCCGAGATGGATCATCCACTCGGCACTTCTGGCTGAAGATTGTAGCAAATGCTTCAGCCTTATCTGTTGCACTGATGTAGCACATCATGGATGATGGGGATATTTGTGGAGCCTCCTCCTCCAGAGAGTTGTTTAATTGTTCACCACCACTCACGACTGGATGTAGCAGGACTGCAGAGCTTAGATCTGATCCGTTGGCTGTGGGATCACTTAGCTCCGTCTATCACTGGCTGCCTATGTTTTTTAGGTATGTCTGGCGCTGTTCCTGGCATGCCCTCCTGCACTCTTCATTGAACCAGGGTTGATCCCCTGGCTCGATGGCAATGGTAGAGTGGGGTAATATGCCAGGCCACGAGGTTACAGATTATGGTTGAATACAACTCTGCTGCTGCTAACGGCCCACAGTGCCTCATGGATGCCCAGTCGAGTTGCTAGAACCGTTCAAAATCTATCCCATTTAGCGCTATGGTAGTGCCACACAACATGACGGAGGGTATCCTCAATGAGGCGAAGTCTTGTCTTCACCACAAGGACTGTAAGGTGGTCACTCCTACTGACACTGTCATGCATCTGCAGCAGCAGAAAGGTTGGTGAGGATGTGGTCATGTATGTTTTTCCCTCTTGCTGGTTCCCTCACCACCTGCTGCAGACCCAATCTAGCAGCTCTGTCCTTTAGGACTCAGCCAGCTCGGTCAGTGGTGGTACTGCTGAAACACTCTTGGTGATTGACATTGAAGTCCCCCACCCAAAGTACATTCTGTGCCCTTGTGGCTCCAAGCAGCGTTCAACATAGAGGAGTACTGATACATCAGCTGAGGGAGGGCAGTACGTGGATATCAGCAGGAGGTTTCCTTGCCCATATTTGACCTGATACCATGAGACTTCATGGGGGCTGGATGTTGAGGACTCCCAGGGCAACTCCCTCCTGACTGTATACCACTGTGCCAGGTCTGTCCTGCCGGTGGGACAGGACATACCCAGGGATGGTGATGATGGTGTCTGGGACATTATTTGTAAGGTATGATTCCATGAGGATGACTATGTCAGGCTGTTGCTTGACTAGTCTGTGAGACAGCTCTCCCAATTTTGGCACAAGCCCCCAGATGTTACTAAGGAGGACTTTGCAGGTGCCGAGGTCAATGCCAGGTGGTCCGTCCAGTTTGATTCCTTTTTATTGACTTTTTAGCAGTTTGATACAACTGAGTGGCTTGCTAGGCCATTGCAGAGGGCATTTAAGAGTCAACCACATTGCTGTGGATCTGGAGTCACATGTAGGCCAGACCAGGTAAGGATGGCAGATTTCGTTCCCTAAAGGGCATTGGTGAACCAGATGGGTTTTTACAACAACTAGACTTCTAATTCCACAACTGTATTGAATTCAAATTCCATCATCTGCCATGGTGAGATTCGAACCTGGGTCCATGGAGCATTACCCTGGGGACTGGATTACCAGTCCAGTGACAATACCACTACACCACTGAGAGCACAGCACAGATTTCTGATCTTCCCCATTTCATTTCAGATATGTTTAATTTCAGCCTTGCACCTTGTTCAATTGGCTTAACGCTAACGAAACATCATCATCATTTCAAAACAATTTGCAAAGAGATTGGGGATATTCATTATTTAGTCAATGATTAACCAGGGTAACAAGTCAGCCTCTCCAGAGAGGTGTTCAAACATCTTGGTGTCTGTGATGACTCCTTCTATCAAGGTGATGAACCCCATTACTTTGTTTTCACACTTTGCAGCTATT